>NC_081861.1:120269653-120575724 GCF_963259705.1 Myotis daubentonii | reverse complement strand
AAAAAAAAAAAGACCCTGAATAGCCACAGCAATCCTGAGAAAGAAGACAAAGTTGGAGGAAACACAATACCAGATATCAATCTATATTACCAAGCCATGGTTCTCAAAAGTGCCTGGTACTGGCACAAGAACAGACATATAGACCAATGGAACAGAACAGAGAACCCAGAAATCGACCCAAGCCATATGCTCAATTAATATTTGACAAAGGAGGCAAGAGCATACAATGAAGTCAAGACAGTCTCTTCAATAAATGGTGCTGGGAAATTTGATCAGATACATACTAAAAATGAAACTAGATCACCAACTTACACCATAAACGAACAAACTCAAAATGGCTAAAGGACTTAAATGTAAGATGGGAAACCATAAAAATCCTACAAGACTTCATAGGCAGCAAAATAGCAGACATATGACATAGCAGTAGCTTTACTGACACATCTCCTAGGGCAGTGATGGCGAACCTTTTGAGCTCGGCGTGTCAGCATTTTGAAAAACCCTAACTTAACTCTGGTGCCGTGTTGCATATAGAAATTTTTTGATATTTGCAACCATAGTGAAACAAAGACTTAGATTTTTGATATTTATTTTATATAGTTAAATGCCATTTAACAAAGAAAAATCAACCAAAAAAATGAGTTCGCGTGTCACCTCTGACACACGTGTCAGAGGTTCACCATCACTGTCCTAGGGCAATGGAGACTAAGGAGAAAATAAAAAAATGGGACTACATCAAAATAAAAAGCTTCTGCACAGCAAAAGAAACCATCAACAAAACAACAAGAAAGCCCACTGCATGGGAGAACATATTTGCCAATGATATTTCACATAAGGGCTTAATCTCCAAAATTTACAGAGAACTCATACAACTTAACAAAAGGAAGGTAAATGATCCAATCAAAAAATGGGCAAAGGACCTAAATAGACACCTTTTGAGAGAGGACATACAGAAGGCCGAGAGACATATGAAAACATGCTCAAAGTCACTAATCATCCAAGAGATGCAAATCAAAATGAGATACCATCTCACACCCGTCAGAATGGCTATCATCAACAAATCAACAAACGACAAGTGCTGGCAAGGATGTGGAGAAAAAGGAACCCTCATGCACTGCTGGTGTTAATGCAGACTGGTGCAGCCACTGTGGAAGACAGTATGGAGTTTTCTGAAAAAGTTAAAAATGGAACTCCCATTTGACCCAGTAATTCCACTTCTAGGACTATATCCCAAGAAACCAGAAACACCATTCAGAAAGGATATATACACCCCTATGTTCATAGCAACATAATTTACATTAGCTAAGATTTCGAAACAACCTAAGTGGCAATCAGGAGATGAGTGGATTAGAAAACTGTGGAACATTTACACAATGGAATACTATGCTGCTATAAAAAAGAAGGAACTTTTACCATTTGCAACAGCATGAATGGAACTGCAGAGCATTATGCTAAGCAAAATAAGCCAGTTGGAGAAAGATAAATATCATATGATCTCACTCATATGTGGGATATAATAATCACCCTAATTTGATGAACAAGAATAGGTCCAGACACAAATGGTGGTGGTGGGGGGGTTAGAGAGTGACCAAAGGACTTGTATGCATGTGTATTAGCATAACCAATGGACACAGACAGGGGGGCAGTGGGGGCTTGTCCCGGGTGGGAATGCCTGGGGGGGGGTGTCAAGTGGGGACAAAGGAGACATATATAAAACTCAGACAATAAAACTAACTAAATAACTAAATAAATAGCTGGCTAGTATACAGTTGTCCTCCATTATGTTCAGGTGATATGTTCCAAGCCCCCAGTGGATGCCTGAAACCACAGATAGTGCTGAACCCTATATACACTATGACTAGAGGCACTCATGCACTAGAGTGGTGGGTCCCTCAGCCCGGCCTATACCTTCTTGTAGTCTGAGACCCCTCAGGGGATGTCTTCCTGCCAGCTTAGGCTCACTCCCTGTGGGACATCCCCCAAAGCGTCCTTCACACTGCCATGGAGGTGGGAGAGGCTCCTGCCACTGCCACTGCACTTGCCAGCCATGAGCCCGGCTTCTGGCTGAGTGATGCTCCCCCTTTGGGAGTGTACTGACCACCAGGGGGCAGCTCCTGCATTGAGTGCCTGCCCCCTGGGGGTCAGTGCACATCATAGTGACTGGTCGTTCTGCCATTTGGTCAATTTGCACATTAGGGTTTTATTATATAGGGTTTTTTTCTATACATACATACAAAATACCTATTATAAAGCTTAATTTATAAATTAGGCACAATAAGATATTAACAATAATAATAAAATATAATAATTATAACAATATAATCTAATAAAAGTATGTGAAGATAATCTCTCTCAAAATATCTCTCTCAAAATGTTCTCACCTTTTCACTCTAAGGAAGCACTTTATAGCTTCTCTTTGGCATATCAGAATTGCCAGCATCACTATGCTTGTGCTTTGGGGCCATTATTCAGGAAAACAAGGGTTACTGGAACACAAGCCCTGAGATACAATCTCTCTCTCTCAAAATACCTTATTGTACTGTCCTCACCCTTCCTGTGATGATGTGTGATGATACAATGCCTATATGATGAAATGAAATGAGGTGATGCAGTGTACACAGCGTGGATACACTAGAGAAAGTGATGATTCATGTCCCATACTATGTGGCCTCCCTATGGTAGATTGTTAACAACTATGACACACAATTTATTTAAGTCTCCCTGTATCCCCATCCTCAAATAGCATAATACCCACTTAAAAATTCAAAAATAATAAAAATAAGTAAAATATATTTAAACTGTTGAACATAAAATAAGAGTATGATAAATACCAAAGTCAGTATACCTGAAGGTAGAGGGGAATGGAAGCAGGGGAATGCAGTAAAGAAGAATCTTATAAATAGTAAGATACTTTTAAAGATCTCTTCTTGGGTTGAGTAGTAGGTTCCTGGGTGTTCATTATATAATAAATAAACAAATAAATGCCAAGCATATGTTTGTAATGATAATGTATCATAAACCAATAATTATGTTTAATCAATTCTGTTCAACAGAGGTACCCCAAAATTAACTAATAAATGGATGGCAAAGTTAAATAAATAAGTTCAAACACAAAATAAATCAGGTACTGGTCTTAATATATTAGTTTAAGTGGAATTCAGGTCTTAAGTTTTAAAGAAGACAAAGGAAGTTATTTTATAAAATGTAATGGTAAAATTCACAATGAAGATATAATACTTAGGAATACATCAGACAACAGTGTCAGGCAGGGGGACAATCCCCCCCTACCTTTTTTAGACAAAGAAACAATAAATTTGTGAGAAATTGAAAGAACAAAGATAGTGCTCAGATCACTTCATAAGGCATGTATATATGTGTGTATAACTTGTGTATATATCATCATATTGTTGTACATCTGAAACTAATATAATATTGTCTGTCAACTGTAATTGAAAATTTTAAAAAATAAAGAAATCTAAGCCAAGTTTGGCTTAGGTAGTAAATTAGTAAAGATGCTTATGCAGGCTTTTTTGACTGCATTTTATAATATAACTCTTGTAATGGGTTGTCTCAATGTTCGTGAGCAGGGAGCGCACCTATCATATGAAAGATTAATCTCCTGCTTTTAGGGGAACAGAGGAGAGTCAGAGAGCTCCTCCCACTCTTGCTGCTTCTCAGGTGGTTTTCGTTTAAAATAATCAATATGTCATTACAGGGTACCTTGGGGCAGCCTGCCCTAGGTCCTGATGTAGCAAACATCAATAAAGGGAATACTACAAATAATAAAAGAACAGAGACAAAATAATAGTGATGATAGGAGATATTAATTTACCTCTCTTGGTTCATAACACATAAAATGGACCAAAAATTCACCAAGGAAGTAGCATATCAAAATAGAATATTTAATTAAAATATAAAACAAACCAGATACTATACTACTTAAAGAAAATACAAATTCTTTTCAAATACCCTTTCTTAAAAATCTTAAAATATTCTTTAAAATCCACAATATGTTAGTCACAAAGAAAATCTCAACAAACTGCAAAATGTAGAAATAGGAGAAATACAACCTTTCCCTGATGAGAATATATCTAGACCTTAATAACAAAACCAAGAAAGAAAAAGCCCTTACTTACTAAAACCTTTTCAATGCTTTCATATATCAGTTGAGTCAAAGAGGAAAAGATTGCAAAATATGCAGAAAATAATCATTTAAAATTTTGTAAAAAGACCCATATGGTATAACTGGAAGGAATACAAATAATTAATTAAATATTTACTTTTTTCTGCCTAAAATATGAGAAAATCACAATAAATAAGAGAATAAAATAATTATAAGAAAATAATAAAGATAAAAGCTGATATCAATGGCATTAATTTAAAACTCTCTTTATTAATAATGAAATATATCATCCTTGAGAAAACCAAATCATGACAAGGGGGAAAAGCACACATAAAATAAGAAATAAAAATTAATAAAGTAACAAATAAGCAAGAAAATTAAAAGAATCATAAAAAGGCTATTTTGCTCAACTAGACATAAACAACTTCAAAATTGGCATGAAATAGATAATTTTCTAAGAAAATGTAATTTACCAAACTAAAAAAGAAAGCATATAAAATGTTGGACTTACATAGAAAAATTTTATCCTGCCCAGCAGGCATGGCTCAGTGGTTGAGCATTGACTTATGAACCAGGAGGTCGAGGTTTGATTCCCTGGTCAGGGCATATGCCTAGGTTGCAGGCTCGATCCCCAGTGTGGAGCATGCAGGAAGCAGCTGATCAATAATTCTCTCTCATCATCTCTCCCTCTCCCTTCCTCTCTGAAATCAATAAAAATATAGTTTTTAAAATTTTATCAAATGGCTTCTAATGAAGCACTATTGAAGACGCTTGCACAGGGTAAGTTAATCTGGGTTCTGCAAGAAGCCCATGTCAAGACAGGATTTCAAGTGCATAAGATCTATTGGAGAATTGCCTGAGAAAGATAAAGTGTGATGGAGCAAGAGAAAGGAGAGAGAAGCTTCAGACTTTGATGTAGATCTGACACCTCCAAAGTGAAATGAGGAGGAAGGAGAATTAAACAAAAGAAGCCTCAGACTGGAGCGTACTTGTGAGAGCATCTGCCAGGTGAATGGGAAATAAAGCAGATGGTGCCTCTTAGAGGGGTCCCACAACTGTCAGAAATGGCCAATTTCTAGCATACCTCTCACCTACTCAGAAACATTTTCCCAGAAATTATCTTCATTCTAGCATATATCATCACTTTTTCTCTCTTTACTAGATCATTCTGCTCAGTATACAAACATGCTGTATTATCTCTCATCTTATAAAAATGCTTCCTCCCAGAGTAGCTTCTATCCCATTTCTGTGTTCTCTTTGGAAGCAAAACCTCTCCAAAAAAGTTGCGTATACTTATCTTTCTTCCAATTTTCTCTTAAAACCAATTCACTTGATTTTGTACCTCCACTTCACTACTTCAACACAAACATTTTTGTCAAGTTTCACCAGTGACCTCCAATATCTCTAAAACCAGCAGTCAATTCTCAGTCCTTATTTTATCCAACCTATCTGCAGAGGTGCTTTCTTTTCCTTCCCCTTCTTCTTCTGTATCTTTTAGGCTTAATTATCTTTTTTTTAAAATATATTTTATTGATTTTTTACAGAGAGGAAGGGAGAGAGATAGAGAGTTAGAAATATCGATGAGAGAGAAACATCGATCAGCTGTCTCCTGCACATCTCCTACTGGGGATATGCCCACAACCTAGGTACATGCCCTTGACCGGAATCGAACCTGGGACCTTTCAGTCCACAGGCCGACGGTCTATCCACTGAGCCAAACCAGTTTTGGCTAGGCTTAATTATCTTAAAGTAACATTTTTAAATATCAATAGTTACAGAATAGGAATGTCATATGGTTCAACTGTGTGTGTGTGTGTGTGTGTGTGTGTGCGCACATTTGTGTGTATGTGTGTAGTATCCTGTGTATAAATGCAAAATGACAATACTAGTTTTATTGTCAACAATAAGTCTACTAAGTGAAGTTAAAGATGTATTTGATGTTCTTTTGTCTTTGGGATACATCCTACTAGGAATATTCAGTCAAAATACTATATTTCAAAGTTTTTTGAAATAATTCCTCTACCTGTGGTTATGCCACTAAATGGATACACAGGTCATTTGTTTCAGTTTCATTTTTATTATTACATATATACATATATGTAAATATTCATATTTCATTAAATTTCTTATACAACATTTATATAATGAAAATTCTCTTCTGATCTTTCTTTCCTCTATTTCTCTCTTTATTTCATGCAATAAGCCTCACAAATCACTTAACAGAAATGGATAGCAATCAAATGTATTTGTTCTCCTTTCACTCTGTCTCTCCAACCTGCTACAGTGTTCTGTTGTATAGATGTTCCATGTTTATTCAAACAGTGCACATTTGATGAACTTTTGAGGGATTTTAGCCTTTTTCTCTTACAAAGAATGCTACAGTAAATACCCTTGTGTTGGGATGACCAGTCCTCCCAGTTTGCCTGGAACTAACTGATTTCCTTAAAAGATGAAATTTTCTGTGATAACACCAGGAAATTCCTGAGCAAATCAGGACAAGTTGGCCACCCTACCATATGCACACATCTTCTCAAAGTGGATTGATGAGGTTTTGTCAGTCAAAATATATGCTGTCTTCCTATGTGTTCATATACATTTTTTTTTTTCGAATGTGCTTTAAGGTTGTTGTTTTTCCTTATTGGTCTTAATGAATTTTCATTAGATTTAATTTCTATAGCATTTTTCTTTTTTAAAACTACTGTAAATGTGACATTTTCTATCATTGTATTTTAATTGATTGTTTTATACATTGTATAACAGTCAATGGTTTATATATATTTCATTTAATTTTACTTCCCACCTCCAAGTGGCACCAATCATCCAGGCACCTTCCCCTTGTAAGACTAGTTTCCCCAGGGCATCCTTGGAATTCCTTGCTGGAAGTACCCTAGCTAGTCTTCCAATGAGCAAAGAGAAAGAGCATGGTGAGAACTGGAAGTGACACGTGTCACTTCTACTCACGTTCTATATAAGCTGCTGACAGCTAATGTTCCTACCTAACTGCAGAGATACTGGAAAATACAGCCTTTACTTGTGCCTAGGACAAAAAGGAGAACAATAAACCTTTACCTCAACATTCTCCTGGGACATAAATGACATAAGTGCAGAGATGTTTGCATTTTGGGTTCTTTAAAGAATCTCAAACACTTTCAACAACACCTAGTATACATGTGATGCTCAAGAAAGATATGTTGACTAAGTAATGAATATGTCATTAACATGAGAATATTTATCTACCTTAGTTTACCTCGATAAGTTGTGAGGAGACACTAAAGGCATTCATAAAGATGCTCACTCTCACCTTTTTTTATTTAACACTCGATGGGAGATATTTACCAGTGTAATAAAACAGGAAAAGGCAAAGTTTAGGTAAAATTATCACTATTTTCAGATGTACAATGTTATATTTGGAAAGCCCAAGAGAAACAATTTTAAAACTAGTGAAAATAATAAGAGGATTCTGTCAAATTATTTGGGGCAGTGGGGAACAAGACAAATTTTATATAATGTAAATTAAAAGAATATATAGGAAAACTCTGAAAAAAATAAAAGCAATGTGGAGGAATTATCCCTACCAGAAAAACTGACTCAGTAATTTCTACTGTGTAATACTGCCATAGAAATAGAAAGACTAGAGCACGGGTGGGCAAACTTTTTGACTCAAGGGCCACAATGGGTTCTTAAACTGGACCGGAGGGCCGGAACAAAAGCATGGATGGAGTGTTTGTGTGAACTAATATAAATTCAAAGTAAACATCATTACATAAAAGGGTACGGTCTTTTTTTTTTAGTTTTATTCATTTCAAACGGGCCAGATCCGGCCCGCGGGCCATAGTTTGCCCACGGCTGGACTAGAGTAAAAATTTTAGAAATAGACACAATTCATACAGAACTTGAGAATATAAAAGTATTGACATCATAAACCAATTGTGAAAAAAATATTCAAAGACTGGTGCTGGGAAAAATAGACAGAAATGCAGGGGGGGCAGAGAGGGAAAAGAAGCTTGCATCCATAGTTTATACTTCCCGTAAGGGTTAATTGCAAACAGATCAAAATTAAAAGTACAAAATATAAGACACATAGACACAGAAGGATGATAGTCCTGGGATGACCAAAGCAGTGACTGGAGTGATGCATCTACAAGCCAAGGTGTGCAAACACCAGAAGTTAGATGAAGCAAGCAAGGATTCTCCCCTACAGGTTTCACAGGGGGCATAGCCCTGCCAATCACTTGATTTCGGACTTCTAGCCTCCAGAACTATGAGAGAATAAATTCATGTTGTTTTAAGCCACCCAGTTTGTGGTAATTGGTCACAGCAGTCTTAGGAAATTAATACAGTCACTCCAATTAATGAGGACCTCGTATCTGCAGAAGATAAGTTAGCATTCAGGGATCATTTTTAATAAGACTATTTTAGATTAAAATGTGGAGAAGCTAGAGGTGAGGATACCAGTTAAGAGGCTATAAAAAGACATTAGAATTAATTGGGGCCTTGCTTAAATAGACTCAAGCCAATTTACTGTGTTGTGTGTTTTTTTATTCAAGTATCCATATACCACCAGATTTTTCAAATAAGAGATTTCATTTTATTCTCTTTTAATTTCTTATTATATCCACTAGAAGCCTGGTGCACAAAATCTGTGCACAGGGGAGAGGGGCCCCTCAGTCTGGCCTGCACCCTCTCTTGGGCCTAAATCGGCAGTCAGACATCCCTCTCGCAACCTGGGATCACTGGCTCCTAACCGCTCACCTGCCTGCCTGCCTGATCACCCATAACCACTCTGCCTGCCTGCCTGACCTCCCCTAACTGCTCGCCTACCTGCCTGATTGCCCCTAACCACTTACCTGCCTGCCTGATTGCCCCTAACTGCTCGCCTGCCTGCCTGATGGTCTCTAACCACCTTTGCCTCAGCCCCTGCCACCACAACTTCATCCCAAAGGATGTCCGGAAGGTCGTTTGGCTGTCCAGTCTAATTAGCATTTTATCCTTTTATTATTATAGATTTTTAGTGATGTGTATATCAACCTCTGGACCATATGTGAAATCCAAAGTCTGTTAAAAATGGAAGGGTTATGCTAAGGATGAAGGTTGATATCAACATTTCTTTGACATAAGCTTTCCTCCCTGCATTCTCACTTCCACGTAGTATATTAAAGTCTCAAGCCTGACTGGCGTGGCTCAGTGGTTGAGTATTGAAGCAGAAGGTCATGGTTCAATTCTCAGTCAGGACACATGGCCGTGCTGTAGGCTCGATATCCTGTATGGGGCCTGCAGGAGGCAGCCAATCAATGATTCTCTCTCATCATTGATGTTTCTATCTCTCTCTCCCTCTCCCTTCCTTTATGAAATTAATTGTAAAAAAGTCTCAAGCCAAATTCTGCCAAACATGCCATCATTTAGTAGCAAACAAACATGGTCTGTCCTTGTACATTTATGAAGTTCTACCCCTCGGCCTTTTTAGTCTCTCTGACAAGAAGCCTGCATGAAAGATTCACTTGAGGCACATGAAGTACATTTTGGTGGCCAGGTTTAGCTAATTATGGGCATAACAACACAGAATATTTGTTAAAGGCAGCACACTTGGCTAAATGGAATCCTAGGTGACGATGGCCATGAAGAGGGTTTTACCTGCTCAACGCAGGGTGAGAGGTTCATTCTTTCTAACCATTGACTATATATCAAAATATCATTCATTTCGCAAATGAAAAATAATTTCCAATAGCTAATATGTAAATTATTAAAACTTCTTGATTGCTCTAAATTGAGACAACTGAAGTCCAAATAGGAAAGCATACTTAAATTAGACTGTTCCAATGCTAATTAGGCACCCGTGGAATGTGAAAGTTTAATTAGGACATTTCAAAGTTGACCAATAGTATAGGATTAAATATCACTTTCTATGCCAAGGTAATCGGAGACACACTAGAGACAGTATAGCAGGTCTGAACTAAAGAGTATAAGAGAGTGGCTTTTTGTAACTGACCTCAATTATCTGAAAATGGAGCAGGAATGGGCTTAAAATGAGATTTCACTGATCTGGGTATAATTCAAAGAAATGCCTGATAGGCTCTGACATTTGCCACCATTATGGAAACCATCTGTCTGAGTGTATGAATGACAGACATCCTACATGAAGTTGGGGGCTCAGTATCTTGTGGAATAGGCTTTAATTTTAATATTAGCCTATTGGTAATTTATATGCAGCAATCATTTTACATATTTTAAAATTATTGTTACTGATTTCTGTCTTATGTATATATAGTTTCTTCTTTGCTACAGAAGTTAGATATATTTGTATGATATTCTTTGTGATCATAGTTTAAAATAACTATCTCGAACTTTCTCCTGTCTTCTACTACTGAAAATAGGAATCTCGGAAAATATATAAAAATTATATTTCATTCCAGACATAGCTTGAGATGTGATCATTTTGTTAATTCATCTCTTCTTTTGCAGTATGCTGTGACATTTCCACACTCCATTTAACTTCCATAGGCATCTGTTCCCATGTAAATAACTTCCAGGGTACCTAACAGTTTTTGATGATTTACCCCAATTTGAAACTAATTATTATACATTCTTAATTGTGAGACTTGGTTACTTAAAAGGATGGCTTGCCTAATTTTAATTCAGGGTTTGTACCAACTGTAATTTAACATAGAGCAATGTCCTGTATTACTTTTGAAAAAACAGGCTGATTATTATTGGCCATCAATTTAGTAGTATTGCATTGACCAATGAATAGCTAGCTAGAATAAATTTGAGAAATATCTTTAAATTCTGGGTATTTGATATTAATTTGGGGATTTTAGGTAGTACCAAGTTACAGCAACAATTCTTATGAGAAAGATTTTAAGTTCCAGAAGGCAGAAAGGAAGTACTTTTAGCATGATGGCCTCAGGGAATATGGCAAAGATGTTGAAGAGGCAATGGAGTAAAATGGGGGGGACGTAGAATTTAGAGTGAGAATTAGAAGACCACTGATGCTATTTATTAACTGCTTATCCTTAGGCAATTCAGTTAGTTTCTTTGAGACTCAGCTTTCTTTAATTTAAGGATGGGCTAACTAAATCTTATCAAGCTCACAGGATTGATGTGAGGTCCAATGAGATAACATATGTAACATCAGTTCCATTCATCTTTAGTGTTTCCTCCATATTTCCAGTTCAACCTTTAACTCTTCTGGTGATTACTCTGTTATTCTCCCTTCTTGTCTTGCAGAAAGAAAAGTAGGCGATTAAATCACACACACAAGGAAAAAGGGACTGGCCATAGATTTTGGACATTTTCCCTCAAATACATTTGCATTTTAAAATATTTTGCCAAAATCAGGTAAGTCCATAGTGGTAGATTCCTCAAATTCTAACAGGAAACGGAACATTTACCCTAGGACAAGCATGTGCCTCAAATCATACCACAAAAGGAGTCATGAACTCAAAAGCATTGATTCCTCTAACTTCTAGTGAAAACAGTCATTTCAATTTTCATTTATTTTTATATAAAAACAATACTACAAAGTGGGGATTTTTTTTAAAAAATCCATAATGTAGTAGTCCAGGACTCAGCAAATATTTTCTGTTCAGGGCTATACGTAAATACTTGAGGCTTTGTGGGCTATGGGATCTGGGTCACAACTGCTCAGCTAAGCATTGTAGCCCCAAAGAAGTCATAGATAATATGTAAATGATGGACATGGCTATGTTCCTTAAATGGTTTATTTATAAAAATAGGCTATGAGGCAGATTTGGCCCACAGGTCATAGTGTTCTGATACCTACACTATTCCACCCACTCCTCCATCCTTTCTTCTTCCCTATCCCCCCACCCCCATACCCGGTCACACACAAAATAGAAGGTTTTAGAGAAGAAGATATATTGAACACCATAACTTTATATTTAGTTCTCAGTTTGTATTTGGCCTCAAGTAGTGCGCAAAATTTTTTTTGCCTGTCTTCCCTGTGCTCATCCCCTAAGGCAAGCATCATGCCCATGAGCTTTCCTACAACCAACTAAAATAATGATCAGGGAAAAACCAAACAAATATTTTACTCTAATTCTGTTTAGTGGAAAGCTCAGGATCTTAGATGCAAGGGTGGGAAGAACTTGCAAACCATACTTGGAAATTTAGTAGTTTCATTCTTTCTCTGGCTAAAATTAAGATTTCTCTGAATATGTGCTTCCTGGGCATTTGAATCCTCAAAATTCAGTGCACCAGTGCCTCCTGAAAACTGACCACCTGCAGAACTGTATGTGAATGCAAAAGTAGAGACACATTCCCTCAAGGATGCAACAGCCTCATTGGGGAAGCAGAACACATTCACATAAGAAAAATACTAAACAATACTTACAAAGCCATATGTCAGAGAAATACATCTTTATAAAGTAGAAGCTGACAGCATCAGTGCTTAGAGGAGACACTATAGAGGAATGATCAGAGTTAGGTAAGAGATTCTAGAGGAAGCAAGGGGGAATGACATTTCTTCCCTCTCCCAGTTCCTCCCAAAACAGGAGAAGAAAAAAGTCTTTCAGGAGAAATAAATGCCAATTACCTTTGCTTAAGTCCAATGGCAGTAAAAACCCTGAACTACTGAAAAAGAGGGGAAATATTGAGATTAATACTAAGGTCTTACATACAAACAGGTTTATTTCAAATTTCATATGTATTCAGTTGGATCAAAAAATTGATTGGCTGGCCCACACACAAAACCTGTTTAAGCCCCAAATCCCTCACATCCCATTTGTTGACATTCTGTGTGCATTGCAACATCTACATGAGATTATGAAATTCTAGAAATTATATTTGGACTATAACTTGAAACTTTCCCTCTGGAGTATATATTATTAATGTTATATTGAGTTTAATGGGTATAAACAAAATTTTTATGAATAAACATTGAATAAAAATATATTGAGAGATGTGTACATTCTATGAAGTTTGGCTATTAAAACTGCATATTCTATTGGCTTGCTTTTTATAATTAAGAATAATCATTTTTTAGTGATGTAAGAGGAAGGGCGGCATGAGAGATCCACTTGGCCTCTTCCCCTGAAATTTCAACAAGTTAACCAACTATAACTCAACAAAGAATCCCCTACTCAATACAAAGGCACACCAGAGAAACCTGCAGTTGCAGCCCTGCATCTAGGAACTTGTGGCTCAGCTGAGAGAGGGGAGGAAGCCAGCAGTAGCAGGTGCTTCCTTCAGCCAGGAGAAACAGAGAGCAGTGGGGAGCAGTCCAGTAGGGTGAGCGGAGTGAACAGTGACTGAGCCAGCAGACACCTGACAGAGCACAGGTTTCTCCCCTGTAGCTCTCCACTGTCAGGCCAGGCGGTGGTATCTCAGTCAAAGAAACGGAACCACAGAGCCCTGTGGTGACACTGACTCCCAAAACTTGCTGCCCATTGCCACTGGTGTCAGGATGAAGAGCAAATTATCTACAAACCAAGAGTTATTGCAGTAGAAATGCTGTTTCCATCTGTGACTGAACCCCAAGTGGAGTGCTTGGGATTGAAACCCACTGAGGTCAGGGGTTGCCATTACAGTGAGGGCAAAGCAAACCCCACCTCCAAGCACTGAGACTGTACTGTCTTAAGGAAGCAATGGAGGTCAAGCGTGGGAGATCACAGAGGTAAAAACCATGCAATTCAGTGCCATCACCTGGAAAATAGTAGCAAGACCTCTTCAGAGAAAGCTGCTATAGAAGTCCATTAATATAGACAGATATACATGCAGAGGCATAGGAGAACAGCAAATACCATGAATAACCATGGTAATGAGGATGATCAGAATGAAAGAAAAATCCCCAGAAAGCAAGCTGGAACACATGGAAATATGTGATATAAATGACAGGTTTCAAGGGTGTAGTTCGAGAAACTATAGACAGGCAATTCAATACACTCAGAAAACAAATGAATAAACAAAATGAACACTTTGTCAAAGAGAATAAAACTTTAAAAAAGATCCAATCAGGCCCTGACTGGTTTTGCTCAGTGGATAGAGCATCAGCCTATGGACTTAACGGTCCCAGGTTCAATTCCGGTCAAGGGCATGTACCTTGGTTGCGGGCACATCCTCAGTAGGGGATGTGCAGGAGGCAGCTGATTGATGTTTCTCTCTCATCGATGTTTCTAACTCTCTGTCCTTCTCCCTTCCTCTATGTAAAATACCAATAATATATATATATTTTAAAAAGACTCAATCAGACATTCTGTAAATGAAGCATGCAATTAAGAGGATTAAGAGTAAACTACTGAAAAAGAAATTCGGGAGAAAACGGCAGCCCAAATAGGCAGACCTAGCATGCATCTCGTCCCAGGGCCAGACTGGAAATACAACTAAATTGGAAAACATTCACCTGGAATTACCAACTGAGGTCCAGCGGAGGAGTACACATATCAAAGAAGGACAGAAAATACCTGGAGACAGTTAGGAAGGGCGAGGTCAGGAGAGGAGCTGACCCAGCTTCTAGGTTTGGCAGGTCAGAAGTCCAAGAGTGAAGAAGGAGCTCCTGGCTACAGGAGGGTCTGTTCCCTCAGAAGATAGAGACCTGAAACCCAGGCTGGGCTCCACAGCCTCGAACACCAGAGCCAAGAACAACAGCCCATGTAGCATACAGTTGTGAAAGATGACAGGACTGTTGGCTGCAGCGGAGTCTGGAACTAGTAGACTGGAGCCAGTCAGAGAGAAAGCCATAGTTTTGTTTTGTTTTATTATAAAGGCAGTGTTTATTAGAATACATGTTATTTCCAAAATTGAGTTTTCAGCTGTTATGGTGTGTATACCTTATTTTTAAAATTTATCTTTATTGTTGAAAGTATTGCAGATGTCCCCTTTGTATTTTTTTTTGTTTTTTCCCCCATTGACCGACCCTCCATCCTGCACCCGCACCTTCCAAGCTTTCTGTCTGTGTCCATGGGCTATACATATATGCATATAAGTTCCCCAGGTAATCTCTCCCCTCCCTGTGTCTTTCCTATGAAATACGTCAGTCTGTTCCATGGTTCTATCTTTCTGGATCTAATTTGTTTATCATTTCATTTTGTTCATTAGATTCCACATATGAGTGAGATCATGTGATACTTGTCTTTCTCTGACTGGCTTATTTTACTTAGCACAATACTCTCCAGGTCCATCCATGCTGTTGCAAATGGTAAGAGTTCCTTCTTTTTTTTACCAGCACATAGTTTTCCATTGTGTAAATGTACCATGGCTTTTTTTTTTTTTAATCCATTCACCTGCTGATGGGCACTTAGCCTGTTTCCAAATCTTAGCTATTGTAAATTGTGCTGCTATGAACATAGGGGTGCATATATCTTTTCTGGTTGGTGTTTCTGGTTTCTTAGGAGATATTACTAGAAGTGGGATCACTGAGTCAAATAGGAGTTCCATTTTTAATTTTTTGAGGAAACTCCATACTGTTTTCCACAGTGGCTGCACCAGTCTGCATTCCCACCAGCAGGGTACTAGGGTTCCATTTTATCCATATCCTTGCCAACACTTGTTGTTTGTTAATTTTTTGATGATAGCCATTCTGACATGTGTGAGGTGATAGCTCATTGTTGTTTCAATTTGAATCTCTTAGATGATTAGTGACTTGGAGCATTTTTTCATCTGTCTCTTGGCTTCTGTATATTCACTTGGGAGAAATGTCTGTTTAGGTCCTTTGCCCATTTTTAAAAATTGAATTGTCTTCCTTTTGTTAAGTTGTATGCGTTCCAGATATATATATTGCTTCATGCATTTGTGTGTCACCCTTGCACAGGGGTCATGCTAATCTTCTATCATTCCAATTTTAGTATACGTGCTGCCAAAGCAAGCATCTCATATATTTTTTAAGTTAACCCCTTATCAGATGTATCATTGGCAAATATGTTCTCCCATGCATTGGGCTCTTTTCACTTTGTTAATGGTTTCCTTTGCTGTGCAGAAGCTTTTTAGTTTGATGGAGTCCCATTTGTTTATTTTCTCCTTTGTTTCCTTTGCCCAAGAGATGTATCAGTAAACATTTTGCTATAAGAGAAATTTGAGATTTTGTTGCCTGTGGCTTGTTCTGAGATTTTTATGGTTTCACTACTTACATTTGGGTCTTTTGTCCATTTTGAGTTTATTCTTTTGTATGGTGTAAGTTGGTGGTCCAGTTTCATTCTTGTGCATGTACCTGTCCAGTTTTCCCAGCACCATTTATTGAAGAGACTGTCTTTACTACATTGTATGCTTTTGCATCCTTTGTCAAATATTAATTGAGCATAATGACTTGGGTCGATTTCTGGGGTCTCCATTCTGTTTCATTGATCTGTATGTTCTTGTGCCTGTACGTAGGCTATTTTGATTACAGTGGCTTTGTAGTATAACTTGATATCTGGTATTGTGATTCCTCCAACTTTGTTCCTCTTTCTCAAGATTGCTGCCACTATTCGGGGTCTTTTTTGGTTCCATATAAATTTTTGGAGTGTTTGTTCTAGATCTGTGAAATATGCAATTGGTATTTTAATAGGGATTGCATTGAATCTATAGGTTGCTTTGGCTAGTATGGACATTAAAATTATGTTGATTCTACCAATCCATGAACACGGTATATTCTTCCACTTGTTAATACCTTCCTCTATTCAGTGACCTGGAGTTTTCTGACTACAGGTCTTTTACCTCCTTGGTTAGGGTTATTCCTAAGTATCTTAATTTTTTTGTTGTTGCAATGGTAAATGGGATTGTGTTTCTAGTTTCTATTTCTGAGAGTTCGTTACTAGTATATAAAAATGCCATGGACTTCTGGGTGTGAATTTTATATCCTACTACATTGCCAAATTCATTTATTAAATCTAGTAGTTTTTTGGGGAAGTGTTTAGGGTTTTCCATGTTCAATATCATGTCATCTGTGAATAATGACAGTTTTACTTCCTCCTTCCCAATTTAGATGCCTTTTATGTTTTCATCTTGTTTGATCCCTATGACTAGGACTTCCAATACTATGTTGAATAAGAGTTCATGCCTCGTGTGACTCCCATATTAAATTTGTGCGATCACCATTAGGGACAAAAGAAATAGCAACAACAAAACAAAGTACAGGGGTGGGCAAAAGGAGGTTTACAGTTGTTTATATGGAATAAAATACATGCAGGTTATTATTTTAATAATAAAAAAGAAATTCTGTGTTTCACATACTCACAACTGTAAACCTACTTTTGCCTACCCCAGTATGTATAGTGGCTGCAATCTGTATATTTAAAACAGAAAGCCCTTGCTTTCATCTGACCTTTGAAAAGCTACAAACCAGCATCTCTCTGCAATTAATTAGCCTGCTAAATGGTGTTGAACTATGAGGTGCTATGATTACTATAAACTCAAATATATTTTTTCCATAATATTTCAGAAAAATTACATAGTTTTCAGAAACCACAAAAGTTTGGTTACTACTCTTAGGTGAAGCCCACTGGTCATTTCATAATGTCCTTCCATACATCTGTCCCTCTATAGACAGGATTTTTAATACTATCTCCATAAAATAACCTTAAATAATATAAAGCAAGTCAGAAATTTGTCTTGAAATAACTGATGACTCATCTCTTGAAGCTTTGCAAGGACATATTTATACTTGGCACATACTATAAATAACAGCTGGTAATTTTACCACAGCCATTTTTCACTCATTTCTAGTTTTTCCACATTTATTCTTCATCTCATATTCAGTCTCATTTAAACTCAATTGCCAATTTAGAGTTTGCACTGGATTGTGCCTATTGACTTGTTCTGCTTTTTTTTTTTAAATATATTTTCATTGATTTCAGAGAGGAAGGGAGAGGGAGAGAGTAATAGAAACATCAATGATGAGAGAGAATCGTTGATCAACTGCCTCCCACATGCCCCACACTGGTGGGGACTTATAAAACTTTTTAAATAACATGTTAGAAAGAAGATTTAAAGTGCAGAACAGCCTGACAGGCATGGCTCAGTGTATGAGTATCGACATGAACTAGGAGGTCACAGTTCAATTCCCAGTCAGGGCACATTCCCGGGTTGCAGGCGTGATCCCCAGTACGGAGTGTATAGGAGGTAGTCAAGCAATGATTATCTCTCATTACTGATGTTTATCTCTCCTTTCCTCTCTGAAATCAATAAAAATATTTTTAAAAGTTATATATGGCTACTTCCATAAAATTAATATTTTAAAAGAATATATGTACTTTGAGGCAAAAATTCCAATATTTGAATTAAACCAAAGGGATGGATTTTGGACCTGTAGACCTTAGGAAAAGCAGGTCTAGTTTTAGCAAAATCATTCCCTGAATAACCATGAAGTCTATAGATAAACAAACCGAAAACATTCACCATGCTTTGGAAACTTGCAATTTTGTGAAATGAACAAAAAAATGTAAAATTAAATATGAGAGCCTAGAGTCTTGGAAAAGTGCATCAAAGATGTATGAGCTAATGAGTAGAGGAGTAAAGGAAAGGTCAGCATAAATTCTGATAGGGAGACTCTGGGAAATTTCATGTAAAAAATGACATTTAAGTAGTGGTCCAAAGGCATCCCAGAGGATAGGAAAAGCCCGAGTTATGGAGCTGTGGTAAGAGCATTGTAGGAATGATGAGCAGTGGCTTACACATTTTGTTCCTCTCCTGCTTCCTCTATGCCCTGCCCATTTCTAGCCAAGTAGCCAGGACACTATTTCTCTAATATTTGCATTAATATTGTACATTATTTCATTATGGTTATTATGACATGATTTTTCCCCCTTTATAAGTCTATCTTATATCTCTATGAGGGCAGGAACCAGGTCTTTTTCTTTTGTATACCCTAAACTGATAAGACAAACACTCAATAAATAAATAAATAAATATTACAACAAGAGCTGGAGATTTAAGTTAATGTGAAAAATGGGTTGAGAACCCTAACTGGTTTAGCTCAGTGGATAGAATGTCGGCCTACGGACTGAAGGGTCCCAGGTTTGATTTTGGTCAAGGGCATGTACCTTGGTTGCGGGCACATCCCCAGTAGGGGGTGTGCAGGAGGCAGCTGATCAATGTTTCTCTCTCATTGATGTTTCTAACTCTCTATCCCTCTCCCTTCCTCTCTGTAAAAAATCAATAAAATATATTAAAAACACCCCCCCCCAAAATGGGTTGAGAAATATAAAGAAAATTTGATGACATAAATCCAGAACCCTCTGAAACTAGTCTAAGATTGGCCTTATTTTAACAACAGAACAATATACTACTAATAGTTTGTGTTGATGTACCAGTACCTTTATAAAAGTTATCTCATTAAATTCTCGCAACCACTCTGTTACGTGGGCATTATTATCTTCATTTTGAAGGTTATGAAACCAAACTTGGGAAAGTTAAACCAGTAACTTGTTCATTGTCATTGAGAATCTAGTATGTGACAGGTGTTATTCTAGATGCTACAGATAAAGTGGCCCCCAAGACAACCCACACTCACACTCACCAAGCTTATGTTCTAGTTAAATGAGATTGACTTTAAACACAACCACTAAAAAATAAGAAATAAAATTCACACATGATGATAAATGGCCTATGAGAGAGTAAAACATGCTGATATCCTTGGAAGTTACTAGAGGTAATGCAAAAGAATCTACTTTATTCAACGGATTGTGATATTCCCAATATAACACTCTGATCTTACGCTATTCAGGGAATGGAAATAATCAAACATGCATTTTAGAAGGATAGCTAGTAGTAATATGGAGAATTACTGGGCAACATTATGAAATAGGAAGATTAAATGATCATCCAAATGAGGCTTTGGAAGATAAATGAGGAGGACCAATAGTTTTAAGAGAGAAACCACTATGTTCTATAGATGGCAAAAATTTTTTTGACATAAAGATTATGGAGGAGCTCTAGC
Source organism: Myotis daubentonii (assembly GCF_963259705.1). Lineage (NCBI taxonomy): Eukaryota > Metazoa > Chordata > Mammalia > Chiroptera > Vespertilionidae > Myotis > Myotis daubentonii. Next base: position 120,555,739 of record NC_081861.1, on the reverse strand, counting down.
CGGTTTGGCTCAATGGATAGAGTGTCGGCCTGTGGACTGAAGGGTCCTGGGTTTGATTCTGGTCAAGGGCACATACCTTGGTTGCAGGCTCCTCCCTGGCCAGGGCCCATGCAGAAGGCAATCCATCAATGTGTTTCTCTCATACCTATATTTCTCTCTGTCTTTCCCTCTCTCTTCCACTCTCCCTAAAAATCTATGGAAAAATATCCTCGGATGAGGATTAAAAAAACAAACAAACATGGAGGAGAGTGGAGATAATGATGATGGTATTGCTAATGACAGCAATAATGACTTGTCTTGTACATTTACTCAGTACATGTCCAAGGCTACACAGTTCTCTTTGATGGAAAGCTAATTTTTATTTATTTATTTTTTGATGGAAAGCATTTTATTTTATTTTTTCTTCATTGCTGAAAGTATTATAGATGCCCCCCTATTTTTTTTCCGTTGACCCCCTCCACACCACACCCGCCCCTCCCAAGCTAATTTTTAAATCACTATAAGAATGTTTTGCCAAGTGTGGGACTCTTGGCACAAGGTATCCAAGATAATTTGGGGTGGTATTTAAGATAATTTAAATTGCAGTGGAAAAGGCATTAAAGAATAAACTATCACATAGGAAAAATGCTATTTCCATTTTAAATCTCTTCCAATCCCTCTAATCATGTCAAGAAGAAATTCTCAATTTGAGCTATTTGAGCTATTTTGACTTAACACCTCTCTAACATTTGCTAATCTCCTTTTTTAAACAAAGAGTGAGCAAGCCTTATGTTCAGAGCCTTCAGAAGCTAGCAGTATCTAGCTGAAGTATAAATTTTTTATTGTATTTATTTTTACAATTACCTTCTATTTATGGTCAATAATACCAGTTTGCCTCTTATAGTAGTGATATATTCTTAACTTTTATAATACACTTATTAAATTAAAAGAATGACTTGACTTAAGAAAAATATGAAGGAAATAGCAATGCAGTTCATTTGCATATGTAGCAAAAAAGTTGGTGATAGAAGATTGGAGTTTGACAACACTACAATAAATTAAAAAGCCAGCTGGAATTGGGTGAAAGTTCAGAGGTTTTGAGCCACACTTACTGAAAAGACTGAGGTCACTTAGGAATTTCCAGAAGACTGGGTCTCTGGATGAGTTAGTAGGTCATAGAAAAGTACAGATATTGCTTTATACATACTGAATTTTAGATGACAGTAAAATATTTTCAATAAGTCTGGCACCCAGTGGTATATTCAAGACTGAACCTCAAACCTAGATCTGGACTAGGCTTACATGTTTTTTGTTTTGTTTTGTTTTTTTAAATCTTTATTGTTGAAAGTATTATAGATGTCCTCCTTTCCCCCATTGGCCTCTCCAGTCTGCCCCCCACCCCCACCCTAGGCCTTCATCACCCTATTGCCTGTGCCCATGGGCTTATCGGTTCAGAAGTCATATCAGTTTTCTATTGCTGCATAACACAGTACTGCAAACTTAATGTCTTGAAATGACACAAATTTCTTACCTCACAGTTCTGAACATCAGAAGTCCCAGTACACTATTCTGCTGGGGGTGTCAGAAGGCCAAAATCAAGGCCAGGCTCTTTTCTGGAATCTCTGGGAAAGAATCCACTTCTAGCAACATTCCAGTTATTAGTAGAATATAATTCCTTGAGGTTACAGGATTGAAGTCCCCATTTTCTTGCTGGCCGTCGGCCAGGGATTGCTCCCAGCAACCAGAGGCCCCTCTTGGGTCCTTGCCCTGTGACCACCTCCATCTAAAAGTCAAGAACAGAGAACTCCCCTCACATTTTTGTTTGCTTGTTTGTTTTGCTAGGTCATAAGGTAGTTCCATTTTTATTTTTTTAATTTATTGTTGAAAGTATTACAGATTTCTCTCTTTTGCCCCCCATTGATCCCCTCCCCAGGCCTTCACCGCACTATTGTCTGTCTACGGGTTATGCAGATATGCATATAAGTTCCTTGGTTAATCTCTCAAATTTTTATTTTATCTTTTAAAATACATTTTATTGATTTTACAGAGAGGAAGGGAGAGGGACAGAGTTAGAAACATTGATGAGAGAGAAACATCAATCAGCTGCCTCCTGCATGCCTCCTACTGGGGCTTGAGCTCGCAACCAAGGTACATGCCCTTGACCAGAAGTGAACAACACTTCAGTCCACAGGCCAATGCTCTATCCACTGAGCAAAACCGGTTAGGGCAATCTCTCACATTTTAAATCTTTCTGATTTCTTTACCGCAATCAGCCAGAGAAAAGTCTGCTTTTAAAGGGCTAATGTGAGTATATTAGGCCCACCCAAACTCCCTATCTTAACGGCAATTGATTAATAATACTAATTCAATCTACAAAATTCCTTTTGAAATATAACCTAACATAAGCATGGGAGTAGCATGAGGAGAAGGAGTAGAGAGAAGGGGACCCATTTTATAATTCTGTTTACCATAGAAGTCATCTGTATAAATATGTACCCACACTACAAAAATTGCATCTATGCATCCCTTAATTTGACAAACATTTCCTGAGTATCTGCCGGGAGCCGGTCCATCCTTGCTGTTTCAAGGGACCTGGCATATATGGCATACGGTTCTTAATATGTTTGCTCACCTTCTTGGCGCTGTGTTTTAACCAAGGTCACCTCTCCAAGAAAGGTTGAATCCCCAGGTAGGGATTTTCCCCTGAAGTTAGGGAGGGAATAAAACCCCTCAACTAAGTGCCAGGCGGGTAATTAATCCCTTTAACTACAAACAATCATGCTTAAACTACAAAATCTTTTCTCCCTGGAATGGAGATAAGAAACGCCCTAACCTTTGTAATAGAGATTGATAGGATTGAATCAACTGGTATAAATACAGTTGTAACAAGACAGAAACACACAGAACTCAGAACACAGAACTAAGGACACAGGGCCTGGAAGACAGAACTCAGAACACAGAATCAAGAAGCCAGAACTTAGAACACAGAACTCATGAGACAGAATTCAGAAGACAGCGCCTAGAGACGGGGGAGCTTCGCTGGAGAGAGCATGGCAAAAGATCCTGGACAGAAACTGGCCTCAGAGCCTAGAGACAGAGCCTAGCGGGAGAACATGGCAAGGGATCCTGGACTGAACCTGACTACAGAGATTGGCAGGAGAACCTGACTGGAACCTGGAGATCCTGGCTAGGCTGCTGATCAACTGAACGCTGTCTCCGTGTCATTCCTTCTTCGCCGACTCCGTCCACACCTTTGGGGACCCCTGGACCTGCTGGGGCTGGACCCCGGCATATGGCGCCCGAACAGGGACCCCTAGGTAAGTGCCCTGCACTCGGGACGGATAGGACTCCACCGTAGGAAGAGGGTGGATAGTCTTTGCCCCACAATCGGGACGGATCAGACTCCACCATAGGAAGAGGGTGGATAGTCTTCGCCGACTCCGTCCACACCTTTGGGAACCCCTGGAACAGGATTCCCCTAGGTAAGCCCCCCTCCCCCATTGAGAACCCCCACACTCGGGACGGATCAGACTCCACCATAGGAAGAGGGTGGATAGTCTTCGCCGACTCCGTCCACACCTTTGGGAACCCCTGGAACAGGATTCCCTTAGGTAAGCCCCCCCCATTGAGAACCCCACACTCGGGACGGATAGGACTCCACCAGGGTGCTACAGACCCCCCTATAGAGGATAAGTAGGGTAAGAAGGTGGATAGTACAGAACTTAGATTGAGAAGATGTGCCATACTGAGTCCAAAGAAAGAAGACTCTGTATTGATTCTTAGATTGAGAAGATGTGCCATACTGAGTCCAAAGAAAGAAGACTCTGTATTGATCTTTAGATTAAGAAGATGTGCCATACTGAGTCTAAAGAAAAAAGACTCCGTATTGATCTTTTAACATATATGCTTGCTAGCAGAGGAATTAAGGTTACTCCCAGTCAGACAGAACGTTTTATACAAGAAATATGTCCATGCTTTTCTGAGGAAGGAAAGGTAAATGTAATGGCATGGGAGAAGGTAGGCCCAAGGAGCCTTATCCTTAACCCCACTGCAGCCTTTCTACCCTGGGAAAGTGCAGGATTGGCAAGCTCTCCCTGGGATGATAGATCAGGACTCAGGTAATAGCGGAAAGCGCCAATCCTACTCTTAAAATGGATATAAGAGAGCATTTGAGGTTTTTCTTTTTAATGCTTGCTTTTAAAAAATAAAAAAGGGGGAATTTGCCGGGAGCCGGTCCATCCTTGCTGTTTCAAGGGACCTGGCATATATGGCATATGGTTCTTAATATGTTTGCTCACCTTCTTGGCGCTGTGTTTTAACCAAGGTCACCTCTCCGAGAAAGGTTGAATCCCCAGGTAGGGATTTTCCCCTGAAGTTAGGGAGGGAATAAAACCCCTCAACTAAGTGCCAGGCGGGTAATTAATCCCTTTAACTACAAACAATCATGCTTAAACTACAAAATCTTTTCTCCCTGGAATGGAGATAAGAAACGCCCTAACCTTTGTAATAGAGATTGATAGGATTGAATCAACTGGTATAAATACAGTTGTAACAAGACAGAAACACACAGAACTAAGAACACAGGGCTTGGAAGACAGAACTCAGGAGACAGAATTCAGAAGACAGAACCTACACGGAGCCTAGAGACAGAAGAACTTCGCTGGCGAGAGCATGCCAGAGGATCCTGGACCGGGACTGGCCTCGGAGCCTAGAGACAGAGCCTAGCGGGAGAACATGGCAAGGGATCCTGGACTGAACCTGACTACAGAGATTGGCAGGAGAACCTGACTGGAACCTGGACACTGAACCTGACTGGAGTACCTGTACAGAACCTGGCTGGAGACCCTGACAAGCGAACCCGGCTATGATGATCAACTGAACGCTATCTCTGTATCGTTCCTTCTTCGCCGACTCCGTCCACACCTTTGGGGACCCCTGGACCCGCTGGGGTTGGACCCCGGCAAGTATCTGTTATACTACTAAAGCAGATTGGTAGTCATTTGTGCATTTAACCATGGAATAATGTTTCTTATACCTTTGATGTGAAACTTAACTTTCAAACAAACACTTTTTGCCAAGGGGATATGAATGGGGCACTGAGAGTATCTGGTGTAATTCACTCCTTGCACCACTCAAATCAATCTACTCTGTTCTGGCACTGCTTCTTCAAGATGGTGGCCAGTCATCATATCTTTAAAAATATTAAAAATAAAGTTTTTCAACAGGAGCTGGACCTCAGATAGTAATTCCGGGTAAATGTTCTCCAATTTAGTTGTATTTCTAGTCTTGTTCTGGGATGAGGTACAAGAAAGGTCTGCTTATTTGTCCACCATCTTCCTCTTCTGGCAGATGACCAAGAAAATATTTTAGTAGTCAGATTTTTTCTTTTCTTCTGGCCAAAGAAAGTTGTGATATTTTGAGTTGTAAGGTATTTGGTCTCCATCCACAGTTCCTGGCTCACACCTCCCCAAACCCTTCAAGTTAAGAATCTTGACATGGGGAGAGTATTCTGAATTATCTTATTTGGCCCTAAATGCAATTATATGTGATAAGAGAGAGGGAAGGGCATATTTTACACATAGAAAAGAAGGTAGTGGAATCAGAGGCAGACTGGAGTGATATGGCCACAGACCAAGGAATTCCAGAAGCTGGAAAAGACAAGGAAAGGATTTTCCCCTAGATCCTCCAGAAGGATCACAGCCCTGCCAACACCTTGAATTTGGCTCAGTGATGTCAGACTTCTGGCCTTCAGAACTGTGAGAGCATAAATTTTTGTTGTTTTAAGCCACCAAGTGTGTGGTAATTTGTTACGGCAGCCATAAGAAACTAATACAGGGGTCTAATATAATCTACTTATCACCAAGTGGTTGTTCTCCCTTAAAATAGCACCACAGCCCTAACTGGTTTGGCTCAGTGGATAAGAGCATCGCCCTGCAGACTGAAGGGTCCCAGGTTTGATTCTGGTCAAGGGCATGTATCTTGGCTGTGGGCACATCCCCACTAGGTAGTGTACAGGAGGCAGCTGAATCGATGTTTCTCTCTCATTGATGTTTCTAACTCTTTATCCCTCTCCCTTCCTCTCTGTAAAAAAATCAATAAAATATATTTTAAAAAATAAAATAAAATGGCACCACATTGAGGATCCATCATTGTTCTCTGCTGTTGACAGGCTGGATGTTCAGAAGTGGCAACAGCTACATCAGTTTGGATAAGGAGCTCATGGTGCTATAACCACGCCATATTGGCTTCATCATTCAGGGGGTCATTGTACCATAGTGAATTCACTGGGCAGCTGAGGATAGAAGCTGGCTGATGTCCACTGGACAATTACTGTTCATTTCATAGTTCTGTACCTTTTCTGTGGTGAATGATATCTGATAGACTTTAAAATGTAAATCAAAGTTTCAAATACCTTCTATATGCCCAGTCCCACAGATACATTCACACACCTTTACACCGCACCATCTTTATCTCTGTTCTTTCCATATTGCTCCTTCTAGAAGCCTTAGTCAACTAGCCAAACCACTTAGTACTGCCAACGACTACATATAGTCTTAGCTGAGGCCTGGTATCCTTCCACAAAAATTGATGAGCAGGTGTATTGCCCAAACGTCTGGAATAACTTCACCATTATCTCTGCAATCTGAGGCCACCCATTGGTGGGGCTTTGATGTGGCAACAGTTCATTTCAGCTAATACTAACATATTGAGTTACACATGTACTAGGAAAGAATTTTTCCTCCTTCGTTAGCTCATCATTGGGAGTATCTTATGAGATTGTACGGGAGGAAAATAATTTTCCTTCTACCCTTCTAAATTTTTCTGGCTGGTTGACGAGACAGATTACTAGGAGAAAATAATCCAATTTATTATGTATGTACATATGGGGGCTCCATAAGAATATGGGACCTGAGGCCACATTGGGGAATTGAGACTTATATGCCATTGTGAGTAAGGAGATGGGGAAAGGGGTCTAAGATTTCAAAGGAAAGTAGGCAATTCACAGGTAGATGAGAAAGAGCATCTGGTAAACAAATTCTTGCCTAACCATATAGAAACCATGGGTCACAGAAGGGTGTCTAATAAACAGACTTGCTTGGTTTCCCCCTGCCTGCCATTAAGTTTGTATTATGATGCTAAGGTGATGCTCACTTCCTTTAAGCAGGTTTTTCTATCTGAATTCCTTTATGCGGGTGAAGGGGAGGTATACCTTTGTTCTTCAGCCCATTGTTTCTTGAAAATAACCAGTTTAAAATAATCAATATCCCAAAAAGGCATATTTTGGGGTGGCAAACTCTTGCTTCCTCTCAGGGTCATAGGTGAAAGCACAGAGAGGAACAACAGCACAGAGGTAGGTGACATGGGATTTTTGGACTACTTGTTTGTATAATTTAAGGGTAACTTCTTGCAAAATATCTTGTACTAAAGAATTCTCTGGGCTTTCCATAATGAATCCATTTAAAGATGCTCACTTCTCTAAGCGTTTTGATAAGCCCTCAATATTCTTCCAAGGTTATTTCCAGCATCCTCACCTATTTCCTATAGGCTATTATTTCCAAACTTCAAAGAAATGTATCAATCACATTTTTAAAAATATATTTTTATTGACTTCAGAGAGGAAGGGAGAGGGAGAGAGAGATAGAAATATCAATGATGAGAGAGAATCATTGATGGGCTGCCTCCGGTATGCCCCACACTGGGGACCGAGCCTGCAACCCAGGCATGTGTCCTGACCGGGTATCGAGCCGTGACCTCCTGGTTCATAGGTCAACGCTCAACCACTGATCCATGTTCATCAGGCTCACTCCTGTTTCAAAATTGTCTCTCCTGTCCTTGGCAGCCTGTTTAATTTTGATTCAGGAGCATGCCTCAATAAAAATCTCTATCCAGCCTTAATTTCAATGCTCCTAACTCCAGTCCAGCACATACAAGATCCTTTCCCAGGCATGTTTCCCCATTTTCTACCAGTACATATCTTCCTGGTACAGCAGGAACAGCACTCTCCAGCTGGGGCATGCTGAGAGTCGACCCTAGTTATTAGTAGTTATTAGTAGAACCCTAATTATTAGTCGACCCTAGTTATGAGAGTAAAGGAGAGTAGATCTGTGGGTTCAAGGTTTTTCCAGTACTTATTCTCAAATATCCCACTCCCATTTCTTAGATTTCTACTCTTTCCCTATTAGGACTTAACCTTTAGCATACTAGAACTCTAACAGAGTATGATGGGTTCTAAATGGAACATTCAAGTTGCTACAAGAAAATGGACACATTCTGCTGGGGAAAATTCCAGCAAGGTTTCAGAAATGTGGTCACATTCTTTGTGGTAGCTAATGTCATGAAGTAGATGCAGTGTATAAGGTGAAAAATGTAATGGGCATGAAGGGTTTAGGCCAGTGGCAGAAGTATGCTAACATCTGGGAGATGGCTTGAGAAAGAGTAGATAGACGTGGAGCTCAATGTAGTAAAGCTCAGTGTTATGGGTAGCAGTCATTTTTCAGACTTTCAATGTCTCTGAGCTCATAACTATTGGTAAATTTCAATCAGTGGAATTTTTTAGTGTTCCTTATTGAATTTGCTCAATAGGTAACATTATAAAACAAAGGAGACAGCAAAAGGAAATACCAAATATTAATGTGTAATTTTCTTCCCTTTATAATGATTCACACAGCAGCATGCTATTCACAGGTTTTAAAAACAAGCATGAATTTTGTTTTGTTGTAACTTTTGTTACTGAAATAACTAAATGATTTTCAATTCAATAGTTATAAATTTTTCTATAAAAACATACACACAATTTTTATTCCTGCATTGCCACCCTCTTTGCCATTTGCAGATAAATTATTAGAACAAAGTTGTGCCTCCAGATACTGAATATCTGTAGTAGAAAATACAGACATAACTTAAAAAATGCTTTCATTTTTGTCTTGCTTTGTGCTCTTCTCGACCTTTGTTCACCCTCTTTTCCCCTGGCCCTCTAAATATACACACCAGTAGCATTTCTTTTGCCATTCTACTCTTGCCTTACTGCCTTTTCAAAGGGGACAACTTGGATTAGAGATACATTTTAACTCTGTAAGGTTGTTGAGGGAAATATTAATGTTTGCTGAAATTGAAAACTTCTGCAGGCCAACATCTTGTACTATTTATTTTGAAGAAGCAAGTCCCCATTTTTTTTTAAAAAAATATATTTTTTATTGATTTCAGAGAGAAAGGGAGAGGGAGGAAGAGATAGAAACAATAATGATGAGAGAGAATAATTGATTGGCTGCCTCTTGCACGCCCCCTATTGGGGATCGAGCCCACAACCCGGGCATGTGTCCTTGGCTGGAATCAAACCTGAGACCCTTCAATCCACAGGCCAATGCTCTATCCACCAAGCTAAACCGGCTAGGCTCAGTGGTCCGCAAACTCATTAGTCAACAGAGCCAAATATCAACAGTACAATGATTGAAATTTCTTTTGAGAGCCAAATTTTTTAAACTTAAACTATATAGATAGGTACATTGTTATTAACTTAATTAGGGTACTCCTAAGGCATAGGAAGAGCCACACTCAAGGGGCCAAAGAGCCGCATGTGGCTCACGAGCAGCAGTTTGCCGACCACGGGCAGGGCCCATTTTTTTAAATTAACAAAAGGATGGAGTGAGTTGATGGCTATAATAGTCATGATTAATTCTTTTTAATATCCCAAACAAATTGCTAACATTTTTTCCTTTAATTCATCACTGTTAAAATGTATTTACTACTTATATTGGTTAACTGATGGGTGCATGTGTCCCAAGATATTTTTTTTTTTACATTTCCATCAAATACTTATCTTAACAACTTAAGACAGACATGGTAATGTCACCATTTCTTTATTTCAATTGACACTGTATGTAAAAGTGAGAAAATGTTTACTGTAGTTTGTTGAAGTTTTTTAAAAAATTATCTTCTATGCAATATTAAATGTTTAAAGTAATGTAGGTATTTTTGTCAGTAAAAATGTTTTAAGGACTTTAGTCTGGCATGGGTGGCCACCTTTTGCACAGTAGCTGATGAGTATTCATTCACATTACATAATTTCAAGGACATTACAGAGGATTCTCTAATGAATGGTAGAGGAAGAAAATTCATCAAAATATTTTGAAATAAAATAATAGGAGTATGATGTTGTCAAGCTAAGGTGAATTCCTGACTTTCCTTTATGGGGGAATAACGTTTTCATTCTATGTTATAAATGGAGTTAAAATGAAGATGGTAATTATGACTAATAATATCTAGAATCTATTAAATGTTTACTATTGGCCTAGGAGTTACTAAAATCTTTATGTAATTATCTCATTTTATCCTCATAACCCTGACTTGAAGATGCTAGTATCTTCATTTTACTGATTAGAAAACCAGCCTCAGAAACATAAAGTACTTCTTCAACTCACATAGCAAGTAAGTGACAAACCTGATATTTAAACTAAGTCTGTAACTAAGGTACATTACCTCTCCCAATAGTCTCTGGGAGCCAAGAAATATTGACTTAATTTTAAAGTGACATAAATGATTAAAATTAGATCCATTTTTGAAAGCAGGATATAAATGGGAGAAAGGAGCCGAAAAAGCACTAGATGCTTGAAAATGGGAAGGAATTTGGACTACACCAGAAATAAATGATCTACAGAACAGAAGGTTACAGAAACAAAGACAGTATAAAGTCACCCAATTTTATAATTTTGCTAAAGGCTAACCCTGGAAGCAGGGACTATTAAAACTAAAAATATGTATCAAGACTAAAAATAATCCTATTATTTGACAGAGTAATTCCAAATCTAATACATGGTCCTTTATACATAATTCAACATTCCAACTCATAAAAAATAAAACATTGCAACAAAGATGTTTATCTGTTAGTATTTTAAGGTTAAAATAAAACAAAAATATTTAAAAGAATAAAACAGATGAAGCATTGTGAAAAGGTGAAGTAAATTATAAAATATCATCTCAATGGAATGTCAGCAACAATAAAAATTAGGTTTAGAAAGAGCATGCAATGGTACATGCTTTTAAGACTGCTATAGAGAAAAAGGGCTCAAAATTGTATCTGCATTGTGATCAGAACTATTTGAACAACTGACACTATGATTGGATGGGGGACTGTGGAAAATAGACTAAAATAAGTATATTCAGTGGTAAAAGTACTAATGTTCTTTGACAATTAAAATATAAACAGAGGTATTATATGCACACAATTTCCCGCTTCTTGCATTTTCCTCTCTGAGGACTGAATACTAAATTCCACTTCTCTATTGTGACAAGCAATATCCATTCTTCCCCTTTTAACTCACTAAAGGAACTTCCATTTGTTTTGCAGTTGGTGTGAGCAATGTGTCCAAGATTCTCTTGCAAATAGTAATGGTCTGGCCATGAACAGGTTTTGTGTGACCATGTAACTAGTGTTGCCATATTTTGCAAACTAAACGATGGGATGTCAATTACATTTGAATTTTGGATAAACAATGCATAATTTTCTAGTGTAAGTATATTCAAAATATTACATGAAATGAACTTATACTACAATAGTTATTCATTATTTATCTGAAATTCAAATTTAATGGGGTATCCTGCATTTATTTATCTGGCAACCCTATGTGTAAAAATGTTGGAAAACTAAAGTTTGTTGACACAGCATTGATTGAAAAAATATATAGCCATATAAGTTTGGATTGTGTTTCACTGCATGTAGCAGAAATCAGGCTATAATGGTGTAGTGAAATAATATTTTACTTTTCTCCTATGACAAGATGGTAGAAAGGAAGCAATCAGAGGTGGTGCAGTTACTCAAGGAAATGAAGGAATGAGGCTCCTCCAAGCTTCCTCCTCCCCCTCCACAGCATGTGTCTTTGGTCCTAAGAGTGGCAATATAGTGGCTCCACCTCCTGGCATCCTGTGTGGATCCCGGAGAAGAAAAGAATAAAGGTGGCGAGCAAAAGGTGGAGAGCAAAAGGTGGCGATCAAAAGGTGCCTGACTGTTTAGTCTACTTTTTTCTTCTTTTCCTCACTATTTTTAATTAGAAAAACTGCTTTCGGGGGAAGCTTCACATAGTAAATTATGCTCACATCTGATTGGCCTTTAACCACAATATTCCCTATTTCTCATTGGAAAACTCTTCCTTCCTCCAACAATAACATCATCACCCTGCTTGAGCTCCAGTCCCTCTCCTAACATGCTCTGTACCAATCCTCTGTAATCCTTGAATATTGAAGCACGTGGATATGTTCCTTATGGTTTAGTTCTAAATTAAACTCTTGTTTGTATTGACCCTTTTACTTGGTGTGATTGTGTTCTCTTTATAAGTGACCTTCATGGTCTCTGAGAGAGGGGACCATGCCTTAATCACCATATGTCTAGAATTTATCATGAGCCTCATAAATGTTTGTGGATAGCTTTAACACCAACTGCCACCAAATCTTAACAAAATGCCATGAGAAACCGCTAAGTATACGTTTTCTAAAGCTGTAAATGGAAAGGTGGAAGTGAAGCAGAATGCCTTTTATTTCTACTTTATTTATTTATTTATTTATTTATTTATTTATTTATTTATTTATTTATTTATTTAATGCTTCATTGCATGTGCAGCACATTTACATGGTTTAAAATTCCTAATATATAAAAGACTATACGGTGTGAAATATCTCCCTCCTGTTCCCTTCCCTGAGCACCTAGCTTCTCTCCCTGATGCAACCAACCTCATCAGTTTCTTGTAGTCTTCAGAGATAATTTTTTATTTATAAGCTAATGTGCATATTTTAAAATTTGTTTTGAATATTAAATATTTACTATGCACTGAAATTCATGCAGGCACTGTACTAAATTCTTTACATCTAATCCTCCCAATATCTCAATGCAGCCGGGTTTTCTTCACTTTTTTCCAGCTTTATTGAGATACCACTGAGAAATAAAACTTGTATATGTTTAAACAGTATAACATGATGATTTGATAGACATATACACTGTGAAATGATTAGCATGATCTAGCAAATTAACACATTCATCGCTTCACATAGATACCTTTATTGCATGTGGTGAGGGCACTTAAAATCTACTCTCTTAGCAAATTTCAAGTACATAATACAGTATTATTAACTCTAGTCACTAAATCATCAGAGAAATGCAAATCAAAACCAAAATGAATTCTCACTCACACTTGTTAGGATGGTAATTATAAAAAAGACGAGATAGAAAGTGTTGGCAAGGATGTGAATAAAAGGGAACCCTTGTGAACTGTTGGTAGGAATGCAAATTGGTACAGCAATATCTCAGAGATATCTACACTCCTGTATGTTCATTATAACATTATTTACAATAGCCATAATATGAAAAACAATCTGTGTGTGGTATATACACTGAATAGCCAGATTATTATGACCACCTGACGTTTGTAGGCAAATTAGCTATAATTTCGCGCTGAAGTTGCTAGAGGGCCAGACCATTATAAATAGGGAAGCAGGCTATTTACCACGACAGTAGAAGTGATTTTTTTCTGAAGATATGGGTAAACAACGCGATTTAACAGCCTTTGAGCATGGGATGATTGTTGGTGCTCAGAGCCATGGAGCGAGTATCAGCAAAACAGCTGAAGGCCTGCTCGAACACCTTTGCTGTCTGCAGTTACCAAGATAAAACATCTCCAATTCGCACAGGAACACAAGGATTGGACAGTCGAGCATTGGAAAAAAGTCATGTGGTCCGATGAATCACATTTCCAGTTGCATCATGCAGATGGCAGAGTGAGAATTTGGCGGAAACAGCATGAAAGCATGCACCCCACATGCATGAGTACAGCCCTTCAAGCTGGTGGGGGCAGTGTTATGGTTTGGGGCATATTTTTCTGGCATGATTTGGGCCCTTTAATTCATGTGGAACGACGTCTTAATAGCACAACATACCTAAGTATCCTTGCTGATCAACTTCATCCTATCATGTTGATAGTGTATCCCAACGGAGATGGCTTCTTCCAACAAGACAATGTGCCATGCCATGGTGCTCACATTGTGCAGGAGTGGTTTAAAGAACATAAGGGAGACTTTACCTTGCTTAGGTGGCCTGCACAATCACCAGATCTCAATCTAGTTGAGAATTTGTGGGACGAAGTTTAAAGAGCCATCAGGCAGCTGGTTCCACAACCATCAAATCTCAAAGAACACAGTGCTATTCATCAGGCATGGTGTCAGATTCCTTGCATCACCTTTCAACATCTTGTGGAGTCAATGCCAAGAAGAATTGCCACAGTATTGAAGGCAAAAGGTGGCCCAACGAAGTACTGATGGGGTGGTCATAATAATCTGGCTACTCAGTGTATATTTGAATAATTATAAAGGAAGGGTTTACTAAAATGCATTTTATTGTCAAAATTGAGCTATCAGCTGTTAAAGTGTGCACACATTTTGGGGCACAATATATATAAAAATAGAATATTAATTAACCATAAAAGGAAGAAAATCTTGCTCTGGCCGGGCTCAGTTGATTGGAGAGTTGTCCTTTACACCAAAATGTGGAGGGTTTGATTTCCTGTCAGAGAACATACCTAGGTTTTGGGTTTGATCCAGGGTCTGGGCTCATACAGGAGACAACCAATCGATGTTTCTCTCTCACATTGATGTCTCTCTCTCTCTCTCTCTCTCTCTCTTTCTCTCTCTCTCTCTCTTTCTCCCCCCTCCCTCCCTCAAATGAATAAATGAATGAATAAATAAATAAAACCACATCCTCAAATGAGGATTTAGAAAAAGAAATATCGCCATTTTTGACATGGGTGCAACTGAAAGACATTATTATGCTAAGTAAAATAAGCCAGATATAGAAAGCCAGTGATCTTACTTATTTGTAGAATGTAAAAACGTTGAACTCACAGGCGAAGATTTTTCTATTATCTCTATTTTGCAGAGGAGGTAACTGGGATATAGAGTCACACAACTGAACAAACCATGGCTGATACTTGAACCTAGGGAGTCTGACTCCAGAGGGCATGCTCTTAAAAACAAAAATATATTTCCTTTCCATGCTAAATATTTTTATGAGAATTATACAAAGTAAACAGTCTCAAATGATTGTATAGTCCACATATCAGGAAAATTATCTCTATATATCTGGAAAGAATAAGATATGTACTTGTACAGTTCTTAATTAGGGAAATATACTTGTGAAATCCGAAGATTTCAGACTTGGATCCCTTATCTCAAGGCAAAATTTGGCCGTGTAGCCATGTTACTACAGCTGAATATGAGTTCTGTCTGTCACAGTATGGTACTGTAAAGAGAAAACAAATGTATATCATCTGGACATATTTCTCCCACTGCAAGTGAAAAGGGAGTTTGCAAGGAATATCATTCATCTTGCCAATGCCTCTTAATCAGAATTCTTGATCCTTTGCCTTTATTTCAGACTCCTCCATTCTCTTCTGATCTTCATTCTCCTTCCCTTCCTACTCCAACCTGATTCATCTGCCTTTACTGCCCTTCTATGCTTACTCCTTTGTGTATTTGTCAATTAGCCCTATGATTTCAGCTGCTATGCTGTCATGCTTCCTTTTCTAGGAAACGCTGACTGCTTCCATACAATAGGGGAAAAAACTAACAGTTGTTACAAAGGGACATTTTTATATATAAAACCAAAAATAAGCAACTCAACTTATAGTTAACTGTAGGCTAAAAGTGTACAATCAAATCTTAGCTATGGTAAATTGTGCTGCTATGAATATAGGGATGCATATATCCTTTCTGATTGGTGTTTCTGGTTTCTTGGGATATATTCCTAAAAGTGGGATCACTGGGTCAAATGGGAGTTCCATTTTTAACTTTTTGAGGAAACTCCACACTGTCTTCCATAGTGGCTGCACCAGTCTGCATTCCCACCAGCAGTGCAGGAGGGTTCCTTTTTCTCTGCATCCTCTCCAGCACCTGTCGTTGGTTGATTTGTTGATGGTAGCCATTCTGACAGTTGTGAGATGGTACCTCATTGTTGTTTTGATTTGCATCTCTCGGATGATTAGTGACTTTGAGCATGTTTTTATATGTCTCTTGGCTTTCTGAATGTCATCTTTTGGAAACAGCCTAAGTGCCCATCAACAGATGAATGGATTAGAAAACTGTGGTACATCTACACAATGGAATACTATGCTCCTGTAAAAAAGAAAGAATTCTTACCATTTGCAACAGCATGGATGGAACTGGAGAGCATTATGCTAAGTGAAATAAGCCAGTCAATGAAAAAAAAATACCACATGATCTCATTCATGTATGGATAATAAAGACCATTATAAACTGATGAACAAAAATAGATACAGAGGCAAAGCAGCATGGAACAGACTGTCAAACTATAGTGGGAAGGCCGGGGAGGTTTGGAGGGGGATGGTAAGAGATCAACCGAAGGACTTGTATGCATGCATATAAGCATAACCAATGGACTGAAGACATTGGGGGGTAGGGGAGGCTGGGGGAAGGTCAAGGGAAAAAAAGGAGACATATGTACTACTCTTTATAATACTTTAAGCAATAAAACAAAATTAAAAATAAATAAATAAAAGTGTACAAAACTTTTAGTCAACTCTAAATAGCTAATGAACATGATTTTTTGTTTGTGAAAAATTACAGAACTTTGCAAAGTTACAGAAAAGGAAAAACAAAATCCAATGTACCAATCAAACAACCATGTCTTCTTGAAATTACGTTAAAGTGGGAGCAGTTCTCATTAATATTTTAATGGTAATTTAAATTAAATAGAATTTAGCACAGATGGTATTCACAAATAATGCATGATAATCAAATACCCCATAAAGTGATTAAGTTAAAATAGATTCTATTACTGGTAGAAATTTGGAGAAATGTTTAAGCTATTAGCAATACAAGATATGTTATAAAGAGGTAGCTTTTTTTAATTGGAGTTGGTCTGAGATTCTGCTTTTCTAACACACTCTCAGTTGATGTCAATCCTGCCGATCCCTGGGCCAGTATTAGAACATAAATGTTCTAAGTACTTCTTTTGGTGTAAGAACTTCTTCATCTAGAATAATTATCTAAGGGCTGAGTGATAGTGAGGGTGAGAGAAACTGGTTAGTACCCAAAAGGGAAGGAGGTCAGAGATGTATGTTTCCTCATACTTGACTGGAGGTGGGGGGCAATAATCATTGGCAAAGGCTCAAAATATGTCATAGGCTAGGAAAATGCCAGATTTTTTAAAGCAGGCTACAAATTCACATTTGGAAGAGTGATGGGATAGGGCTTGCTCTAGGACAAGAAGAACTCCTACCTACAAATTTGATGGAGTCAAAATTCAGTTCCTGCTAATTATTTACTTATTTTTTCTCTACTAAAAGTCAGAGATCTGGAGTAAATTGGCCTTTATTTAACAGATCACTTTAACATGTTTTGGAATATATAAACATAAGATATCTCACAGTTTAGGTTACTAGTTGAGAACTTAATGCTTCCAAATAAAAAGTTAAAATATATGTCAGAGTATGACACCTATATGATCTTACTTATATGTGAAACTTTTTTAAAAAAAATGAGCTCATAGCCCAGCTGGTATGGCTCAGTGGTTGAGCACTGACCCATGAACCAAGAGGTCACTGGTTTGTTCCCAGTCAGGGCACGTGTCCGGGTTGCAGGCTCAGTCTCCAGTAGGGAACATGCAGGAGGCAGCCGATTAATGTTTCTCTCACATCAATGTCTCTATCTTTCTATCCCTCTCCCATCCTCTCTCTCTCTCTCTAAAAAAAAAATCAATTAAAAAATGAGGTCATAGTTACAGGGAACAGATTAGTGGTTGCCAGAGGCTGGGGAAGTGGTTGTGGTGGTGGCAAAATGGGTGAAAGAAGTAAAAATATATAAACTTCCAATTATAAAATAAATAAATCATGGGAATGTGATATATGATATGAGGACTATAATTAATAGTACTGTGTTTCATATTTGAAAGTTTCTAAGAGTGTAGATCTTGAGTTCTCATCACAAGAAAAAATTTTGAAACTATATGTGTAGACAGATGTTAACTTGACTTATTGTAGTGAGCATTTCACAATACATAGAAATATGGAATCATTGTACACCAGAAACTAGTATAATGCCATATGTCAATTACAGATCAATTTAAAAAAAAGAAATTCAGGGACAATTGGAGATGGTGGCTTTTAGACAGAGAAGGGAGAAAAATGATCTGAAGGAAGAGAAAGCTAAGAAGGGGTTGACAGGCTGGGACCAGAAAGAGGGGCAGGTGAAAATTTTCTTTCATCAGGTTTCTGTTTCAGTAAGACTCTGAAGGGGCACTCCTGCTAAGTCGCCAAACAGCTGCAGCAGCCTAAGGGGAAATCTTCAAAAAACATGTGAGAACACTATGTGGTGAAAGCTAGGGGAATAGACTTTTCTAAACTGGTATGAGGGTGCAAGGAGTTGAGATTTGGCCTGGGGCAGGAAGCCACATGATGGCATGTGCATGTGCCTGTGTGTGCTGTGAGAATACTACTCTTGGTTCTTCTTTGTTCTTCTTGCCTTGTGCCTTCTTGTCTTCAGCAATTCAGAGCTTGGGTTGAAATATTGCCAAAGATAAACAAAACCGGATATTAGTTAAAACAGTCAAAACAAATTATATTCAATAACTACTGCAGTAGGATACAGAGCTGAGCTCAATTCCTGATTTGCTCAGAGGAGAGTGAGTGTTTTAAAGGGGGAGGGTGGGGGTATGGAGGAGGCTGGAGCAGAGTCTGGGAAGTGAAAAATTACAAAAGGCAGGGAATAGGCTTGGTCACTGTAAATTCTCTTAGGTCACCATGTCTGCTAACTGGCATTTATCACAGTTAGGCTTCTACCCTCCCATAGAAACCAGGAGACAGAGGCCCTTATCCTTTTTGGTGATTACATTTCAAACGAATGGCTTTTAGGGCCTTGAGAAAGAAATTATTGGGTTGTAAGAGATACAAACACATTTTTTTAAACAAATGCTTTAAAAAAGGGAAGTCAGAGTCCATTATCAGGTGTTGGCTGGGTAAATTCTTATGGCAGCCCTGAGCTTTTCCAGATAGGAATTCAAGCTGGGACTGAGTCATCCCAGGGAAGTGGCCTTAGGTGGCCAGGAACTATGCTAAAGCTTGCTCGTCTCTTACTGCAGGGGTTTGGATGCCATCATTTTTGCCTAGAATTTTTGCAGTTCTCAGTAATAAAAATGAACACTGTTCAGAGCCCTGTGTTCTTGGAATACTGAGCAAAATTATAAGAGACTTGACCTGCTGGTACTCACTTTTGGCCCTGTAAAAGGATGAAAGTTTACAACATGAGGATTGTCTCCTCCTAATGTTACCTTTTTCTTGAGGGAGCAGAGGAAATGCAAATTGAAGCCATGACCTAAAGGAGCAATGAGAAATTGGCCTTGGCTGCAGTTTTGGAATGCCTATTGCTTTCCACCTTAGGGCTCATTCCTTCCTCCCTACTGCACTCATTGGGGCTGAATGAATTGGGTGATGGCATTCTCCTATGTATTGCCTAACAGAGTAGCCAGTACCCTAGAGTGGGGAGGGCATGGGCTCACAAGCCAAAACATAGCCCAGCTGACTTGGCTTAGTGGTTGAGCATCAATCTATGAACTATGAGATCATGGTTCAATTCCCGGTTGAGGCATATGCCTGGGTTGCGGTCTCGATCCCCAGTGTGGGGCATGCAGGAGGCAGCCAACCAATGATTCTCATCATTGATGTTTCTATTTCTCTCTCCCTTCCTCACTGAAATCAATAAAAATATATATTTAAAAAGGAAAACATATTCTGGATTACAGATTCCAGTAGAAGCAAAAAGTATTAGAACAAGCAAAATAAGGATTTTTAGTTATCTTTAAAATATTGTGTGAAATAAGTTTATTCCTAAGTATCTTATTTTTTGGTGGAAATGGTAAATTGATTGTTTTTTAATTTTTATTTATGAGAGTTAATTATTGGTGTATAAAAATACAATGGATTTCTGGGGGGTCAATTTTGTATCCGCCTACATTGCCAAATTCATTTATTAAATCTAGTACTTTTTTTTGTTTTAAATATATTTTATTGATTTTTCACAGAGAGGAAGGGAGAGAGATAGAAAGCTAGAAACATCGATGAGAGAGAAACATCGATCAGCTGCCTCCTGCACATCTCCCACTGGGGAAGTGCCCGCAACCCAGGTACATGCCCTTGACCGGAATCGAACCTGGGACCTTTCAGTCCGCAGGCCGACGCTCTATCCACTGAGCCAAACCGGTTTCGGCAAATCTAGTACTTTTTTGGTGGAGGCTTTCGGGCTTCCTATGTACAATATCATGTCATATGCAAATAGTGACAATTTTACTTCCTCCTTTCTAATTTGGATGCCTTTTATGTTTTCTTTTAGTCTGATCTCTGTGTCTAGGATTGCCAGTACTATATTGAGTAATAGTGGTAAAAGCAGACATCCCTGTCTTGCTCCTGTTCTTAGGGGAAACAGTTTTAGTTCTTGCCAGTTGAGTATGATGTTGGCTGTAAGTTCATCAAATATGGCCTTTATTATATTGAGGTATTATCCCTCTATTCCCACTTTCTGAGAGTTTCTATCAAAAATGGATGTTGGATTTTGTTGAATGCTTTTTCTGCATCTATTGATATGATCATGTGGTTTTTGTCTTTCAATTTGTTTATGTGATGTATCACAAATATTGATTTGGGAATAGTGTACCATCCTTGCATCCCCGGAATAAATCCCACTTGGTCATGGTGTATGATCTTTTTAATATACTGCTGAATCCAATTTGCTAAGATTTTGTTGATGATTTTAGCATCTATGTTCATCAGGGTTATTGGCCTGTAATTCTCTTTCTTTGTTGTGTCTTTATCTGGTTTTGGAATTAGGATAATACTGGCCTCATAAAAAGAGCTTGGAGTTGTTCCTTCCCCTTGGATTTTTTGGAATAGTAGTTTGAGGAGGACAGGTGCTAGTTCTTTATGAATGTTGGAAAAACTCCCCTGTGAAGCTGTACAGATCATTGCTTTTGTTTGCTGGAAGTTGTTGTTTTTCTAATTATTATTACTATTTCAATTTCATCAATTTTTATCAGCCTATTCAGGTTTTCTGGTTCTTCCTGATTCAGTTTTGGAAGGTTGCATTTTTCCAGGAATTTGTCCATTCTGTCTATATATTTAGGAATAAAATTAAACATGGAGGTAAAAGACCTATACTCAAAAAATTACAGGACATTGCGAAAAGGAGATAGAGGAAGATATAAACAAGTAGAAGAATATACCGTGTTCCTGGATTGGTAGTATTAACATCATTAAAATGTCTATACTACCCAAAACAATCTATAGATTCAACACAATCCCTATTAAAATACCAACAACATATTTCACAGTTTTAGAACAAATGTTCCAAAAATGTGTATGGAACCAAAAAAGGCCCTGATTAGCCACAGCAATCTTGAGAAAGAAGAACAAAATTGGAGGGATCACACTACTGGATACCAAAGTAAACTACCAAGCCATTGCAATCAAAGCAGCCAGTTACTGTCACAATAACAGGCATATAGACCAATGGAACAGAACAGAGAACCCAGAAATTGAACCAAGTCATTATGCTCAATTAATATTTGACAGAGGAGGCATAAGCATACAATGGAGTAAAGACGGTCTCTTCAATAAATGGTGTTGGAAAAATTGGACAGGTACGTGCAAAAAAAAAAAAAATGAAACCAAACCACCAACTTACTCCATACACAAGAATAAATGCAAAATGGATAAAAGACTTGAATGTAAGTCGTGAAACCATAAAAATCCTAAAATAAACCATCAGCAGCAAAATCTCAGACATCTTTCATAGCAGTATGTTTGTGGATACATCTCCTCAGGCAAGGGAAACAAAGGAGAAAATAAACAAATGGGGCTACATCAAACTAAAAAGCGTCTGCACAGCAAAGGAAACCATCAACAAAGTGGAAAGAGAGGCACTGTATGGGGGAACATATTTGCCAATGATACATCTGGTAAGGGGTTAATTTCCAAAATATATAAGGAACTCATGCAACTTAACAAAAGGAAGACAAACAATCCAATTAATAAATGGGCAAAGGACATAAATAGAGACTTCTCCAAAGTGGACAGATGGCCAAGAGACATATGAAAAAATGCTCAAAGTCACTAATCATCCAAGAGATGCAAATTAAAACCATAATGAGATATCACCTCACACCTGTCAGAATGGCTACCATGAACCAATCAATAAATGACAAGTGCTGGTGAGAATGTGGAGGAAAGAGAACCCTCCTGCACTGCTGGTGGGAATGCAGACTGGTGTAGCCACTGTGGAAAACAATATGGAGCTTCCTCAAAAAATTCAAAATGGAGCTGCCATCTGACCCAGTGACCCTACTTCCAAGAATATATCCTACTAGAGGCCCGGTGCATGAATTCGTACACAGTTGGGGTCCCTCGGGGTGGCCTGTGGAGATTGGGCCCCAGCTCACGCCCCCAGCCCCCCAGCCCTCCTGCTCCATAGCCCCGCAGCCCCACCTGGCACCCTGTCTTGGTCTGGCACCACCCCCTTACTTGCTCTACCATCCCACCTGTGGAACAATCACTCAGGGCCAGGCGCCCCCATCTGGCTCCCTCAGCACCTGAGAGCTGAGTGGTGGCCCCACATCCTGCCTCCACCACTGGTCACTCTCTGCAGGGTGATCGGTGGGGCCATTGGGCCCCTGCTCACACCCACCTTGGTCTCGTGCTACCTACTCACCTGCTCCACCATCCCGCCACTATCTCGCTCTCATCAGGGCCCACTGGGGCTGGCAGCACCTCCACTGCCACCCACTGCCGGCTCTGCATCACTGACAATCGCCATGTTCTGTGCCACCCCCTGGGGGTGAGCTCATGTCATACATAGTGAGCAGTCGAACTCCTGGTCGAATGACTGCCCGAGGGGACAATTTGCATATTATGCTTTTATTATATAGGATAACAATAATCAGAAAGAATATATGCACCCCCATGTTCATAGCAGCACAATTTACAATAGTTTATATCTAGAAACAGTCCAAGTGTCCATCAGTAGCTGAGTGAATAAAAACTTTGTGGTATATTTACACCACAGAATACTGTGCAGCTATAAAAAAAGAGGATCTCTTACTCTTTGAGACAGCATGTATGGACCTGGAGAGTATCATGCTATGCAAAATAAGCCAGTCAGAGAAAGATAAGTATCACATGATCTCACTCATGTGTGGAGTCTAATGAACAAATAAACTGATGACCACAATAGATCCAGAGATATGGAAGCATGGAATACACTGAAGAATCTCAGAGGGAAGGGGAGAGAGGGCAATAGGAAGAGATTAACCAAAGTATTTATATGCATACTAGTAGCCCAGTGTATGGATTTGTTGCACATTGAAAGGAAATTAATTAGAAGAAATATTTTAATATCGCTATTCACCCTTTCTCTCTAATAGAACTGTCAACCAAATTCATGATCGACACCGACAGATTGAAACACACACATGTGATTGGCACCGGTGAGAGCTTTATATTATCACACATGTGTGAGTCAACATATATTTTTAAATTTCCAGTTCACGTCATATGTACGGGCCGGTCAGTTGGTCTGACGGTCAGATGGATGGACAGTCGGTCACTTAGCCTTTTATATATATAGATATGCATAACCCATGGACACAGATAATAGTGTGGTTAAAGCCTGGGGAAGGAGGCAGCTGTAGGGTGAGGGGTTTAATGGGGGAAGAAAGGAGACATCTATAATACATTCAACAATAAAGATGACTTTAAATATATATTGTGTGGGAGAAAATGGTTGAAACAGAGCAAATATTGAATTGAGGAATCAATAGATGAATTTGAAGAGCAGATGGAGGAAATCATCCAGAAGTTAGAAGGATAGTAAAGGAGATTACAAAAGATACTCCAAGATAAATGAAAGATAGACACCAAAGTACTAATGCCCAGAATAACAGGATTCAGCAAAAAAGAGAAAAAAAGTTGAGATAAGAAAAATATTGAAGACATATGGAGAATAAATTTAAAAATTTTAAAGACTTCAGATTGAAAGCACCCACAAGTTCCAAAGAGGGTAATTTTTTTAAAAAAATCCACACCTAGACATATTATAGTGAAATTTTAGATGCAAAGACAAAATTCTAAACACTGGGGAAAAAGAGCAGATGCCATACAAAGGAAAAAGAATCAGACTGATGTCAGATTTTCCAACAATACTGGAAGCAAATGGGTGTTTTCAAAGAATTGACAGAAAATAACTTTGAACATAGTATTTTATATCCAACAAGATGTCATTTAAATAAGAGAACATGATAAAAATATTCTCGGGCATACTATATTTCAAAAGCTTTGCTACACAAAGATGCATTTAAAACACTTTTAGATAAAGGCTTAAAAGGAAAAGAAAGACAAATCTTGAGATGTTGCCTAAGACATATGAAGTAAAGGTTATCAAATAAATACCTCAGTAATGGTTGTTTAAAACATAATAAAGATCCAAGAAAAGGGAAACTATCCTATATAATAAAGAGCTAATATGCAAATGGTTGTTACACCCTCACACCCTCACACCAAGGCCAGGGGACCTGAGACTGCACCCCTCGCCCCAGTGCCGTGTCCTGGGGACCTGAGGCCGTGTACCCGCCCCGGCGCCAGGGTTGGGGGGATATAAGGCCAGGCCAGGGGATCTGAGGCCATGCCCCCACCTCAGTGTCAGGGCCCAGGGACCTGAGGCTGGGCTGGGGGAACTGAGGCTGTTCCCCCAGCCCTGGCGCCAGGACCGGGGACCTGAGGCCATGACCCCCACCTGGCGTCGGGCCAGGGGACCTGAGGCTGTGCCCCCTGTCCAATGGGGTTTGACAGGGGACCTGAGGCTGCGCCCCCTGCCCTGTGGGGCTTGATGGGTGTGGGGCTGGCCAGGTCTGGGTCTCATGCGATTTCGAGGCACGTGCGGGTGGGCAGGTACTTGACTCTGGGTCCTGTGGCACGCCCCAGACTCTGACAGGAGGGAGATTTCCATATGTGTTTTACTAATTTTCTTTCATCTCTGACATTTCTATTATAGAGAAAGGGAAACTAGAAATATTAAAATATTTCCTCTAATTAATTACCTTTTAATGTGGATGAATTTTGTGCACTGGGCCACTAGTCTACAATAAACAATTGTTTAAAGTCTAGTTTAGCAATCCTCTAAGTTTATTGTGCTTGTGACACCTAGAGCTCTTATTTACAAGTGGATCCTAATTCAGTAGGTCTGTGATAGGCCCAAAGTTCTACAATTCTAGTAAGTTCCTATGTGTTGCTGATACTTCTGGTCCTTGGACCACATTTTAAGTTAAAGCCAGGGTATGAGTTTGATCACAATAATGGGTGTTGGAAGAAGGGAGAGATAAGGGAAGCGAGAGCCCTTGCCTTATTCAGGGTAAGACCTATCTTCAACTAAGAAAATAAGACAGGAGTAAAAAGAAATGTAAAAAAGAGGGAGGCATTGAAATAAGAAATTAAGACCGTAGTAACAATAATGAAGATATTACTAACTACATTAAATATAAATTAAAAACTACCAATTCAAAGATACAGATTAATAAATTAGATAAAAAGCCCAAATCCAGATTTAAAGGATTTACATGAAAAACATTTAAAGCATTAGGACATGTAAAAGTTGAAAGTAAAACATGGAAAAAACAAGACCTATCAGGAAAACCTTAATCTAAACAATGTTGATAGGTATATTAAATAAAATAGACTTTAAGACAAAAACAATGTTAGAAGTGGAGAGAATCATGACAACAAAAAGGTTCAATCAATCAAAGACCTATAGCAATTTTACACTTGCATACACCAGTAAAAGAGACTCAAAATATACACAGCAAAAAATTGGTAGTACTATGTTAATAAATCTGCTATTATAATGGGGAATTTCAGCACACCTCTCTTGATTATTTATAGGTTATACAATAAACCACTCAGCAAAGATATAGATAAGTCACACCATTAACACACCTGATTAAATGGATAAATGTGGCACAATTATTAAAAGTTGATAACATGCCAGTCAATAAAGAAATCCTCAAATTAATTTTATATCTCATAATATCGAACCATAATACAATTATGTTAGATGGTAATTTTAAAACTTTAAAATATCTCTGAATATATGGAAATTTAAAACACGCACACATGACTAAATAACTGTTAGATTAAACAAAAAATCACAGTGCAATTTGAAATAAAAAAATACAGAATTACAGAGAAAAGACTAGCTATCAGACACAGTGAAAGAACCCTGAGAGAGATTTATAGCCTCGAACACTAGTATTTTTTAAAGCCTCAAAATTAATGGCTTATGTATCCACCTTACCTGTAAGATGTTAGAATATGATTGGCTGAATAAACCCAAAGAAAGTAGAAGACAATAGATAACAGGAAACAGAATCTTGAAGTGATATCTGCACCCCCATGTTTACTGCAGTATTATTCACAATGACCAAGATAATGGAAACAACCTAAGTGTCCATCAATAGATAAACGAGTAAAGACGGGGTATTTACAGACAGACAGAGGGTTACTGTGTGATATTACTTACATATGTAATCAAAAAAAGCTGAACTCAGTTATAAGATTAACAAATTCTGGGCATCTAATATACAGCATGGTAATTATAGTTAACAGCACTGTATAATATACTTGAAAGTTGCTGAGAGATTACATTTTAAATGTTCTCACTACACACAAAAAAGTACATAAATGGTAATTATGTGTCAGAATGGAGGGTTTAGCTAATACTATGGTGGAAATCATTTCACAATACGGGGGGGAGGGGCGGTGGTGGTGGTGGTGCAAAAGTAGGTTTAGAGTTGTGCATGCTAAACACAGAGTTAAAGGGCTATTGTAATAATTATAACCTGCATGCCTTCTTCTATGCGAATAACTATAAACCTACTTTTGCCCAGCCCTGTATCTAAGTGTATCAAATCAGTGCATCGTACACCTTAAACTTAGATAATTTTAATGTCAATGATCTCCATAAAGCTAGAAAAACTTTAACTTAAAAAAAGAATAGCAAAAATACAATTGGAAAGTCAATAAAGTATATTATGATTCGAATGGAGGATACAATTACAGATAAAAAAAAATTAGAATCTGGTCCCCATATGTGTAACTTGAGGGTGAGCCCTGGAGTTCATCAACACATTTATGGGGTCTCTTTCCTGGATTCCTGCTCCTTGCAATCTTCCTAGTACTTTACTTTTCTCTGCCCCCATCCTTTCTGGTTCCCTGGCTTAAGGCTCTGATTAGCCCACACTGGCATGCTCTGTTGTGGACTTCTGAGATTAGACTCATGTCCTGACTCCAGTGGAAGAGAACAGAGAGTGAAAAAAACACACACACAAAACAAAACAAAGCAGTGAGAGTTTGTCCTACCGTCTTGGGCCTGCAGCTCAATAGAACAAAGTTCTCTCAGAGTTTTAATTCTTGCTGGTTCCAACCACTGCAGCTGCCACCTCTATCATCACCACTGGATTGCTTAGGGCCTGGGACACAAGAGAATGGAGAAAGCAGACAAAGATTGGGGGGCAATTTCCATACTCTGAACATTAGGCATTCCTTTTCCCAATCTTGAAGCCAGGGGTAGAGGGCTTCTCCTTCAGCTCCCTCTGTCTGAGTTAATTTCCATGTTTCTGGTGTGTTGACTTCAGGTTGGGAGATATCAAAGGGGAGAGGGGGAGAAGGGAATGATAAGCTCAATAAAAATCCAGTCATACTTCAAATCCTGGTGCTCATTGCTAATCTGCCTACTATTGTTTCCGTTTCGGGGTTTTCAAATATTTGCTCATACATTTTGTCCATGTTTTAAAGTTGTATTGAGTGGAAGAGAAAGAGTAAATTGTGCTTATTTCATTTTATCCAGAACTGAAACTGATACCTTTTTATATAGTTAAAACAATTGAAATTTAAAATGTATATTTTTAGGAATACTAAAGGTGTGATAAAACTTTATAAACAAAAAAGAAGTCAAAGGAATAATGCACATGAAATTCATGATGATGGTTTCCTTAAGTGCAGGGAGGCAGATGGACAGATTGACAGGGGTCCCATATCATATGTTCGATATGGTTATTATCAAGACGCTTGCTTTTGTTTTTGGTGGCACCTTCTTAAGCATTTATAACCTCATGGGAAAACAGCTAACTAAATAAGTATGTGAATAAAACTGGGCTGCACATAGAACAATAAGAAAGACTATTAACCAAGAATCATGATCAATAAAATTTTGTATACCCGAGTTATGAAAGAGGAAAGCAAAAAGAAGAAAATGTTTTTCCTTGCTTTGAATGGGTCAGAGGTTATAAATCAAGTAGACTAAGCTACTGACAAATGAATCTGAAATCTCTGTGGCTCACAATGAAAGTTTTCTTCTTACTCATATGATGGCCAACGCTGATGCTCCTGGTTGTATAGCTTTCCTCTTAGCAACGAATACGACCCTTGTTAGCAATGACTAGGGAGCTGGGAGCCTTCCAACACATGACTCTACCATCCTGAAGCCCTTTCTTTCAAGCTATACACGTGAAAAAGGCAAACATGAGAATAAAGACAGAGGGGAAAAGCCCAGCTGACCTGACTTAGTGGTTGAGCATTGACCTATGAACCAGGAGGTCACAGTTCAATTCCCAGTCAGGGCACATGCCCGGGGTTGTAGGCTTGATCCGCAGTAGGGGGTGTGCAGGAGGCAGCTGATCAATGATTCGCTGTCATCATTGATGTTTCTATCTCCCTTTCCCTTCCTCTCTGAAATCAATAACATATATTTGAAAATAAAAATTTTATGTATTAAATATTTATTAATTAAATGATATTTAATATTCCATTTTAAGTTATTGCCTACATTATGCAATATTATACTCTCACACTAGTACCTGCTATATCATCTAATTTTCCCATGTTATAACATTATTCTAATATTTGCTAAATATATACACACCATACATACATATACTCACACAAATTGAGTTTGGGTATCTAGATATTAGCATCATCTATAATATTTTTATATATTCCTTTATAATTTACTTCAGGAATTGTTCTTCTCAGGGTAGAATTAGTTCAGAAAGCCACAACAGTATTTACATCATTTTAGCACACCCTCCATTGCACTATTCGTAAGTTTTCTTGTTTTAATGTATGTTTTAATATTGTTTGAGAGAGAGAGAGAGAGAGAGAGAGAGAGAGAGAGAGAGAGAGAGAGACAGATACACCTACTATGTCTGTGTCTTGCACACCCCAACCAAGGAGTGAAACTTGAGTATGTGCCCTGACTGGGGATCAAACAGGCTTATCATGTGGTGCACTGGATGATTCTCAACCAACTGAGCTACACTGGTGAGGGCTATTCTTAAGTTTTCAAAATGTTGAAATATCAACATTTTTTCCTGAAAGGTGTAATTGAATCATGTTCTCTTCATTTAACAGAAAGATAATAATTCCCTTAGATCTCTATAGGAAAAAGAAAAACAGAACAGAGTGATGTACAGAACCAAGAGGAACATACTCTGCCTGGGAAAACAGTGCACTTGAAATTTTTGCTGAACTGCTACTAAGTCTCTAGTTTACAGCCTGCTGTTTGAAGAGTATTAAGTCAATAAAGGCAACATCCAAACCCAATATAAAAGTGTGATTTTTGCTAAATGTAGTGTAGAGAGAATAATGCAAAGTTAGAGTGAATGATAATGGTAGTGATTAAGAGAAGGTACAATTTCCAACACTGTCACTGTCAGGAATTGAGCAAGCTGTCAATAATCTCTGTGCCTTGGTTTCCTCACCTGTAAACTGGCCAGGACAATAGCACCCATTTCTTTTGAGGATTAAGTTAATTAGCTCATACAAAATGCCACCAAGAGTGCCTGGTACATAATAAAGCCTGGAAAAATGCTAGCTATTATCATTTCACAAAAGAATTGAACAAAGTTTCAATTGATGCTAAAAAGTAAAAGACATGATTGTCTTAATTATCTAGTTCCTATTCTATATTAAATTATATTAAACTATGTTTAAAAAAGGGAACCCCATTTATTTCCTGAAAACACCTTTTAAAATAAACCCTGCCTTTTCATATCCATTTCAAAGGAATATTCACCCCCCAATCCTATATAATAAAAGGTTAATATGCAAATAGACCAAACAGCAGAACGACTGGTCAGTATGATGCCCACTGACCACCAGGGGGCAGACGCTCAATGCAGGAGCTTCTCCCTGGTGGTCAGTGTGAGCACAGGGGGAGCACCACTCAGCCAGAAGCCCTGAGCCAGGCTCATGGCTGGCGAGCACACTGACAGTGGCGGGAGCCTCTCCTGCTTCCGCAGCAGTCAGACATCCCCCAAGGTCTCCCAGACTGCAAGAGGGCATAGGTCGCGCTGAGGGACCCCCCCTCGAGGGCATGAATTTCATGGACCGGGCCTCTAGTCTATATATATAAAAGCCTAAGCGACTATTACGACCAAATGACCAGTCACTATGAAGCGTACTGACCACCAGAAGGCAGACACTCAATGCAAGAGCTGCTCCCTGGTGGTCGGAGAGCTCCCACAGCCAAACTCCTTCAGCTCATACCCCCCGCCAAACCCCCTGGATTGGCCCTGATTGGGAGGGGAGCAGCTGGCCAACCTCCCACAGCCCCTCTTGGCTTGCTCCCCCCATTGGCTCCGATTGAGGGGCCGGCTGGCCAACCTTCTATGGTCCCTCCCACCGGGCCCCAATTAGGGGGGACAGCTGGCCAACTTCCCACAGTTTCTCCCCCAGGCCAGCCAACCTCCTGGGGTCCCTCCCCCTGGCCGGCTGGCCCCCTAATAGGCCTTGATCACTGGCCAGGCCAAGTGAATTCATGCACTGGGTCTCTAGTATTTTAATATGATAAAATATTTGACTTTCACAAATACCTGCCAATAGTTTATCAATTTTTAGTAATAATTTTTAGCAATGTATCATTGATGTGGGAGTTAGACTTTTTTCTACTGGTTTTAAAACAAATTCTTTTTATTTTTTTCAGTATTTAATAATTCTTTATTGTTGAAAGCATAACATATGTCCCCCTTTTCCCCCATTGACCCTCTCCAGGCCCCCCCTGCCCCTCATCCCCACCACCAACCCCAGGCCTTCAGCACCATACTGTCTGTGTCCATGGGTTATGCATATATGCATTCAAGTTCTTTAGTTGATTATCTTCCACCCATCCACCCTCCCCTGCCTTCCCTCTGAGATTCCGCACTGTTCCATGCAACAAAATTCTTTTTAAAAATAACTTTGTATTGAAATATGAAAAATACAAAAGTGTACACATTACATGCATACAGCTCAATCAATTTTCACAGTATAAATATACCCAAATAACCAATGTTAGGGCAAAAAACACAGAACATTACCAGCACCTGGTTGTACCACTTTTCTCTTAGCTATAACTATGTGTTCCACTTGTGCATCATTCTAGTCATAGGGAAATTACTATGCTGATTGATATTTTACAGTGTCGAGTACACTAACTTTGTCCTTTCTATAAATGCAAACGTACAGGGTATATGCTTTTTGTCTGCCTTCTTTTGCTCAACATTATGTTTGTGAGATTCTAATATATTCCATGAATAGCCATAGATTGTTAGTTCTCTCTCCTATTGGTAGCCTGCAGTATGAACATACCACAACATATTCATCCATTCTACTGTTGGTGAGCATCCCAATAGTTTCCAGTTTGGAACTTTTGAATAAAACTGATGTGAACTTTATTTTTTTTCAAAATGGCTGCACAATTTTATTCATTTATTTTAAAATATTTTTCTTTTTTAATTGTATTTTTCAGTTACAATTGACATTCAGTATTATTGAATTTCCTAATACATGTTTTTGGTGAAAATATGTATGCATTTCTGTTTGGTACATACCTAGGAATAAAATTGATGGTATCATTGGTTATACATATGTTTAGAATTTACAGGCACTGCTGAAAAGTTTTCCAAGCTTATTGAAGCAATTTTTAATTTTACTAGGTGTAGATATGAGTTGCAGTTGCTGCAATTCTGCCCACATTTTCTATTGTCCATTATTTCATTTTAAACATCCTCATGAATGTGTCATGATATTGCAGTGCAGTTTAAATTTACATCACCATTATGTCTTATGAAGTCACCTTTTCATACATTCATTTGCCATATGGTTATCCTCTTTTGCAATGTGTATAAAACAGACTTCTTTAATTGGCAAATATATGTTTCAGTATTGTGTTCATGATTATTATAACTAGCTGTTTAGAAGAAGCAGACTCGCTTACTTGGCTTGTACTGAACAAATTGATGATCCATCAATAATATCCATGAATTTTAGTCAGAGACAGGGTTAGACCTAATGAAAAACAAATGCAGTTTATTTTTAAAAAGAGAATGAAAACAAGAGCTGTCTTTTAAAAAAATACATTTTTATTGATTTCAGAGAGGAAGGAAGAGGGAGAGATAGAAACATCCATGATTAGAGAGAATCATAGATGGGCTGCCTCCTGCAAGTCCCCCACTGGGGGTCGAGCCCACAACCCGGGCATGTGTCCTTGACGGGAATAGAATCTGGGACCTTTCAGTTCGCAGGCCAATGCTCTATCCACTGAGCCAAACCAGCTAGGGAAGCAAGAGCTATCTTACTGAATGTCTGGTTCCCTTCAACTCTATAACTACTCTATTAAAAACAAAAATAAAAACATCCTTGTCTTCATCTACACCACTGTAACATTCTCTGAATGGGGAAAATATTAAAACAAATTTTAAAAGTTAAATTAAAACAAAGCATACTTCTTTCAAACATATACTGTGTCCTAGACACTCTGCTAGGCACACATGCTACAATATCCCCAGAGAAGGTTATTCTATTCAGTTCATGTTTTTATAGAAGGACATTGAGGCTCAGAGGAAGCAATGACTTTTCTCAAGGTCATGTAGTGATAGGCCAGGATTCAAACCAGTTCTTATTATATCAGATATTTCTATTAAGTCCTCAATTTCTCTTTTTAAAGAAAAGGCTGACAGGCAATATGGCTGAGTCATGCCAAAAGAGAACTCCTACCACTTTCTAGCTTTGTGAACTTAAATAACTATGTCATTCGGCTGAGTGAGGTTCAATTTCTGACTAAAATAAAGAGGCTATTCAAGGTTCCCTCTAAAGCCCCCTTCAAAAACTGATTTTATGACTTTAAACACTTTGATTTCTACTAACAGGACCAATGCTATTTCCTTCTAGGTAGAAGAAAATTGGTTCCTTGTATGTTACTCTTCATTCCTGGTCTTCACTCATTATGTGATTTTGATTTTGCTCATCCCTCAAGGTCATTGAAATAACACCTCAGGTTCAGTCTTCCTTGATTCTTTTAGAATTAATTCAGATCTCAGAGAACTTATCACATTGTATATAATATGCAATATGTGTGTCTCTCTCTCTATTGCTATGAGCTCCTTAAGGACAGGAACTGTACTTCATTCCTAGAGCACATTCATTCCTGGTACACATATATAACGGATCGACTATAGACAAATGGATAAATGAATGAATTATCTGTTTCTGTTATACAGGTTGATTATTTAAAGCTAGAGATGGGACCCCTATGACTATTTCTTGTCACCTCTGTTAGGTTCCCAGATACCAAGCAAGGGTGTGATTACTCGCAAGTCCCAGCTTCAGCCTGATTTCACAGGGGACCTCTGGGGTATAAATTATGCCTCAGCGTTTTTTGCAAACTATAGCCAAACGAGCTAGAGTTTCATGCTCCTATATCAGTTCATCATTGGCTAAGGCAGCAGAGAGCTGTCAATTCCAGGCACTTCCACCTCTCATCATGTGTGAGTCAAGCAGCACCAGTAGCCCAAAAACAGTAGTTAAAGAGGGTCCAGGTGCTGGCCTTTAGATGCAAAGCACAAAGAAGGGATTGATGGCTGTGAGCACACAAAGCTAGAACCTCAGGGGATATGGGCTGAACTTTGACAGTCTGCTTTACCCTTTTTTCCTGTTCTATTTCCACTTGAAAAATATTATAAATCCAGTAAATTTAGGAGACACTGGTATTTGATTCTGCTCACGCTGCTCTCTTCCTTCACTAAACTATTTTATATACCCCAGTGGTTCTCAACCTTCTGGCCCTTTAAATACAGTTCCTCATGTTGTGGCCCAACCATAAAATTATTTTCGTCGCTACTTCATAACTGTCATGTTGCTACTGTGATGAATCGTAATGTAAACATCTGATATGCAGGAGGGTCTTAGGCGACCCCTGTGAAAGGGTCGTTCGGCCGCCAAAGGGGTCGCGACCCACAGATTGAGAACCGCTGCCTTAGAGTGTCCTGAATAATTTCAATGGAAGTGGCCCTCCATGTATATACAGCAATGCCATTTCATTTAATTTCCCAAACCCAGAAGGCTTTTAATTCTGCCCTACCTGTTCCGAATCATACAATGCAGAAAATGCTATTGTCATTTTACCTGCTTCAACCATAATAGCTGAAGCTATTTTTCTGCGTGTGTGATCAATTTGAAGTAGAATGCGTTGCCGCAGGTCATGCATCTGGATATCATGAAGCCTGGTATAAATATACATAAAAAGTAGCAAGTGGTTTGTTTCAGTAGAATCATACGCAGAGGTCAGAAATTCACCAAGAAATAGGGCTTTTAATTCCTGAGTTCTGGTCAGATTTCAATAAAACAAGCTTTGGGAGAGCAAGAAACATGACTGGATATATCCACATTGATATCCTCAGTACTTCAAACCGTACCTGGCACATAGTGGGTTTTCAATGCACAATTCCTGAATCAATGACAATTTTAGCTACTTGAAATGTTGTTCTGTGGTTTTATTTAAACTAGTTGTCAGCATGGAATGACTTCTGCATTCTCTCCTGGAAGTGGGTGAATTTCCATGGTGAGCAATTCCTCTATATACAGTTTGCAAATCATTTTGGGAACCTTCCAAATGAAAGGCACTGTATAAATATACCCTCCCACCAGCAGCCAGCCGGCTTTCCACCGGGGATGCATTTGCATCGCTTATGTACATAGTGTTTCATTTGGGGCATTGCTTTTATTTTTATGGCCATAAAAGAAATATTCACAGTACGAACAATAATGTAAACTGCATTCAAGAAGATATATATTTGTATATTTTTTATGATTCAAAACTTAGAAATCTGAAAGAAAAGCAGGCATGGCATTTTTCTTTGCTGTTACTGATTGCTTTTTCCTAGCACTCTTTATTATTTCTGAACTTTACGGTGGGGGCTCGCTGAAATTCTCATCTTTGTCTGTACATTATTCGAGAATATGTGGTGGTGGGTTTAAATGAATGTTGCTGGCAAAAGGCCTGAAAATGAAGGGCACTTGATTTTGTATTTATTCATGTCTGTAATAACAGTTTTGCTTTAGCGCTGCCTTTTTGTGGATGGACTCCTCTTTAAGGAGAGAAAGAGAAAAGTAAGAAACCTTAGGTTTAAAATGCTTTCTAAGTAACTTAGAATGATAATGGAGACTTTCACAGATGGAAGAGACCTTGAAGAGTCCTATTTTAGCCTTTATAACAAAGGGGGACTGATTTCCTAGAACATTATTGGGGAGATAGTTTGAAATTATATCATACAGAAAATGTGTAATGAACTTTGATATAAATTTCCAACAGAGTTAAATCAAAATCTCTATAAATTATGTATTTATTTACACAGAATCATCAGCATACAACAGATGAACTGAATTTTAACTCCTTAATTTATACATTTCCATAATTAATTAAATTTCAACAGAATTAAATATCCCATGCCAGACATTTTCCAGATATGTCAGCCTTAAGAATTTCATTAAAAATGAGGAGCTACTCTGAATATTCAGAGTATTTTTGTATAACAAAACATCTGAAAAGGTAGATTAGATGCAACTCTTGCTCACTTCTCTAAGGAATGGTGTGAAATGTAAAAAAATTAAATGTAGGCTGCTGATAGTTAAAGGTGAACTCAAGAATTTGAGTTCATTTCCTGTGTTCCCAGTTCTCTTTCATAAATACAAAACCTTGTATTTCTCACTTTTCACTACTAA
Source organism: Myotis daubentonii (assembly GCF_963259705.1). NCBI lineage: Eukaryota > Metazoa > Chordata > Mammalia > Chiroptera > Vespertilionidae > Myotis > Myotis daubentonii. The sequence continues at coordinate 120,519,638 of NC_081861.1, read as the reverse complement.
AATAATGAAAGTGATTTTGAAACCTTAGCTATAGGATAGTAATGTTAAGAAATAGCTCACTCAAGTTATTTGTGGCTTATAAAGTAGATGTTATTGTATTCTCCATCTCAGTCAGAATATTATTGTAGTTAAACTCTAATTTTATATTCCTAGTAATACCAACTTTGTTTCCTTAAAATGAATGTATTATTTAAAGTATCTTGACATGCTTCTTTTTTATTATTATGAAATAAACAGTTCCTTCAGTTGAGAAAAGCTAGAAGCATGGAATTGATCTGCAGCCAGTTTTTACTACAAATCCCATAATGCTTTGGATTATAGACTACAATACCCATACTGCTGCACCAAACTTACTGTTAACCATCCCATTACTGGAAAAGAAAAAGAACAGAACATTTAAGAAGAACTATGTAATATGCAAGCATTCTGTTCAAATAGTACATTATTAATTTCTGCATTATTTTGAAATTTGCCTTCATAAAAAAGAGGTATATTTATGGATATGCTCGCTATTTTTTAATCCTGAATGTAGTATCACTTACTACATTCAGTGTGCTGAGGTATATATACTTCCTATGCCAAAGCCTTTTTTAACACCCATCATTGAGTTGTGTAGTTTTTTACCTACCTTTGGAAGGGAGGTCAGTTTTATTCAGATTTTAAAATAAAATCACAATACATTTTTTAATGCTCTACACATCTGCAAATGAGAATTCGGTGAAGTAATTAAAATTCTTAATTAGATGCACCTTGCAGCTGCTGTTAGTCTTAATTGGCAATAATGCAGCAACATTTTGTTCTGACACATATCTTCAGAGGAGTTAGAGAACTGAAGGGAGGCAAGAGGAAAATGTTCCCACACAGTTCAAGACAGTTCGCACAAAGAGGATCCCATGGCAACAAACAGTGAAGCCCACAGTTGGCTCTGTAAGATCCAGGAATAGACAATGGCACACCTCGATTTCAAACAAACCACTTTGCTTCCTGATCCAAAGAGACCGTGTTTTAAATCATCTTTTGCAATAGGATTGAAATGGTCAAATGTTCACCTGTGTCTTTAACACACTTTTCAAAGCTTCTGGATCCTCTTTCACATGCAGACCATGCCAAGGTAATCATTAGAACTCATACTCTGGGTAGAGTAACAAACTGACTAGCAGAAGCCTTGCAAATAGAAGACCTTTTTTTTTTTTTTTTTGCACCACGTGGAGCGGGAGTAGACCTTGGCAAGCAGTTCATTTCAACCTGTCATTTTTCAAAAAAGGAAACTGAGACCAAGAGAAATTAAAGTGATTCCCTCAGGTAATTATGGCCACTTAGAAGTAGAAATTAGATTTAAATCAAGGATTTGAGCATATAGTCCAAGACTTCTAAACTTTGCTTGAAGCAATTAAATTTGTTAATTGTGCCCCCTCCCAGTCCACTTGAGGTCCAGTTCTTCACTTAAATGGGTCAGCTAAGGGACTGTGATAAGTGTTGAAATGTGGATCACCTGCTACAAGAAGAGAATATACTTCCCCTTGACCTGCAGTTCTAAATTTGCTCTGGATTAGTGCACGCTGGGACTGAGCAGGGAGAAGAGAATCAACGTTCCATAGGAGGTTAATCTGGGTGAGTTCCCTCCAGGGAGAAACCATGGAAGACTTGCTACACACTTTAACCAGATCTTTCCTCAGCTTGAATTGGAAATTTCAATATACAGCTCCTTCCTTAAAAATACAGGTTGACCTTCCTTTCCAGTCTCCCAGCCCCCATTCAAGTCTCACCAGTGCATTGAGTTTAGCTTGCATTAGTTTAGCTCTCATTTTGCCAAATATTTGCAAGTGTTTCCTTTATCTTCAATTGTGTTTTACTCCCTAAATGAAACAAAGACACAGTTCTCTAGGGCCCAGGCTGCTTTACCTATTTACTGTTCTATTTTTGGTTTATCCTATTAAACCTTACATTACAAAAGTCTGTGGGAAATGGTGTAGAGTGGGTTAAGGTTTTCTAGAATGGAGCCTAGAAGTGGTGTATGGAAAAGGTTGAACAGTGGAAAGATGGACCAGCTGCCGTAGCTCAGTGTTTGAGCGTCAATTTATGAATCAGGAGGTCATGGTTCGATTCCCAGTCAGGGCACATGCCCAGGTTGCGGGCTCGATCCCCAGTGTGGGGTGTGCAGGAGGCAGCCGAGCAATGATTCTCTCTCATCATTGATGTTTCTATCTCTCTCCCTCTCCCTTCCTCTCTGAAATCAATAAAAATATATTTTTAACAAGAGTGGAAAGATGGAGGGGTGGTGATTGGAAAGTGTTTCTCAGGCCTTTCATTGTCAGGCCCATCACCCTGTCAGAACCTAACATGGTGATGGCAGTCCATGGGCCAGTTTATTAGATATGCAGACTGGCAGGCTTCACTCCAGACTTACTGAATAAGAATCCGCATTTTAGCAAGACACCCAGGTGATTATGCACACATTCAAGTTTGAAGAGTACAGAACCACTATTCCAAGGTAGTAAAAAGGGTAAGGATCTTAAATTGAGCAAATACCCTAATGTATTTGACCAGCACCTACTTTTTCCCTCTTTTCCCAGCAGGACTCCATCTCAGAATCCTGCAGCTAACTCTATTACACAGTGGGTGGGTAGGAGGAAGATCCTCTTCAATTTCCTCCTTTCTGGGATCCCCCTCCACCCCCCACCCCCTGCCTCCCAGAGCGCCTTCAGAAGCACCCTTCTCAGGGAAGGCTTTCTCTTCCCCAAACTGAAAGAGTGGCTTTGGAGAGGGGTTACTACCTGAGGGACTCACAGTTTTACATACCAATAAGGACAAAGGTACTCTGCAAAACTGCCCCTTAGAAACAATTATCACCTTGCCACCTGAGGTTTGAGCAGCCCCCACCCCCATCCCTCTCCCTTTTGAAATCCAGCTTAAAGTGAAATTGAGAATGGGCGAGTGAGTGAGTGTGTGTGTGTGTGTGTGTGTGTGTGTGTGTGTGTGTGTGTGTGAGAGAGAGAGAGAGAGAGAGAGAGAGAGAGAGAGAGAGAGAGAGATGGAGATCGAACGCAATAACATCTCTGCTCTAAAGAGAGATGAAAAGGAGATTCTTATGAGCGTGTCGGTTTAGGCATCGCTCTCTGTACCTTTCTGCTTCCCAGACAAATGGAACCGTAATTTTAAGGTGGCCAGCACAAGACTGGGAGCGTCCACATTTGCCGATCCACATTTGCCAGGAAGGACAGATTCTCATTTGAGCCCTCTCAGGGTCCTTTCCAAAAGATTCCCAGGCTACTCTCCTTCCTCTTCAATCTTCTGAAAACTAAAACTTGAAAATCGATGGCATTCTGTGGATTGGCTAGTACTAAAATATCCATTGGGTGGCAGTAACACTATCCTCTTTATGACTTGCAGCAAACCAGAGAATGCATTCAATCAAATGAACCGATCTTGTAGAAACACTGGAATCATTTATGCATTGCAGTTTCTCTTTCTTGTTTTCGCTCCTTCTTCCCTGGGATATTCTGAGTGGATTGTGGCTATTTATCAAGATCTTGTGGTATTCGTGGTTTGCTTGTCGTTTTTGCTCAGGATTAGCATCATTCACGGCAAACGCAAAGCTGCTTTTTTCCCCCTCCACTCTTTTCAAAAAATCATTTTTGGGGGCTGCTGAAGAGAGCTAGGACCCAGGAGACACCTTCCCAAACAGCAGGGGTTGTGTGCTTTCACATAGCAGTACTGTACAAGGAAAACCCCGTTGGATCCGTTATTGCAGGATACTTGTGAAATATACATAGGATTCTTTCTTATGGCTGCATCCCGGACCTGGAAATTTTACTTGGGAACCAAGAAGATCTGAGAGGCTACATGTATTCGAAAGATTTGCAAGCAAGACTCTGGTTCCTGAAATAGAGCTCACAGACTTCCTTACTTACTGGCCTTTTTCCTTCCTTCCTTCCTTTTTTTTTCTAATTTCTTCCCTCTTTTTCTGCTCTCTCCTCTCTCAGTCTCTCCTTTTCTATTTGCCTCTTCTTTTTTCTCCTAGTCTTCCTTCCACCCTCCCTGCTCTGCACCTGGATTGTATCTTCACCAAACAATCGGACACTTTGAGAACTAACTGGGGGCAGACTTGTAGGGAAGAGCTGTATGGAATTATCTGCTTTTATGGTGAACTTGGCATTTGTGAATGGGTATCTTGTTCGTGATATTAATTGCTAGCAAAACAAGAAAAAGAACACGGGAGTAAAACGTGGATTTTTCTGAATACGCATTGTGATGACCAGCAATTACCTTACCGACTGATATCCAGAGGAGGAAAATTTGGAAGACTGTTGTGGGTAAGGTCATTTTATATATGCAAATCCATCAGTGGCGTGAGCAAACTTGGGCGTTTGTAATGGGAATGGGTGACTTGGATGATTGCTGCATCGCACTCATGGCTGTGATGTGGCCGTTATTGGCACTGAATGGAATAACTGCAGTTGGGTGTGTTGGTGTGTGTGCTTGTGCCTGTGTGTGTGTGTGTGTGTGTGTGTGTGTGTGTATTCTGAGTGTAATTAAAAATAAATCGGAGCATCACTCCCCACCTCCAATTATTTTTATATGGAAGAGTGTCTTGAATTAATTTTGGGTAGTCACTCTTTTGTTTGGATGCAATATTTGTGGCTCCTGTGTTCTGGAAGAGGTAGCAGTAGTGTAAGGAACAGTTACCAAAGAGCCCTATTTCAAATGAAACGAGCTACTTTTTATTTATTTAAAGAAAGATGTTTTCAACTCTGCAGCATTCTGCTGCATTTCACAGCCGCAATGGGACAGGGACATCCCACTTGTCAAGTTCTTAAACTTTAAGATGATAATCATTGTTAATTTGTTCTCTAGGTTGTGATTATTGGAAATTATTAAGTGCCCTAGGTTACTTTTTGTCCATTGGATTATCATTCAGAATGAAAAAGAAAAGAAAAAGCTGAAAATAATGACCAAAAAAGAGAAAAGAATAGTGCAATATCATTTCAAATGTCACAATAATGCTTTTCTGTCCTCAAGTTCAATTGCCGATAATATCATTATTTATCCAATACCCTAAATAACTGAAGCTGTGACCCACGTGCAGAGGAGTCGAAGGTTTGGAACCAGAAAGCATCCTTTTATTGCAATGCAGCTAGCTTTGGATATGCAGGCAATTACACACTTCCCTTAACCTTAAGTTGAGGATGCGTCCTATCTGCCACATCTATTTTACCCTTCCAGTAAAAAGTTAGAGACTAGAGCATGAAGGATGCTTAAACATATTCTGCCTAGGAAATGGGATAAAAAAATCAATATTGATGACATGGTTCAGTGCACCGTACTGCAATGCTAAAGTCCAATATTCAGTACCTATGATGAGAGAATGGAGCATTTACATGTGTTATAAATCTCACCGGGTAGATTCATTTGAAGGGAAAGGGAGAAGATATGTGGATATGTAGGAAGATGGATGGAAGTCGTGCATAATCAGTGATTATGTAACTTCATTACATCAGTGAGCTTCAGTCAACGATAGTGAGATGAAATGATTGTATAGAGAGAGGCTCCATCACCCTATTAACTTTTGAGGGCTTGTAACAGTTAACAGAGGAGGAGGAGGGCGGACTGAGATTAGCTCCAAAGGTCCTGTAAACCCTGATCTCTGTGGTGAATTTAGCATGAGTTTTCTCACAGTGAGTTTCTGAGGGACAGTCGATCGTGTAAGCTTCAGGGCTGGACAGGAGCAATTTTTGCCACACCCGTGGAGAGTCAGAAATGAGAGTCCGCAATGTTTCACAAGTGCCCCATTGAGTAATCCGGACTGATGTTTCTATCCAAGGTCACAGTTCTGTGCCCAACGATTGAAATATGTGACCCCAACTGAGAAGAAAGTTAAATCTATTGAAATGAAGACTGAACAGAATGACTATTTGGGGTCCTTGCTTGCATTTTTCCTGCTAGAGCTTGATGCAGATTTCAGTCTTGTGGTTCCCTTAATAAAAACGATTGCCTCCACAGTGTGTTAGAAATGAGTGTTTGGTACCTTTATCTTTGCCTTGACAACCCGTTTCTGGGCCATTTTAACCCTCTGGGGAAAGAGAAGTAAAACCCTTCAAATGTAATGATATCCTGTTAAATTAAAAATAAATGGCAATGAATTCAGTTTTAAAACAAATCCCAGAATAAAGAGCAATCCATTTTCAAGTTTTACTTATTGAATGGCTTAAAGGACATGTTGCAGCCGCCTGTGACTTTTACCATGAAATGAGATAAATGTACTGTGCTCCCTGTACAGAGAAAGGAATACTGCAGAATAAAATGTCATTTTCCCTGATGTTTTATTTGGAGCTGTGATTTTCTTTAAAAGAAGATACACATAAGCTCCTTTTGGCCTTCTACTGTTTTAGGATCTTTTTTCCTTAATGGATTATATATTCCCTCATAATGAAACTCCTGCTAAAATCCTAACCCTGTTGAATTAAATAATTTTCTCTTCTCACCTAATTGTGCGATTTCCTATTTCCCTTTACATTTATTTTACAAAAAAAAAGGCTAAATGACTTTTTTATTTTATCATGGAGATGAAATGATTCTTTCATTTTTTTCCTATGGAGTCAGGTGCAGAATCTAGATATCTACTAAGTAACTTTGAAAAGATCTGCTCACCCCAAATCAGAATAGTGGGATGGTGGAATGAAATTTTGAGCTCTGATATTTGAGATGACTTTCTTATTTTTGCAGGACATGCCCCAAACACTGATATGTTGTGCCAGTGGATTTGGAGGTTTGGTGTTCATATTGTGTAGGAAATTGGAAGTGAAGTTAACTCCTGATTCCTTCCTTCAGGGGTCAGGGTAACACTACAGCTGCTTCCATGCTGTTCGTCTTCAACTATGTGCAGAAGAGTCTGCAATGATTTTTCCCTGCACTCCTTATTTTAATATTTTATAAATGACATTCTCAGTTGTTTTCTGACATAAATCACATGCATGTTACCAAAATGGCATAATCTAGAGGCTTTATAAGCTCAGTAGTGGATACAAATAATACTAGAAAGGAAAAAGAAGTCTCTAAAAATGACAATGACCGTGAAACGTACATACACATATCATTGTTATCCTTTTAATTGAAGACTGCATATATTCACATTAGGAAAGACAGTTTCAATCATTTTAATAGCACTTTATAACCTGTTACTTGCTTTTGGAGAGGATTATGTAACTGAGGCAGGTTATGGCATTTTTCTTAGGCATCCTACAAATCAATAATAAAAAGCTTTGCTTAATAGATAAACACTTAAACATGAAGAGAGTGAGTAATTTAAAATAGAATATCTATTTCTCTAGTTTATTACCATTTTGTCAGCCCAGGTTATATAGTTATATTAGAAAATATTTGTGAAAATACAAGAAATCCCATTTATAAATATAGAAAATATTAATTTTGTTTCCTGACCAGTTGCTTTAGCAAAACCAGATTTAGCTGACAAGTAATCACAGTATTCCTAAAACTAGAGGACATTTTAAAAGGAAATTTTATTATGTTTGCAATGTATGTGAACAAATAGTGTTATTGTTAAAATGACAAATAAAAAAACATTTTAAGAACTGAACTTTTAGCATTAATTTAAGATTTATATTTCAGAATCTTTTCATATGTTATACCCTGAAGGGTTTGGGATATACTTTGCCTTACAACCATATAATCTTTGGTGTTTGGCAAATCTCGTGTTTTTATAAAGCAGACTACTCCATAATGTGTGGCAACCAGAGCACCCAAGTGTTGATTAATAAGATTTAAAAGTAGCAAGTTTTCTGGTAATGCTCAACTTAAAAAGCATAATTATAATGGCACCATTTGGGCAGCTATAGATAAGGCAGTCTCAGCATTTTTCTTATTAAATTCCAATCCTATTTCCATTAGTTATATCAGGGATCTCAAAGAGGAAGGAGTTCAGCTCTCTGAGACATCAGGCATTGGAGAATTCGGGGCTGAGTCAGAGGGCCTGCCCACCACTGCAGGCTCTGTCAGTTACAAGCCTTGTGACTTCTGACCTTGCATTTTACCTCTCTGTGTTCAAAAGAATCATTAAAAAATACAACAGTTACATGTTGCACTAAAGAGACAAGATGTGCGTCTAAGTGCTTACCATCACACTATGCCTTTGAGATATATGACATTATTATTATTAAGGGTTCCCCAAAGTCGGATGAATCTAACAGTGCATTTTCTCTCACACCCTTATTGTAAATCTTTATAGTCACTTTCTAGTACTGGTTACAGTTAGCTTTCTAGTATAGTTACAGCTGTTCAGTGAGTAAGCAACACAGATAAATTCCAAGGTTTGATTGCTAACTTTCACTCAGCACTCAGTTTTTTTCAGCAGTATTCAGATGGGAATATAGTTGTCTTAAGTAACTGAAAAAAAAAGTTGCTTTTGAATAGTATTTAAGGAATGGTAAAAAAGGGCTTTGTGTGTGAGAATGTTTTAAGCTGACTGCTTTTCTTTTTAAATGCTCCTGAGTACTTAGGTGTTTTTGTTTGGGGTAACAAGAGTACACAACTGTTCACAAACAAACTTGATGCTACCACTTAAAATGGGACAGTTGACCTAAAGAGCTACCCTCATTTGTCAGTTTATTTAAAAAAGGAGAATGGGTTTGAATACTAAGCATAATAGAGGACATACAGATATAAAGATAATAGTTCTGTTTTGGAATGTGCTAGTTGCAATAATTGCTAAGGTTCTTTAGGGGGAAGCAATCCCCCATGTGTCACTATTATCACTGCATTTCTTTAACGTTCTTGTGTATTAACATAAATACATTTCCACATGTGAGACGGATATAGCTAGTGATATGACCTTCCATATATGTTTTTAGGTGACTGGATAATCATGTGAAAAAGAAAAAGAAAGTTTTATATTTTAGTTAGGGTAGAATTGGAAAGGGGAACATTATTGCTGTAAATAAAAGTAGGTATACATGAACTTAAAGAACTTTCCTGCTATAAGAGCATCTCCCTAAATTTCTCAGTATCTTGCTTTTTACCTTAAGAATCCCCAATATTTCTCTGTTCCAGATGAATGTGATCATGCCTATTTATGATCATGACTTCCCTGATGCTTTTAAATAGCAAGCATTTTCTTGGTTTCCTATATTTTAAAAATGCATATGCCTTCTGTCGCATGGGAATGCTTTAGATTTGCTCTAGCAGATTTACTAGGGAATATTGTAGGAATGTAGACAGGCTTGTTTATTTGACAAATTCTGCTAATCATCTTACAACTATGCTTTTAATTTTCACCCAGAGAATGCCACCCTGGAGTATTTTACACTGCAGATAGAGTTCCATTACAAGCCAACCACATGGCTCGATGGACATACCCTTGCTGCTTACCCTGACCACTGGCTTACAATGAAAGATCTTTAATTGAAATGTCTTTTGGTTCCTCTGTTTAGAAACAATATTCAGGTGCCCAAACTTGAAGACTTCTAAGGCTTTTAGCTTTAGAGAAGGGATGACTGACCAGCCTGGTGCTGCTTTCTTATCACACTATCTGTAACTGCCAAGCTGTGAACTGTGGAGAAAGCAGAGGGAGAAAGCAAAGCACTTTAATATTTTGCTTCTGAAAATCTGATCTTTCCTGTTTTCATATGAAAACATTAAAAGTAATATTTTTCATAACAGGCTATTCAAAGGGTATGTTATAGTTACAATGTATATATATGTAAAATACAAAAGCAGTACTAAATGAATTATTTTATTCATACAAGGGCTGCATGTTTAAGAATATATATTTAAAATTAGATTGTATTTTTTAATAATTTCCTAAGTCAGGAAGCTGTGTGTGGAGTTAGGACTCACAAAAAAAAAAATGGACTGTGCATTGTGATCATATAATTATAGGCCTTCATTCTTTCAATGTGTTTGTTAATTATGTGAATTATAATAAATCACTGTATGAATAATCACAAAATTATTCACAGTGGTTTATTTTCTCATGGTATGATCAAAGTGATTTAATTGGTAGGTTCTTACCCTATCAACATTTACATATAATAGAACTGTGGCTTAGTATAGTGATCTTCATCATTTTGTGGTATACAGTTCCCCTTATTAATTAAAAAATTTGGAAGACCACTTAACCATAGTTGTTCTTTCAGTATCAGCTGATTGAGAAAATGAATAATAAAATTATTATGAACATAGTAATTCTTTAAAATTAATTTGACTGTGAATAGTCACAACAGGGTATACTTACATCTTTGAAATACATTATTTATCTACATAGAAAGATTCTAGACCCCTTGGAGTAACTCCTGCAATCTTTGTAAATAAAAGGCCTATATATCTAGAGCCAAAATACTTGCATTGCATATGCATATGAATCATGTTTATCTTAAATACAAAATGAAAGGCAAGTGCTTATGGTGGTGGAATTTGGATCCAAGAAGTTGGATTTTGGAAGAATGGAGTTAGAGTATCTGACTTGCTATGAACATACATTCAAAATTCCAACACAAGAAAATTCACGTTCAAATTTTAGAATTCAACTATTATAACATAAAATTGTCTGATATTGCAAAATAATTGCACTTTATTTTTTTAATAATTGCACTTTAAAAGAGAAAATAAGTGTTATTCTTATTGCTGTCAGAATGAAAATTAATTATAAATATAGCCAGAGGTGATTACAGTGGCCTCATAAAAACTGTAAAGAAATTACATACAGTGTAGAAGTAAAGGATGTCCCATGGTGTAAATTTAGCCCCCAAGGAAATTCTGGATGAGAAGAATGAAATTATGTTTGTGAGATCCCACAATTTGTTGGCTCTCCCATGATACATGATTCCTGTTTCTTGATATGATATACGTTCTCAGTTGAGTATTTTAGCTACATAGCAATTGTTCTTGTTGAGGCTAATTTCAGTGCATCTAATCCTTTGGCCTCTCACTTTATTGACTTATGATCACTCACATGGCGCCCCCACTCAGAATTGGTAGACTTTTAATTTTAAGTACACTGTGCCCTTCTTGGCCTCATTTGATCTCTGGAGACACAATACAGTGAGAGCTGGGGAAAATAGGTCACTGGTGGGCCTTCTTGCCTGTTCTATACTGTTTTCTTCAATTGCTTTGAATCTCCCCACCTGCAGGGATCTGCTCTTCTTTGGAGCCTCTCCTTCTGCCTGATTTTCCTGCATATCCACCCTGGAATCCCTGGCGTTTAGGACTGCCATCACTATCTCTGTTGTATGCTGTCTTCTTGCTTCCTAAGTACATTCACCAATAGGTCTTATCAAAATATCCTTTAGCTACATTTTATCCCACTCTGAAGAAATGGGTTTTCATATTTCACTTCTTCAACAGGGTCACTCTGCTTAAATAGACAATAATGAACCAATGTGGGAATAATGAAGACAGTATTATTTTTATAATGTTTGGCAAGTTACCACCACATAGATACTAAATGAAGGAGATACAGTTGTGTGTGTGTGTGTGTGCGTGCATGCGTATGATTTTTATCAAGATGTTTAACATATGAATCCCTGTTAATATGCTAAGTGAACACATGATCTCACTCATTTATGGAATATAATGAACAACATAAACTGATAAACTGAAACAGATCCAGAGACAGAGAAGCATTGATCAGACCGTCAAACCTCAGAGGGAAGGTAGGGGAGGACCGGGGTAAGGGGGAGAGATCAACAAAAGGACTTATATGCAAGCATATAGGCCTAACCAATGGACACAGACAACAGAGGGGTGAGGGCATGAGTGAGGGGGTGGGGGGTAATGTGGGGATAAGGACACATATGTAATAACTTAATCAATAAAGAAATAAAATAAATAAATAAATAAATAAATAAATAAATAAATAAATAAAAGCAATATGTACCTATATGAAAAAAAATATGCTAAGTGAAAAGTTTAAAATAGTAGGCTTCCTTGCTTTGAAATTTGGAGAAAATAAGCCATTAATTTTTTTTTTTCTGATCCAGGGAAAATAGTTTCAGTAGACTGCATTTTTTTATGATAAGGTGGACAGGGGTTGTGGAGGACATACTTTTATTCTGGTAGTGCCCTCCAATCTTATTGTGCAGACAGCTGCCTAACACACCTATTTGAAGGAATGACACTGACCATGAATTTAATGCTCCCAGCCTCTCTGCTAACTTTATTTCAGAAGGAACACAGGGGAGCTAAACACAGCAGTAAAGATAGAAAACTGAGAGACTTAGAATGGTATTTTGTGTATACAAAGCTTCATGGGGCCAAGAGAGAAAATTTGAATGTAACAAATGAATCAGGTGGCTCTCAGTGCTTGGCTTTCCAATACCCCCCTTAAAGCCCCTAATTGTTCTCACCATGACACAAGTCCTGAATAGCACCCAAGAGACTCCCAACTCCACACTGTGCAGTGTAAATGCATTCAAGGGGTCTCTAGGGGTTGTGGACTCTGCTGCTTTCCCTTGTCGGGGTTCTCCTCCAGGGCCCATAATAACACAGTCAGAGAGCAAGCTGCTCATGTCAGCGGGTATGCTCATCCCAAGGAGTGAGCGCTCAATGCTTAGCTCTAGGAGGCCAATGCCTGTCTATTTTGTATTTCCCGAGCCCAGCATTGTGTGTGGATATAGTAGGTCATTAGTACATCACTCTTACATGACCAAATGCTTAAGCATTTAGCAACAGCAGATCAGTTTTAGATCAGTGTTCACTCAATCTATGCTGCATTGTAAACTGAGACTAAAACTCCTGATTTAGGAAAGTAAAAAAGGAAAATTGAGTAATAAAGGATAGAGAGGATTAATATTAGGTAGTTTGTAACCTACAAATAGACTGAGGGAGAAAAAAATGGTTGGCCCTTCTTTCCTTATTCCCTCCCTCCTTCCCCCTTTCTCTCTTTCCACTTGCTTCTTCTTCAGCCTATTCTACCTTCCTTCATTCCACTCCCACCTTAGGTATTTGAGGGCCTTTGGTGTTCAGGGTACTAGAAGAGGGTCTGCATAGGATATAGAGGTGAGTGATGTCACATGTCTAGGCCTAAAGATGGTTAGTCTGGGATAGGAGGTGATAAAAAAATCATATAGAGTTCTCTGCAGGTAGGAGCATACAAAGCTACTGGGAAAGAGGTCAGTACAGAAAAGGCAAGGAGGCCCCACCAGTGACCTATCTCCCAAGCTCTCCCTGTAATTCAAGATAGTCTATTATGAGTACTTCTAGGAGGTATGGCACAGGCTCAGGGAAGGGTCAGAACACTTGGAAGTATTAGAAAGGCTTGTTAAAGGAGGTGAGGTTTACAATAAACTTTGCAGGGTTTCACACCAGTGTGGAGAAGATATAACATTCCAGGTAGTTGGGGAGATCAAGAACAAAGATATTGTAAGTGGGAGTAAAGGGAGCATGCTTAGAGAGGAGCTGATGTTCTGCTTTCCCCAGAGAATGGAGTATGGGATGCAGAATGTAAGACTATGAGGCTGGAGCCCCAAGTCTCCAGGTCAGGCAGGCAGGAGCCAATGGAATGGGGTTTCATGAGCATAAGGAAAACAGAACATTTTATGACCTACTCATATTTATGCTTTAGGAACAAGAGGAATAAATTATGAGTCTGTATCTCCACAATACCTTTCATTCCTAGTTTTCTGAATTTCCCAAGGACTCCTGAATCCCATGTTCACTCCATATTTCTTCATGTTGAACTGTTGTCAAACAGCCATCATGGGCTCTCTTCATTTCCTTTCTTCTTTTCTCCTTTCTAAGACTAAAGCACTGTTGCTAGTGCTAGGTAAATACAGAGGCCAAAGTTTAAAATGAACTACTGTGATACTTTTCTTTCTCTGACTGGCTTATTTCGCTTAGTATAATACTCTCCACTCATACGTAGAATCTAATGAACAAAATAAGCTAATGAATAAATAGATCCAGTGACATAGAAGCATGGAACAGACTGTGAATTTCAGAAAGAAAGCAGGGGTAGGGGTGGAGGATGGGAAGTGATTAACTGGGGAACTTAAATGCATATATGCATAGCCCATGGACACAGACAATCAAGTGGTGAAGGCCTGGGAGGGGTGGGTGGGTAGAGGGTTGAAGGGGTCAATGGGAAAACACACACACACACACACACACAAAGGGGACATCTATAATACTTAAAAAAATAAAGATAAATTTTAAAAAAAGAATTGAAAAAATAACTAGTGTGTTTCTTTAAAGCAGAAGGAGGCATTCTTTAACAGGCCATATCCATTCCAACTATCTTTGCTTAGTAGTAGTAAAAGTCGCCACCCATCCTAGCAAGCATGCTGTGGTTTAAATGTAACTCTTCATGAGGATGTTTAAAGTTTCTTTCTTTACAGTGATGGCAACGGCAAAGTGGCCCAAAAGTGGCAATTAATTTGGGAGGAAGGAGAAGTTGGAAAAGGCAGCTTGGTGGGGGGGAAAGAAAAAGGGAAGTTTTTTATATAATGTAATGGCAAGGTGAAAATATAAATTCCAAAATGTCTTTGTATTAAGATCATGTGGGAAAAGAATAATGCTTTAGAGCAGTGGTTCTCAATCTTGGCTGCACATTAGAATCACCTGGAAATCTTTTTAAAATCCTGATTTCTGGGCCTCATCCTCCGGAAATTCTGTTTCTTTGTTATGGGGTGGGGCCACAACATTAGTAACAAAGAAACAATTTCCAGAGGATGAGGCCCAGAAATCGGGATTTTAAAAAGATTCCCAGGTGATTCTAATGTACAGCCAAGGTTGAGAACCACTGCTTTAGAGTATATTATAGATTTATTCCTAGCAAGTGTTAAGTCTTCTAACTACCAGTAATTATAACAATTTTGAATTGTAGATGGAAATCACAAAGTGAACCCCCTAAAAAAACCCTCATTTACCCATGTTTAAAATATTTCCCTTATCAAATACTTTATATACACTTCTAATAAGTAGAAGAAAAGAAACCAGTAGAGAGTGGGGTGTTTTTTTTTTTGTTTTTTTTTTTTTTACTATTTCTGACCACTACATATTGAAAATTCTAGTAAGTTGGTAAATGGCCAAACATGGAAGATAAAATGAAAAGGAAGTCAATTTGCTTAAGCATAAGCTAAATATTACATGCATGACTATTAGGAGTCAGCTAAAAGAACAAGTAACATAGTCTAGTTGCTGTTAAAACTTAGCTTAGCCCTGAGGATTCTGATTCAATGGTGGAATGGAGCAAAGGAATTTGTACTTTAAAAAATGTCTGAGATCAGTGGGTGCACTATGCTGCTCCTTGGGAGGGCATCAGCAGAATCCTCTCAGTCTGTCAGTATTCCCTTCCTCTTCCTATCACACTTTATTATGGATATTGGATGCTTTCCTCAATATTCTTCGAAGTGCCCTACCAACTCCGCTTCGATTTTCAAGTTTGAAGCCCTTTGCAACTACATGGCACATGCTAAGACTCTCCGATGCTGAAATTCTGGTACTGCCACAATAATCAGATGATTACTGTTCAGCAACTGTGTCTTATGCTTGCCCTTGGTAAGCATTGTCCTTTGATCCTATTGAATTGGCAGAATCACTCCTTCCAATGTGCACGTTAATTGATTAACTTGATGTGAATGAGTAAGAAATACTACTTAAGCCCTGGCTGATGTGGCTCAGTTGGTTGGGTGTTGTCCCCATGTACCAAGAGGTCACCAGTTTCGATTCCTGGTCAGGGCACATACCCGGGTTGTGGGCTTGATGCCAAATAGGGAGTGTGCAGGAGGCAGCGGATCTCTCTCTCTCTCAAATAAATAAAAACATTTTAAAAAGAAATGCTATTTGAGGGCCCCATCTATTGTAAGGATTGTGCTTAATACAGGCTGAAGATGTTAAATACAGTTCTTGCCATCAAAAGCTTATGGTTTAGTGGGGAAGACAGATGTGCTCTATTGGGTTCCCTGGAAACAGAAGGCTTAGGTGCTTCTAAGGCAGAGGAAGAAACTGATTGAAATATGGTTGCAACTGAGGCTTTAGCAGATCCTACTGGTCCTTCAAATTGGTCTAAAATTGAGTCACAAGCCCTAACCGGTTTGGCCCAGGTTCAAGGGTCCCAGGTTCGATTCTGGTCAAGGGCATGTTCGATTCTTGGTTGCAGGCACATCCCCAGTGGGGAGTGTGCAGATGGCAGCTGATGGATGTTTCTCTCTCATTGATGTTTCTAGCTCTCTATCCCGCTCCCTTCCTCTCTGTAAAAAAAATCAATAAAATATATTTAAAAAAAATAAATAAAATTGAGTCACAAGTCGAGGTTTTCTATTCCTACATCAGGTAGTCACTGGCTGTGCGCTACCCTGGGGGAGGGGGTATAATCTAGAGCAAGAAACTTTCCTGCAGCTCTTGGTGGTAGTTCCCAGATAGAGACCCAGCTGTTGAGCCCTCAGCTACAGGATGAATACCTAGTCCAAGAAGAGGGAAACAGAGGTATTTGGAAGCTCTAACAAGGACATTGTATTCCTTTGTCCCTTGAGGCACGCTGCAATAATACCAGAGGAATTACTTAGGTAATACTGGCAAATCTTAAATATTTGTTTAAAGGGGCAAAGACACTAAATATTATTGAGTACAAGGCCTTGTTCTATGTAAATTTCAGAGGATGGTTTTCTGAGGAATACAGACGATCAATATTTAATGAGCATCTCCTTTGTTCTCTGGACTTCCATAGGAAGAAAGGAAAGAGTTGAAAATCGAGGCCCTGAGTGTGTACATAGGACCCATTTTTGTTCAGTGGTTTATGTGCTTGATTCCAAGGTTAAGAGGAGGAATTGGTGGGAGGTCAGGGAAGGGGCAAGGAAATGGAGCAGAGTAGCTCAAGGATAAGTTCTCTGAATTCCCAAGATAATAAGACAATTATTTGGATTGTGTGGGACAAGGCTATAAAGGGATAGTGAATGTTGGCAGAAGGAAAGACTTAAACTGAGTGGCAATGGAATGAGCTGAATGTAATTTACTGGTACATAACAGAGTGAAAGCAGTGTTTCATTATTAGGATTAGTCAGTCTGTGATTTGGATTAGTGGGGGTCTAGTTTTGAATATGATGAATTTGAAATTATTGAAAGAATAATTGAAAGAATATATCCTAGAGTTCAATTTTCACTGAAAAGGAAGAGTTTCATATAACACTATTCACTTTTAATATTATGTAAAAATATTAATTTATTTCCTTAATGTGAGGGAAGTGCCATTACTTTCAATTTTTAAATGCTTTCTTTAGCTCTAGTGAGGTGACAGGGAGTACCTTCTGTTTTTTATTTCCTGTAAAGATATTCAATCAAATTGAATACAGTGAGACCAATTGTGGCAGTAATTTTTAGAACTAGTGGCTGTGTCTAAATGGGAAACCACTCATTAAATCATAGAAAATTTGAATAGGAATGAACTTAGTACACCTCCTTGCAGATATATAAAATCTCTCTATTATAACTCAACTAATTATCCATTAACTGATATTCACATCAATAAACAACTACTTTGACTATTTTCCCCCTCACTTGACCTGGCATTTGACTAGATAATCAATTCAATTCAGTTCAGCAAATAAACCCAGATTATCTATCTTCCGAATGCTAAATGCAAGCACTAGAATGAGCAATTTACTCATTGCTAAAGCAATGAAAGATGTACACTGCTAAGTATTTTTAAAAATTTCTCTTAAAAGAAAAAATTACTTCTCACCATTATCACCAGGCCTGCTCTAAACAATTGATCCATTCCTTTTCTGGTCCTGACATGTCTTTTATAATTTTTAAAAAGTTTATAGTATTTTTAAAAGACTAAGAACTCAGTGAAGATACTCCTTTTCCATTATAATACTCCCCTTGTGTTTATTGATGTACATCTTATTTTATTTTTTAAAAGTATTTTTATTGATTTCAGAGGAAGAGCGAAGGGAGAGAGAGATACAAATATTAATGATGAAAGAGAATCATGGATCGGCCACCTCCTGCATGCCCCCTATTTGGAATTGAACCCACAACCCGGGCATGTGCCCTGACAGGGAATCAAACCGTAAGTTCCTGATTAATAGGTCAACACTCAACCACTGAGCCACACAGTCCGGGCATTTTTTTCCAATACATGGAGATTTCAAAATCTCAATATATTTATTATATTTTTTTCATTCAATATGATTTCAAGTCCCCAGGATCACAAGTTGTTCTATGTTTACTATTTGCAACATGCTCTTTGTGCACAATAGACTTTTCTTTTATCCTCATACAAGTGAATCAACTGATTTTAGCTTTGCATACAGTGTCACATCTCTTAAAGTAAGTCATGTTATTTTAACTTTCCTATTCAAGAGCTATGTAGGTGGTATGGGAGATGAATGATTCCTATTGGTACAGACTGCATCAGAGGCTACTTAAACCTCATCTATATTTGTAAGTAGAAACATAATTACTATTTCCTGTTTCCAAGATTAAAATTAGCCTTAATTTCTTAAGATTGTAATCAGAGAAGGTGTGAGTTACTGCTCTAAGCATTTTTCTTGACTCTCTCAATTTCCTAGAATCAAATATTCAAATCCTAGTAGATCTAAATTCATCCTTTATTAGTTTCAGAACTCCTCCTAGCCCAATCTTATTAGTTTTATTGTTAGTGTTAATGTTACTATGGCTATGATTACAAAAGTATAAAAAGAATACATATGGTAAAGCCTCATCATGTAGCTTCAGTCAAGTTTTTATAATCTGAAAGATATTAAGAAAATTAATTTAACTTTACTGGAATCATTAGATAAGTCACAGATATTAAATAGAACTGGCCATTATAATTGTCTTTACCACTCCAAGAAAGAATTATAGCACCCCAAAAGTGTATTTGTATATACATACATTTACTTTTTAAGAATCTCAAAAGTTAACTGGAAATTATTTAATACCAAGGACAGTCTCTTAGAGAACTTGTTTCTATAAGACCTGTTCTAATTTTATGTTGGGAATATTAGAGTGTGGGATAATTGAGGGCAATGCATAAAATGTGTTGAACACTAACCTCAATGTTGAATCCAAAAAGGGCTATATATCCCAAGTGCCCATCAGTAGACTAGTGGATAAAAAGCTAGTGGCAAATTTATACCATGGAATACTATGCAGCAGTAAAAAAGAAGAATCTCTTACCCTTTGAGATAGCATGGAGGGACCTGAAGAGTATTATGCTAAGTGAAATAAATCAGTCAGAGAAAGACAAGTACCACATGATCGCACTCATATTTGGAATCTAATTAACAAAATAAACTGATGAACAGAGTGGATCCAGGGACATGGAAGCATGGAACAGAGTGTGGAAATTCAGAGGGAAGGCAAGGGAGGTTGAGTGGGTGGGAGGTAATCAACCAAAGACCTTGTATGCATATATGCATAACCCATGGACATGGACAATAGGATGGTGAAGGGGGTCAATATGGGAAAAGGGGGGCATATGTAATACTTTCAACAATAAAGATGAAAAAAAACACAAAATTTAAAAAAACCATAAAGTTACAAATAACCATAAAAACTAACAAAAACAAAAAGGTCTATATAAACCAGGACACCGACCATTAAATACAATAAGCTTAAAGCAAGGACTTTGTGGCTCCTGGTAATACTGTGAGGGGGGTGGAATTTGCCTCCGATGTACTTCTGCCTTTAGTTTAAACAATTCTTTACTTTGATTTCTAAATGCTAAGTGTTCCCCACCAGAGAAAACTGTTTTATCCTAAGAATCTTATGTGTTCCCAAGCCACCAATAGCCATGTCTTTTTCTCATCAAATTTACCATTTTAAAAATGTTACTTCTGTGTGTCTTCTCCACTTGAATGTAAGGCTGAGAGAACAGGATCTCATCTGTCTAGTTCAGGAGTGGGCACACTTTTTGACTCAAGGGCCACAATGGGTTTTAAACTGGACCGGAGGACCGGAACAAAAGCATGGATGGAGTGTTTGTGTGAACTAAGGTAAATTCAAAGTAAACATCATTACATAAAAGGGTACGGTCTTTTTTTTTTTTTTTTTTAGTTTTATTCATTTCAAACGGGCTGGATCCGGCCTGCAGGCCGTAGTTTGCCCACGGCTGGTCTAGTTCATCCCATCTCTTTGGTGCCTAGGAGAGTGCCTGGCCCATAGTATCCTATCTAATAAAAGAGAAACATGGTAATTAGCGTACAACCGCTACCCTTCCCATTGGCTAATCAGGGTGATATGCAAATTAACTGCCAGCCAAGATGGCGGCCGGCAGCCAGGCAGCTGGAAGCGAACATGAGGCTTGCTTGCTTCAGTGATGGAGGACTCCAACGTTCCCCGCCTGCAGCTGCCGGCCTCTGAGCTTGCAGTTTGAAACACTGTAACAAATATAGAAGCTAAACAAAACCCCAGAAACCAGCTTTCAGCCGGCCGGGATCTCAGAGCTGGAGTTGATACTGTGTTTCGATTGTAGAACCCAAACAAACCAGATACCTGCTTTCAGCAGCAAGGCCTCAGAGCTGGAGCCAGAGCTAAAGCTGGCCCAGAATAAAAAAAGAAAAGAAAAAAGGAGCAGTTGGGAGCTTTAGTCACCTGCCAGCCTGAAAACAGACCTCAGCCCCTCACCCAGACTGGCCAGGCACCCCAGTGGGGACCCCCACCCTGATCCAGGACACCCTTCAAGGCAAACCAGCCGGCCCCCACCCATGCACCAGGCCTCTACCCTATATAGTAAAAGGGTAGTATGCCTCCCAGCACCAGGATCAGTGGAGCCGAGAGGCCTCCCAGCACCGGGATCAGCATGACAGGGGGCAGCGCCCAAACCCCCTGATGGCCCTGTGGCTCTGTGTGTGACAGGGCGGGGCCAAAACCCCCTGATTGGCCCTGCTCTGTGTGTGACAGGGTGAGGCACCCCAACCTCCCCCCCCCACGGGCCCTGCTCTGTGTGTGACGGGGTAGAGCCATAACCTCCCCATCGGCCCTGCCCTGAGTGTGAGAGTGGCAGTGCCCCAACCCCCTGATCCGCCCTGCTCTGTGTGTGACAGGGGGCAGTGCCCCAACTCCCCTATCGGCCCTACTCTGTGAGTGACAGGGGGGAGCTCCTCAACCCCCTGATGGGCCCTGCTCTGTGCATGACAGGGGGGAGCTCCCCAACCCCCTGATGGGCCCTGCTCTGTGCATGACAGGGGGCAGTGCCCCAATCCCCGGATTGGCCCTGCTCTGTGCATGACAGGGGGTGGCGCCGCAACCTCCCTATTGACCCTGCCTTGAGTGTGACAGGGGGCAGTGCCCCAACCCCCCAATCGGCCCTACCCTGAGCGTGACTGAGGGTGGCATTGCAACCTCCCGATCCGCCCTGCTCTGTGCATGACAGGGGGCTGCACCCCAACTCCCCTATCAACCCTGCTCTGAGCCCAACCAGGGGCTGCACCTAGGGATTGGGCCTGCCCTCTGCCACCCAGGAGCAGGCCTAAGCCAGCAGGTCGTTATCTCCCGAGGGGTCCCAGATTGCGAGAGGGCACAGGCCAGGCTGAGGGACCCCCCCTCCCCCAGAGTGCACAAATTTTGTGCACCCGGCCTCTAGTCCTATATAATAAAAGCCTAATATGCTAAGTGTCCAGTCATCCGGTCAGCTGTTTAACCAATCAAAGGGTAATATCCTAATGATATGCTAAGGCCACTCAACTGCTCGCTATGCTGTATACTGACCACCAGGGGGCAGATGCTCCAATCGGTAGGTTAGCTTGCTGCTGGGGTGCAGCTGATTGGGACTGAGCGAGAAGGGGCTGGACACCCCCTGGAGCCCTCCCACATCCCTCCCCAGCCCCAATTGTGCACTGGTGGGGTCCCTTGGCCTGACTTGCACCCTCTCGCAATCCAGGGCCCCTTGGGGGATGTCAGAGAGCTGGTTTCAGCCCAATCCCACAGGCTGAGGGACCCCACTGGTGCATGACTTCATGCACCAGGCCTCTAGTGACTTAATAATTGTCAAAGAAAGGAAAGACAGAAGGAAGAGATGGAGGAAGGAGGGGGTATTTCCCAACGTGTGCTGGTCTCAGCATAATAGGAGAAAGAGGAGTTTAATGAAGCAACACAGTTAGCCCAGCTTGGTAGATATAAGGCCTTTGCATTGTAAAGCTTTTGTTCATGAGGCAATGTTATCTATGTAGTAAAGGTAGTATCTATTCCATCCTTCAGGTCAGAACATAGGCCCATCACATCCTCCAGGTTAATTGATCAAATACCTGGAGTGCCAGGCTGAGGACTGAGAACTTATAGTGAAAGGTTTTGGCTACATTGATAATGCAGAAAACAATGGTTTAGGACCATTATTCTGACAATAATTTTTAAAAAGATTTCTTATTGATTTTTAGAGAGAGAAGGGAGAGGGAGAGAGAGCAAAACATCAATGTGAGAGGGAAATATGCCTTCTGCACGCCCCCTACCAGGGTCAGAGCCCACAACCTGGGCATGTGCCTTGATAGGAATTGAACTGGCAACCGAGCTACACTGGCCAAGAACAATAATTTTTTAAGGTGAGTGAAGCTGGAATAGACTGGAACCTATTTTAGGCAGCTACCGTTTTTGTAAATAAATTATGTGACAAAACTCATATTTTTAGCTTCATAGTTTTTCCCCCCTTACATGTAAGTAGCTATTATGAAGAAGCTTTTAAAAAACCATTGAATTTTCATTTTTACTCTCCTTCCTAGTTAAATTAATATATCTTCCCATTATTGTGGAAGATATCATGTTATACTACAATTGGCATTAGAACCAAAGTAAGCCTGAGTTCCAGTTTTGGCTTTTAACATTTATTAGCTGTGGGATCTTGGTGTTTATGAGTTTTGGTTTCCAAATGTCTAAAAAGAAAAGAATACCTATATTTGGGATAGCAATTTTCAACCAGTGTGCTACAAGAATTTTTTAAAAAACGAAATATCTGATTATTTAGTCAGGGTACTGACCTCTTTCCCTTAGACTGTCAAATAAAAAAAATGAAAACAGCCAACACAACAGTCTGGTGTGAATGAATCAGATGTATATCTATTTTTTGTCAGGTCAGTAAAAATATATATATTTTTTGGTGTGCCACAGAATTTTAGTAATTAGTTTATGTGTGCTATGAGATGATAAAGGTTGAAAATCCATGCTTTAGGATTATAGGGAAAAGTAAAACTAACATTGGTAAAGCGTATCATGCAGTGCTTGACAAATAGTAGCTACATATTAAATAGTAATCCTTATTATTTTAATAGTTTAACATGTGTTATATTGTTAAAAATAGCAGTTCAGAATATACTTTTTTCACTATATCCAATGGTCAATTTTCCATACTCATCTGACTAATCTGTGAGCAGCATTTGTACAGTGGGTCACTCCTTGGCTTTTGGAATAACAAAATCTCTTTGTTTAACTTCTATTTCATTGTTTACTCCTTTTCAGTCTGCTTTGCTGGTCTGTTCCCTTCTCTCTCCTTCATGTTGGAAAGCCCTATGGTTCAGCTCTGAGTCGTCTCCTCAGTCTACACTCACCCTTTAGTGATTTCATCCATTCACATAGCTATAAATACCATTTCTGTCAACTCGTAAAATTATACCCCCACCTTGTTCTCTTTCCTGAACTCCAAACACACTTAACTGTTTATCTGCTATCGCCACCTACTTGACATTTGTCAATTACCTTGTCCAAAACTGACCTTCTCTTTCCCCACCCAAATCTACCTTACTCTCAGTTTTCCCATCTCAATTGATGTCATTTTTTAAATACATATTTTTAATTGATTTCAGGGAAGAAAGGAGAGGGAGAGATAGAAACATCAATGATGAGAGAGAATCATTGATTGGCTGCCTCCTGCACACCCCACATGGGGGATCAAGCCCTCAACCTGGGCATATGTCTTGACCCAGAATTAAATCGTGACCTCCTTCCTGGTTCATAGGTCAACGCTCAACTACTGAGCCATGCCAGCTGGGCTTGATGTCAGTTTTATCCCTTAATTTGTTCAGCCCAAAGATCTTGAATTATCCACCATGCCTCTACCTCCCTCACACACCACATCTAATGTCATCAAGCCCTATTGGTACTGTCTTCACACATAACCAGAATTTAACCACTTCTTACCACTTCTACTACTATCAACTTTGTTGAAACCTCCATGACCGCTTTCCTAAATTGCAGTAGTAACCTCCAAACTGACTCCCTGCCTCTGCCATTGCCCTCTACAATCTGCTCTCCACACAGCAATCACAATTGTCCTTTGAAAATGGAAGGCAGACATGTCAATCTACTGCTCAAAACCCTGCAAAGGTTGCTGGTTTTACTCACAGTAAAAGCAAAATACTGTACTTATAATCGCCTAGAGCAGTGGTTGGCAAACTGCGGCTTGCGAGCCACATGCGGCTCTTTGGCCCCTTGAGTGTGGCTCTTCCACAAAATACCACGTGCGGGCGCACATATACAGTGCGATTGAAACTTTGTGGCTCATGCGCAGAAGTTGGTATTTTGTGGAAGAGCCACACTTAAGGGGCCAAAGAGCTGCATGTGGCTCGAGAGCCACAGTTTGCCGACCACTGGCCTAGAGACATTGGCCTGCATTCCTACTTTGACTTCATTTCCCCTATACTCACCCAGCTTTTTTTTCACTTTCTTATTTCTCTTCATCCTAAACTTGCTATTCTTTGAACATGACAGGTAAGTTCTTGGTTTTTGGAGCTTTGCATTAGCTGTTCTTTTTTGTTGTTTTCTTTTTAAAGATTTTTTTATTGATATTTAGAGAGAGAGGAAGGGAGAGGGAAAGGGAAAGATCGATGTGAGAGCAAGACATCTATAGACTGCTTTCTTCATGCCCCCTACAGGGGATTGAACCCACAACCCGGCCATAGGACCTGACTGGGAATCGAACCGCAAACTTTCAATGCATGGGATGACACTCAAACAACTGAGCTACACCAGCCAGAGCTGGCTGTTCTCTTTATGTGGAGCATTATTTCTCAAGACTAACTTTCTCACCTCCATCAATGTTATCTTTTATGTGTAATTTTGGCATTTATGTGTCAGCTACCCTGACTACACCCTCTAAAATTGCAACACAACCACCTCCACACTCCTGATTTCCTTGTCCACATTTTAGTATTTGTAAGTACTTCTTACCTTGTAACATTTTTCATAAATTACTTCTTTATAATGTTTATTGGTTATCACTAGAGTTTTAGCTCCATAAAGGCAGGGATCTTTGTCTGTTTATTTCACTAAGAACAATGCACATTTAGTGAAAAATTGTTAAATGAATAAATATTGTTATAAAATGGAGATAATAATAATCAATTCCTAAAGGTACTGTTATGAAGATTTAAATAAGATGATGTACATATACATGAAACATGGAACAGACTGCGGACTCTCAGAGGGAAGGCAGGGAGGGGTAGGTGGGGAGGGAAGAGATTAACCAAGGAACTTATCTGCATATATCCATAGCCCATGGACACAGATAATAGTATGGTGAAGGGGGAGGGGAGGTTTGGTGGGGCATGGGTCAAAGGAGGAAAAAATGGGTTCACCTATAATACTTTCAACAATAAAGATAAATTTAAAAATAAATAAATAAATACATAAGATGATGTAGTTAAATGATTTTTTTAAATATTGCATTAAGATAATTTATAAGGTTACTGAGAACTTCTCAAGAGTTAAAAAGCTGATAAAAATGATATTCCAAGAATGCATATTAATGAATAACCAATTTTTTTTTGGTAGATCCAATGACAGTTTTGATTATTCAACATATTTAATTTTTTGGTTCTTTTCCACATTTTATAAATAGAAAAAATAAATGTAATGATAGAAAAAATAAATGTAATGAGGTATTCATATGTGTATCATAAATAGAGGTTTAATGTGTGGCATTCAACAGAAATAAATATTTTATTTTTCTATCTTTATTTGTAGAAACACTGAAAAATAGTTATAACTGGAAGCCTTTTGTAAGTCAAAACAAAAAGTATTATTTCTGACTATTGAATGGGTGTTCTAATTCTGTCTCTTTCCCAATCACCAGTTGCCTATTCTAATAAAATACATTCATTCTTCTATATTGCATTCATATAACTTAGTCTTTTCCAGATAATTTACAAATGTTTTACTGCCTGCCAACCCTTGTGTAATTAAATAAGATGACAGAATGTGCCCATAGTTTATTCTGTGGATCTCTAACTACAGATACAGAGGCTTACATTAAGTAAGGGGTGAGTGATACACTTATGTATATATATATATATTTTTTTTTTTCTTCCACTAAAATTTTTTAAGAATTTTGACTCTGGAATCCACTATTCACTATTTTGTGAATAGATCTTTTGCATTTTTTCTTATTCTTTCATTTTCTTGAGTGTTCTCCATTCAACTTCATCTCTTTTCTCCAAGTTTGATATGTTCAGATATTCACCTATTCCTGCTAAAGTTCACTGATTTTTTTACCAGCAGAAAATGGGGGAGATATGGAAGAAGGAGGGGGAAAGAGAAGAATAGCAAACTTCACATTATTTCCTGGATGTTACCATAGATCTAAACATTGTAAGTTTTGTTCCATTTTAGCAAGAACCACTTTTTCTAGGGTTTTCATTGCCACTTGTGCTTACTTCACTTTGTACTCTTCTGCTGATTGTGGGTGGATGGAGTTTGACTATTTCAGAATAGTTACAGGTGGGTGGGTTCAAGTATCTCTAGTGGGTTGAGAAAAAAGCCATGCTTACATAGATGTGATCCTTCTATTAAAATCCTGAGAGTAATATTTAATGTCTATGTTCACCACGCACATAGCAGAGTCCATCTGTACAGGATCTAACAGTATCTGAAGAGTCTGTGTGCAGGGGTTCTAATATCCAAGATCTGATTTTTTCCTTGGTAGACAAAGTTTCTCTCCTGAGGGCATGACGTGGGCCTGGATGCCTTTGGGTCTATTCAAGTACAAGATGCTATGAATCTGTCAACACTTAGTTTTCCTACTGCAGCAGATCGAAGTGCATAGCTTTAGGGCCTTGTGTACACTGCTTTGTCTTTAGATATTATACCTTTACTAGAGGCTTGGTGCACAGAAATTCGTGCACTCGGGGGGGGGGGCTCCCTCAGCCTGGCCTGAGGCCTCTCACAGTCTGGGTCCCCATGGGGGATATCCATCTGCTGGCTTTGGCCTGCTCCCCAGAGGGATCAGGCCTAAGCTGGCAGTCAGACATCCCTCTGGCAGCCCAGGAGCCCTTGGGGGATGTCCAACTCATGGGGAGTGGGCCTAAGCTCTGGTTGGACATCCTTAGTGCTGCCACGGAAGTGGAAGAGGCTCCCACCACTGCTACTGTGCTAGCCAGCCATGAGCTGGCTTCTGGCTGAGCAGCACTCCCCCTGTGGAAGCACACTGACCACCAGGGGGCAGCTCCTGTGTTGACTTTCTGCCCCCTGGTGGTCAGTGCTTGTCATAGCAACTGGTCATTCTGCCATTAGGGTCAATTTCCATATCACCCACCCTTTTATTATATTGGTTGTTGATTGGCTTTCTATTGTGGGTAGCTGTGGTATCATATGATCTACTCAGGTACCAAGTAAGTACAGTCTCTTTGTTGTTGTTATTGTTTTTAATATATTTTTATTTATTTCAGAGAGGATGGGAGAGGGATAGAGAGATAGAGACATCAATGATGAGAGAGAATCATTGATCAGCTGCCTTCTGCACTCCCCCTGCTGGGGATGGAGCCCACAATCCTGGCATGTGCCCTTGAGCAGAACTTTAACTGGGACCCTTCAGTCCAAAGGCCGATGCTCTGTCCACTGAGCCAAACCAGCTAGGGATACATTCTTTTCTTTGATTTGAAGTCCAGTTCTTTTCTAGTTTGATATACAGACCTGGTAGAGACCAGTGATTCTGTTTATACATTGAAAGCACCAGTCAATTTAGAGTATACTTTCTGTATAATCAGGCCACCAAAGATTGAAACAAACCTTTCAAAATATAGAAGAGTTTTGCTGGTTGTTCCTGAATGACCACTTCACTTAAAGTGATATTTAGACCATAATAAAATCTAAATAGATATCATTATATTCTCATTTTCTGTCTTTTCTCTAACTGAGAAAATGCGTTACCTTAATCTTTACCACTTACCTTAATCTTTAGAGACTGAGTAATCATTGCTGTTCATGAATCACCTTATTAAAACAATACTACTATCAAAGCATGGAATTTAGGGAGCTACAAAATGTGGATAGCTGAATCATAACTTTTGTAAGTAGAGAGCCATTAGTCAAATTACATATATTGTTTTATAACTTATCCTTTAAAAACTCAACATACTAGGACAATTAAAGGTCTAAATGATTTGAGATAGAGAGCCCATTTAAAAGAACATTTTACTTTCAGTTTATTGGCAAGGTTTACAACTAAAATGTAAAAGCCCCCAAATGGACATAATTTAAGATGTGCATTTTAATGGAAAACATAGAGAAAATGTGAAATGATTTGGAAGGAAATATATTTTTATCTTTTATAACTTCTATAAGTGATGCAACTTCCATTAAGTGCTGATTTTCCCGGTTCTTTACAGAATGAAACAGTTACATGGAATGGACAGTACCAAGTTCAGACTGACATTAAAATGTGAATGCTTTAAATAAGTGACAGATTTTAATTTGAAATTTTGAATCTAATATCAAATGCAAATTGCAATAGTCCTTAATGTAAAAGAGGAAAAAAAATGTAGTGATTGAGTTTGGGGGAAATTGTAAATTGGACAGATCTAGCCAGCTGCAATGATGAACAAGGCTTCCTTTATTATTGCTTCAAGAAAAGCTATTGAGTGGCTAGCACAAAGTAGCTGCTTGAATGCGGGAATATCCAGTATCCCTTTGAGAGGCGTATTTGATTATACATTTTCCCTTTACCCACTTGTTTCTTTCTAACTCTCCAAGTTCCACACAGAGTCCCCATGATCACTGTTGTTCTTATCCTTGGTGTTCTTTTCGGCCCATAGGTAATACTATTGACAACTACTGTTATCTATGTAAAATGATCTTTATCAATCTTTAACTTTATACCTGATCCTGTTGTTCCTTTGTTTAAAATCTTCCCATAAATCCTTGGTGCTTACAAGATTAACTCTAAAAGGGTTAGCTTAACCGGCATTTCTTTTACAATCTGGTTCTAGAACATTTTTTCAGCTTCATATCGCACTTTGGTCAAAATGACTTTTCATCATACATATTCTTTCATAGTGCTGAATATACACATACATACACACACACCCCTCTAGTATATGCTTCCCACTAATTTCTGCCTGGAAAACCCTTACTCATTTTTCAATATCCAGTGTAGGTGTTTCATCTGTTAAGCCTTCCTCAACTTCTCTGTTAGAGTATATTCTCCCATACTCCTCCTGCAGCCCTCCTTCATACCCACAATGATCAGAATACAATTTCTTGTTAAAGCACTTATTTTAATGTAATTAGTTCATCTGTCTGTCTCTCCTATTAGAATGGAAGCTGCTAACAGGAGAGGGAGGGGGAAGGTGGGTGGGTGGGAGGTGATCAACCAAATCAATATGCATACATTATCACCTTGTATGCGTATATGCATAACCCATGGACACAGACAATAGGGTGGGGAAGGCCTGGGCGGGCTGGAGGGGACCAATGGGGGGCAGGAAGGGAGCATATGTAATACTTTCAACAATAAAGATTTTAAAAAATAAAAATAAAAATTATAAAAAAAATAAAAATAAAAAAGTCCTTCTAAATGTCCTGAGACATCTCTGCAAAAGCTAGTCCAATATATAGGGCTTGTCATAACAGATCCCGAAGAATAAATCATTGACTGATTGAATGAATGAATTTTCACTTGTGGATTTTGCACAACCTACAATTGTGTGTGCCAACTGAATGTGCAGAGTTGGAAGCTGTTTGCAGCTCTTTCAGTCAGTTTTATGGCCTGCCAACACATTCTTGGTTGTTGTACACTCCTCATGATAGGATTTTTCCCAACAGCACTTGGCTTGATTACAGTGTTCAAAATTGTTTTTCACCATGTCTGGGCTTTACTTTTTTCTGTACTCGACTTCATTCTCTCAGTTGCTGTACAGCAGGCTGCTGGGACATCCTGTTGTTACCATTCCCCTAGTGTGCTTTACCCATCCAAGGAACTTTGTGACAAGGCTAGGAAACTGGCCAGTTTCCAGAATCTTATTGCTGGTGATCCTATATTACAGTAGGCATTTTAGTGGTGAACCTGGGCATGCTGCCACAGCCAGCAGTGAAGGTAAATGCCAATAAAGACTAAGGCATGGAAGTAAATCCATGAGGAATTGACTTTGTCAGTGCTTTCTAGTAAAGGAGGAGATTCTACAATGCAAAGTACACCGATAGCAACACACATTATTTCGCTACTTGTAGTTCTAGATGAAACAACACTAATATTCTTTACCTTAATTGCTGTTTTAGCAAGATGCTGATGGTAATGGACAGTAACATATCCTTGTTCCATGTATTGCCTTGCTTTGTTCAGCAACAGAGAACTGAATGGTATACAGTCCTATAGGTCAGTGCTTCTCAAATTTGCATTGCCTATGAATCTCCCAGGGGATTTAGATTCAGTAGTTCTGGGATAGAGCCAAGATTCTGCATTTCTAACAAACTCCCAGATGATACCATCATGCCGCTATTGTTGCTCTGTAGACCTCACATTGAGCAGCAAGAATGGAGAGGCAAGAGTGAGCTCCTCAAAAAGCAATGCTGGCTAATGGGTATGCACTGTATATATTGTGTGCCTCAACAATGCCACAGGACAACAAGAGCACGAGTTAACAAAATAAATCAGTTCCTTTTTTAAAAAAATTATATATATATTTCTTACTGATTTCAGAGAGGAAGGGAGAGGGAGAGGAAGAGAGAGATAGAAACATCAATGATGAGAGAGAGAATCACTGATCGGCTGCCTCCACACTGGGTATTGAGCCCACAACCCAGGCATGTGCCCTGACCAGGAATCCATAGCTGTTGGTCAGAAGCACAGGTGACAGACTACCTGGGCTTGTGACTGGCATCTGAAGTGGGCATGCAGTCTTCTAAGACTGAGCCCTTAACATGTTGAATCTGATACTATCTCCAGGCAGATAGTGTTAGAATTAAGCTGGATTGTAGGACACACAGCTGGCATTCAAGAATTGCTTGGTATGCCCAGCCAGCGTGACTCAGTGGTTGAGTGTTGACCTGTGAACTGCAAGGTCACGGTTTGATTCCTGGTCAGGGCATGTGCCCGGGTTATGGGCTTGATCCCCGTGTGGGTCGTGCAGGAGGCGGCCGATTGGTGATTCTCTTTCATCATTGATGTTTCTCTCTCCCTCTCCCTTCCTCTCTGAAATAAATATATTTTTTAAAAAAAGAATTGCTTGATAGTGTGGGGAAAACCCTCCTCCTCACATTAAAATTGGGTGTATAAAACCTAAAGATTAGGTCTCAATGATTGTGAGAATTTTATTGTGCTCAAATGGCAAAGAGAGGTATTCCAAGGAGAGAAAACTTCATGAGCAAATTCAGAGATGGAAAATGCTTTAAGCTCCAGTGGATAATGGCTAGGATAAGTGGTAGTTTTTTACCTATGAAAATGTATATTATTTTATTTTATCTTTACAGGCATCTCTATGGTCAGTATAGACTTTTTCTTTTCAGTGAGTGAGTGAGAAGCTGGATCATATATTAGTTAAAATTGAAACCAGGAAACCTGAATGTTTGTTTCAATACCAATACTGTCAACAACACTTTGGGCCCATCTCTTAATAATTCAACCTGTCATTTTGGAAGATCGAGTTGTTCTAGTCTAGATCTATGATCCTTAAGTGTGTGGAGAGCATCACTGTTAATAATAGGAATTTGTTGTATGTTTGAGATATGTTGGAGTGGCATTTGGGAGAGCAGGGAAAGAAGAACCAGCTGTAAGTGGAGAACCAGTGCTCAGTCTAGAAAATGGCTCTAGTAGTTTTTATTTTAAGGTTTGACTTAAGTAAAATGACAAAGTTAATTAGTGTCTGAGCTAGAATTAGAAAATAATCCTCATGGCTTTGGGCACTGCATTGCACGTCCTCTATACCAAATTCAAATCAGCAATGTGGCACTAGATGCATTCTGAAACTTTATTTTACCATTGGGAAATAGGGGATGTTTTTCAAACCTTGGTGAAAATAGGAATTCCCTGGTGAGCTTTCTAAGTGCTGATTCCTTGACTCAATGTGAGGGACCTGATTCTGAAGGTCTGCACAGGGTCTAGGAACCTGCATTTTAAAGGCACCAGTGGAAATTTGGATGAAGGTGGTCCTTCAGAATCATTTAGAAAAGCAATGAAGTAGAATGTACTTTTTTTCCCTTTGGAGGGTAGCTCTTTACTCACGTGCCTTGAGTAGGTTAAAGAACTGAGCTATTTCTTCTAGGGGTCTGACTGACGTGTGCTGACCCATTCACATGATTTTTCCCAGTTCCCCTGAGGTCGATGGAGTTCCTGGAGTTAGGGAGTCATCTCTGACCAGGGGACAAAAGGTAGTTTTCCGACCTCTAATTTTATCATCACCATACTATAACTCGCTGAGCTAACCAGCCACAGTTCTATTGGAACTCACCATGGAGACAGATTAATTTTAACTCTGAGAGAACATGGGCTTTTCAACACAAGTTAAATATAGGCTGGCACAGAACATTACAGAAGCGTTAGGTCCTCAGATTTTTTTTTTTAAGCTCCCAAACTATGAGCTGCTACCAATAAATGCTCCTCATACTTTCTCCCAGTCATTCTTACTTTTTCTTATTCCCCTGATCACTGAAATAGAGAAGGTAGGACTTCACCGGTGGGAAACACCAAGGTCATCTATGAGTAAGTTTCTCCTGAAAGTGCACATTGAAAGTAAATAGAAAAAGACCTAGCCGGTTTGGCTCAGAGCATTGGCCCGCAAACTGAAGGGTATTAGGTTTGATTCCGGTCAAGGGCATGTGCCTTGGTTGCAAGCTCTATCTTGGCCCTGGTTGGGTCAGGGTGCGTGCAGGAGGCAACCAATCTATGTGTTTCTCTCACATTGATGCTTTTCTGTCCCTCCCACTCCCTTTCATTCTCTCTAAAAAAAAATCAATGGAAAATAATCTCGGGTGAAGATTAATAACAACAACAAAAATAATAATAAAGCTGATGGAAAGACTAGGTCATATTTCTTAGGCTCTAAGCTTTTGTGCCTGTTTGTGTTTTCTTGGATGAAGCACTTAAAGAAATATCAAATACGTTTTCAAATAAATTTTCACAAAACAAATGTTCTGAAATTTGATCAAATGGAAAAATTTGGTGGTAAAAATACTGCATAGCTCCATCTGTAATAGGTTTTTTTTTTTTCCAGAACTAAGGGAGAGTATACACAGATACACATAACTCCCACTTTTAACAGATATTTCATTAAAATACTACACAATTTAAATGCTGATGAGACTTTTTCAAATAGAAAAATTAAAATGATACTGTGTCCTCTTTCATTACAAAACTATTGATTGACTTTAATAATTTTTGTACTTCTGATTAGAATATAGATTAAAATATGAATCATTTTCTATGGTGGAATCATGTCCAGTGTAAGTGGATTCTACAATAATATTGGGAAATAGAAGATGAAATGTAAAAGGCTGGTGGCAATGGGCCATGTATGACCCATATGGTGATCTGTGTTAATGTTTAAAAAATACTAATACACTAATTAGTGATAAATTACAAATATTAATAAATCTGAGGTAAGATGAATTTTAATGTTTGGAATATTGGCCTCTGTAAGCTATATTGCAATACTAGTTGTAATTAAGGGTGGTTGCCCTGAGACCACTGATTGAGATTGTATCCCATTTCTATGTTCTTGGGCACCCTACAAAATCCCTGTGGTCTGTTTTCTCACATAAAAATGAGTGAAACTTCTTATAATATTGATATGAGTATTCAAAGAGATCACATACATACCGGGCTTTGTACAGTACAGTACATAGCAAATGGTTAGTTAAATATTAGATATTAGCAATATTTTAACCATAGTTTCATAATTTTCTTTCTAAAAACCAGTAGTCAAAGGATGAGGATGTATTCCTTTAATTGAAATACCTAATCTCCACTCTGCATATAAATTTGTTAAAGTCAATTAATAAAAAATAAGTATAACCATATTTTTGAACCAGCCCTATAAATAATAAACATGCTTCCAAGTTCTCAACAGAATGATAAAAGCCGCCAACAGGCCCTTGCCCTGCTGAGATTCCCTAAGAAGCCAACAGCTTAGCCAGCCTCTCAAAGGCCATGGAAGCTTGAAGATCAGATACTGTATATGTAGGGGTCACCTCCAGATTTAACTCTTACATGCAGGCCACTTAGCTCTGTAGCTGTGCCCATTTCTGTGAGATATGAGATATCTATGCTTGAAACATTGACAATACGAGAAAGGCAGTAATTACATCCAGCAATCATACTCAGATCTGCTGAATTAAAGGCAGAGAGTTACACAAACATAAACTCTTAAAGGAGGATAGAAATTTGACTGTAAGGCCCCAGCCAGGTCCCTTCGTCCACCAGCCTTCAAGCTGAGCTATACTTAAAGTATCTCAAATAATTAAAATAATAACCATAGTATTAATAATCCCATTTAAAGTTATATTTATTAGTGGTCCTTTATTTATTTAAATCTTTATAGAAGTGGAGCTCTGGAGTGCATTTCTTCCCCTCGTCCCTTGTTTTTACTATTTGAGAAAGGAGCACCCTCAGGGGATTTGACAGATTCACACATGAAGCTTGCCATGGTTGAGCCTCATGTCAGATAGAAATATATTAAACCACTATGGATTCTCAGACAGATTACATTTATGGTTTTCCTGATGTCTATCGGGCTTATTGCTTTTTCATAAAATAAAAGCAGAAGGTTCTGATAAGGTAGACTTCTCACAGGCTCTACTGGTAATCACTTATTTTTTTCTGGTAGGTGTTTACAAATTGACGATTTGTTACTAGATATTTGTACAGATCAAAGCAACCTGACTGATCTGTTATTACCTAGAATTTATAAAAAAAGCTGCATTTGTAGTGATGGTATTTTTCTCTTCATAGTGGAGCATATGTCATAAGCCCTCACCCCTTTGTCACTTTAGAAAAATATCTAATTTTAATTCTAATGGATTTCAGTGTAAAGTAGTTTAAATAATTGCAGCAAAAAAAGAGATATCCATAACTAAATCCACATTAGAAGGAAATTGGTGAGAATGCACAGAGAGATAAAGGATATAGAACTTCATTGGTCATAGAGAGGTGCTCATAAATAGTGAAACTTTATGATTTTTTTTTCTTTTCTTCACTTGAAATTTCCATTGCTTTTCTCTCAGAGGTTTTCAAGAGATGCTTCAGAGATTTTTAAACTTTCAATAGTGTTTTAAATACTGGAGAAATAAAACCAAAAACCAACACTGATAATGTAGGAGGAGGAGACAGTGGAAAGGAACGGAGAATAGGAGCAAAAGAAAAACCAAAGTGACTTGACTGGACAAAAAAAAAAGTACCATCTTCAGATGCTATAGTGGCTGATCCATCTGTAGTCTGAGTTTATAAAATCTTATGTGGAATTGGGAGGAAGCCCCATACTAACACTTCCCACCCTCATGCCACCTCTAACACTAGTTATAAACTCCTTTGGAAAAGGGCTGTCATGACAAATCCCTACTGTTCACCATACTGTTATCTGAAGTTGCTTTCCAAATTCTATTGAATAGATTATTGCTTTGTTAACACTTTTATTCTTGAAATATTTAAGCTCTGCCACATATTATCAATATTTTTAAAATATTTTCTTATTGACTTCAGAAAGGGAGAGGGAGAGAGAGAAAACCTCAGTGATGAGAGAGAATCATTGATCAGCTGCCTCTTGCACACCCCCAACTGGAGATCGAACCCACAACCTGGGCATATGCCCTGACCAGGAATCGAACCTGCGATCTTTTGGTTCATAGATCGGTGCTCAACCGCTGAGCCAAACCGGCAAGGCAATATATCCTTATTTTTAAAATTAGGATAATAACAGAACTGACATCAAAGGCTTGCTTTAAGAATTCAAAGAATTGACTCAGTTAAAGGACCTTCAACAGAGGCTAGGACTAGGTCATACAAAGTGCTTGATAAATGGCAGTTGAGAGAGCTCTTTCAATAGCATCACTTATTTTTATTTATTTATTTTTATATTTAATATTGATAGTACTACAGATGGCTCCCATTTCCCCCTCCATCCATCCAATCCCTGCCCCACTCCAGGCCTTCCCCACACTGTTGTCTGTGTTTCTGGCTATGCATATATGCATATATGTTCTTTGGTTACTCTCTCCCCACTGCTTCACTCCCTCCCCTCTGAGATCTGTTAGTCTGTTCCATGCATCCATGCCTCTGTTTCTGTTTTGTTTGTCAGTTTATTTTGTTCATTAGAGTCCACATATAAGTGAGATCATGTGGTATTTGCCATTCTCTGAATGGCTTATTTCACTTAGCATAATAATCTCCAAGCCCACCCATGCTGTCAAAAAGGGTAAGAGATTCTTCAATTTTACAACTGCATAGTATTCCATTGTGTAATTGTACCACAGCTTTTTTTTTTTTTATCATTTCCTGATGGGCACTTGGGCTGTTTCCAGATCTTAACTATTTTGATAATTCTTCTATGAACATAGGGGTGCATATCTATCTGATGATTAGTGACTTGGAGTATTTTTTCCATATGTCTCTTGGCCATTTGTATGTCTTCTTTGGAGAAGTGTCTATTCAGGTTTTGCACATTTTTAAATTGGATTCTTTATATTTCTGGTGTTGAGTTGTATGAGTTCTTTATGTATTTTGGAAATTAACCCCTTATCAGATTTAACACTGGTGAATATGTTCTCCCATAGTATGCATTCCCTTTTCATTTTCTTAATGGTTTCTCTGGCTCGACAGAAGCTTTTTAGTTTGATGTAGTTCCATTTGTTCATTTTTTTCCGTTATGTCCCTTGTGCTAGCAAAAAATATTGCTACAAAAATGTCTGGTATTTTACTGCCTATTTTCTTATACCATTTTTATGGTTTTGTGACTTACATTTAAGTCTTTTATCCATTTTGAGTTTATTCTTGTCTATGGTATAGGTTGATGGTCTGATTTCATTTGTTTTTTTTTTGTTTTGTTTATGTTTTTTGCACATATCTGTCTGATTTTCCCAACACCATTTATTGAAGAGACTATCTTTATTCCATTGTATGATCTTGCTTCCTTTGTCAAATATTAATTGATCATAATGGTGTGGGTCAATTTCTAGTGTCTTTTCTGTTTCATTGGTCTATATGCCTGTTCTTGTACTAGGTTGTTTTGATTACAATGGCTTTGTAGTATAGTTTGATATTCAGCATTGTGATCCCTTCAACTTTGTTCTTCTTTCTCAAGATTGCTGAGGCTATTTGGGGTCTTTTGTTGTTCCATATAAATTTGTGGAATATTTGTTCTAGATCTGTGAAATATGCAGATGTTATTTTAATAAGGATTGCATTGAATCTGTAGATTGCTTTAGATAGTGTGGACATTTGAATACTGCTAATTCTTCCAATCCATGAACACAGTATATGCTTTCAATTGTTTGTATCTCCCTCTATTTCTTTGTTCAGTGTCCTATAGTTTTCTGAGTACAGGTATTTTACCTCCTTCGTTATGTTTATTCCTAGGTATCTCATTTTATTGCAATGAGAAATGGAATTATTTTTTCTTTTTAGTTTCTCTTTTTGCGAGTTCACTATTGTATGAAAATGCCATTGATTTCTGGATGTTAATTTTGTATCCTGCTACACTGTCAAATTCATTTATTAAATCTAGTAGTTTTTGGTAGAGTCCTTAGTATTTTCTATGTACAATATCATGTCATCTGCACATAATGATGATTTTACTTTCTCCTTTCCAATTTGAATGCCTTTTATGTTTTCTTCTTGTCTGATTGCTGTGACTAGGACTTCCAGTACTATGTTGAATAATAGTGATGAAAGCAGACATCCCTGTCTTGTTCCTGATCTTAAGGGAAATGATTTTAGTTTTTGCCCATTGAGGATGATGTTGGCTGTAGGTTTGTCATATATGGCCTTTATCATGTTAAAGTATGATCCCTCTATTCCCACACTGCTGAGAGTTTTTATCAGAAATGGGTGGTGGATTTTGTCAAATGCTTTTTCTGCAACTATTTATATGATCATGTGATCATGTGACTTTTATCCTTCATTTTGTTTATGTGATTTATCACATTTATTGATCTGTGAATAGTGTACCAGCCTTGCATCCCCAGAATAAATCCCAGTTGGTCATGGCATATTATCTTTTTAATGTATTGCTAGATCGCTTTGCTAATATTTTGTTGAGGATTTTAGCATCTATGTTTTTAAACTGTTGGTTAATTAGATATGGGCTCTTACTATCCAATTGAAATGAGGAAATATAAGTGACACTATAGGCTAGGCCTTTCCTCAGCTTTGTCTAGAACAGTTATAGAAATTAACTAATAGTTTTAAATTTCATATGTTAATAGATTCAAGTAATTTGCTTGGGAAGGAGGCAGTAGGTAAATTATCTTTCTGTTCTATTCCTGAAATTTTACATAGAATTTCAACAGTGTTTTCAAAATGATGAGGCAGGTTCTCCTCATGTTTATCAATTATCTATACACTTCTCTGTATCACTACCATTTTTCATCCCATTCAACCATCTAGTACACTTGGGAGGCTATTCAAAAAATGTTAGATTAAAAAGTGGTTTATGTCTCCCATGTCTTTCATATCTCCATTTTTCTGGAACCTTCAGGGATAGCTGAGCACTCCATACCAATTCTCCAAGAATAGATACTTTTTCCCACACCTGTGTACTCTAGTGTATGAGTCTACTTTCTCTTTGGGACATTTCAGTGGTATAGTTTCTGTAAATATAATTTTATCAGGTCTTTACTATATGTCTTAGCCTTGAAAGTGAATTTCTTTGGGAATAGTTACATCTTACTTTTCCAAGGTGTGAAACATATAACTGATTTTTTCCATACTACATTGATACACAATGATGCTGAACTGAAGTAATACAGTACACTTGCTTCCAACTTTTATCTTGAATAGTGAAAGAATAAAGATTGACTACTTGGGGTCAGTTAATATACACAATATATGGATTACTAAAGTTATATTTTTAATGTATTATAATGCTATTATATATTTTAGCAAAGAAGTTCTTAGGAGACACAGTGTAGGGAAATTATCTTTAAAACAGTGACCATTATGCAGTACTCCAACATGACTTTGGTGTAGCTATACTTTCTGGTGATCTGGATAATAAAATTTATTCTGGATTGGACCAAATGAATATTTGATCAAAAGCAAATTTCATTTTCTGCAACATTACCAGGGAAATTAATTATACAAATATATTTATAAACTATTTCATATTCTGAGATTATCAAGTTAACTTTTCAATTTCTTATTAGCAGACCATGGAAGCCAGATTCCACATTAAGCCACTGAAATTCTCTGTGGGTAGACTATGACATGGGCAGGAGAATCCCATATTCCTGAAGCAAGCTTGAAATTATATGGTGGCTGGTGAAGGGGAGGGTGCTTACAGTGTGTGGAGGCAGGACTCCAGCTGCTGGCTGCAACTTCCCTTACCTGCAGAGAATCCCAGCAAAGCAAGAAGGGGTGAAGAGGCTGAGAAAGGCCAATTCCAGTGGCATGTGACTCCAGGATCTACTCACAGAAGTTTGCAGGTCCAGCTGTAGATCTTGATCTGCACATCAGAGACAACAGTTCATTTTACTCACTAATATAAAGATTTTATTTATCCAATTTTAGCAGATGCAAAAAAGTTATTTAAATTAATCTTTACCATATGGCTCTCTTATCCTTTATATTATTTCATACATTTAAAAATCTATAAAAATGGTGGTGGCAGATAGAGAACATGATGTAAAATGTCAACTCTCATTTCTTTTAGAGAGGTCAGAGTAGAACATGGTTTTGTTTAATGAGCTGTACCACATAAATACCCATAGCTGAATGTGGCATATAATATTTATATAATAATTCTGATTATATAATCTTGCTTTTTTTCCCACATGATTTATGAATAATTTACAATAAGAGTTATCATATTGACCTAAACAAGGTTTAACATTCTTGAAATATTCTTATGCAGTGGTTATTCAATGCTACAAATTTACTTATACTGTATTTATTGTCTCTATTGTCCATGTCTTTTCACATTTTAGTTGATGATACAATATAGTTCTGCACTTACATACCAATGCATTTTTCTTAAAAGATTAGTTCCATGAAATATTCTGAGGGAAAAAAGTAAACAGTTCTTTGGCCAATCAATTTTGGAAAATGCTGAATTCTCTTTCTCCTACGTGGATAGTCATAATGGACATAAGCATAACTAAAGGCTCTGAGAAGTCCTGCGGTTAAACAAGCACAAACGAGTTTTCAATCCAGTGTTTCCTGGGTATATTTGACCGATACTCTTTTTCCATAATACCTTATTACATCCTACTAAATTTTGTGATATGCCAATGTAGACATCCAACATGATCATATAAACTTGAATTTGCCTTTATTTTTTTACTGAAATGAATCTAAGTACATAAAATAAGATTTTCAAGAAATATATTGCATTTCTACATTTTCTTACAGTTCATTCCATCTTATCATGTCACTTGGGATTCTCTCTCTCTCTCTCTCTCTCTCTCTCTCTCTCTCTCTCGTTAATTCTCACCTGAGGGTATTTTTCCATTAATTTTTAGAGACAGCAGAAGGGAAAGGGAGAGACACACAGAGAAAAACATTGATGTGAGAGAGACACATTGATTGGTTGCCTCCCGCATATGCCCTGACCAGGGCTGGGGATGGAGCCTGCAACCGAGGTATATGCCCTTGACCAGAATCAAACCCCAGACCCTCCAGTACACAGGCCATGCTCTATCCACTGAGCCAAACCAGCCAGGGCTCACTTGGGATAATCTCTTGTCCCCTCATTAGAGTCACCTGACAGCTTTCCACTCTGAAGTCCTTGCTTCTTTCCAAGGAACAGGTAAACATCTCTGGTTTTCTACACTTTGTGCCTCACCTCAAGTCCATCACCTCAAATTCAATCTCATTCTCCTAAGGGGGTGGTGAGTAGTCTGGACATGAAGAGCACTGTGGGTCTCAAGACTATTGGAATTCTTGCTTTCTAAGCTACTCTGCCTCTTACCTCAAACCTTCTATTTATTTTATCATCAACATTGATGGCTCATTTAACCCAAAGCTTAATTCATTCTCCTTTTTGTGTGTTCATAGAGGGCTTAATCCACTAAAGCTCCAAGTAGGTAAGAGGACAGATTTCCAGTCCCTCTTTTCAATTAAGTACAGAGAAAAATAAAACTAAAAATTTAATTCCATCTAAAGAGTCTAAAATATTTATACCATTTGATAATTGAAAAGACATCACTTTTATTATTTTTATATGATTTTATCCTAGGCCCTGACTATGTTTCTCATGTCATATCGCTTTCCCCCTTGCTTACTAAGCTCAAACCTGACAGACTTTCAATTCACTTTCTGCTTTTGCTCCTTTGCCTTAGTGCTTCCCTTGTTTCGCATTTTCCCTGCTCTTCATATTCACTGTTTCTTGAAATGCAAGGTCTCAGATTAAATTTAACATCCTTGGAGGAGACCAAAGTATCTACCTAGTCCCTCTTAAATGTTTGTATAGCACCTGTTACCTGATAATGTTTGTTTATTTACCTTTGTGTCCCAACAAAGATCCAGGAGAGGTGGGACATTACCTATCTTGTTTTCCATTCCTTCCTCAGTACCTAATACAGTGTAAGGAAATAATACAGACTCCATAGATACTTGCTGAATGAATGAATATTTGCTTTTTCAAGTCTATTATTTTTTTGGTTGTTTCTTGGTCTTTTTTACTGGGAACTTCAGCCATCCTTTGCATTGTTTCAATTTCCTCCTCTCCACTCTGACCACTTTCATGCCATTCGGTATAACAGTCCACCTTCCTTTCTTATCTCTAATTCTGTAGTTGCTCTGAAGGTCTGAGTTAATCTTTTATGTCTCTTCATATTATACTATCTCAAAGACTGCATTCTTTCCTAGACTTAAAATATTTTCTATGGCAAAACCCTTCTACGTTGTTTTCTTGGACACATATAACTTAATCCTATAGCTCACTTCTCTGCTTTGCTATTGTAGTGCTAGCAAAAACTGCTAGCAAAATCCTTATTTCTTATTGTTCAATATTTATTAATATTATGTCATTAAGTAGACTAGGAATATTTTGAGGACAGGAGCCATGCCATATCTTTTTTGTTTGTTTGTTAATTCTCACCCTAGGATATTTTCCCATTGATTCTTAGAGAGAGTGGGAGGAAGGGGGAGAGACAAAGAGGGAGAAACATCGATATGAGAGAGACATCAATTGATTGCTTTCTGCACACACCCCGACCAAGACCGGGCTGGGGATCAGGCCTGAAACTGAGGTACATGCCTTTGACTGGAATCAAACCTGAGACCCTTCCGTCTGAGGGCCAACACACTATCCACTGAGCAAAACCAGCCAGGACCCTTCTTTTGTAATTTTATTTTTAAACTAGGGGCCCAGTGCACGAATTCATGCACCTTGAAAGAACTGTGGGCTACGAGGCTGCAGTGGGCACAGGGGTGGGTCTCGGCCTATCCTCTGCGCCCCCTCCAGGTCCCTCCTACTGTGGCCCCAGCCCCCTGTCTGCTGGCAGCCCTGCTCCTGCTGCCACCACTCCCATGTGTTGACAGCGCTGGCCCTGTGCATACCCACGCCAGCAGCAGGTGTGAGCAGGGCTGGCGCTTTAGTGGGTGCGAGTGGTGGCTGCTGCCCAATCGCCCCTCAGGAGCAGGGGGCGGTGGAGAAGCCCAGAAGGGTGATTGGAGCCAGCAGCCGCCTCCCGCAACCCCTAACTGCACCGAGTGATTGGGGCTGACAGTGGGTATGAGTGGCCAGGAGCACCCGGCGGGACCACGGTGCATGGGAGCAAGGAATTTTCAGTAACCACCAGAGGCTCGCCCTGATGACAGCGACCAGTGCCCTGCCTTGGTCTGGAACCCCCGCTCACCTGCTCCACCATCCTGCTGAGGCTGCCAACTCCCACCATGTTCTGCGAGCGCCCCCTGGTGGTCAGCACACATCATAGTGACCGTTTGGTTGTTCCACCATTCAGTCTATTTGTGTATTAAGGTTTTATATATATACTAGAGGCCCGGTGCACAAAAATTTGTGCACTCGGGGGGGAGGGGGGACCCTCAGCCCGGCCTGTGCCCTCTCGCAGTCTGGGACCCCTCGGGAGATAACGACCTGCTGGCTTAGGCCTGCTCCCGGGTGGCAGAGGGCAGGCCCAATCCCTACGTGCAGCCCCTGGTCGGGCTCAGAGCAGGGCCGATTGGGGAGTTGGGGTGCCGCCCTGTCATGCACAGAGCAAGGCAGACTGGGAGGTTGTGATGCCACCCTCAGTCACGCTCAGGGTAGGGCCAATTGGGGGGTTGGGGCACCGTCCCGTCACACTCAAGGCAGGGTTGATGGGGAGGTTATGGCTCTACCCCATCACACACAGAGCAGGGTCCGCGGAGGGGGGGTTGGGGAGCTCCCCCCATCAGGCACAGAGCAGGGCTGCTCAGGGGGTTGGGGCCCCGCCCCCTGTCACACACAGAGCCGCAGGGCAATCAGGGGGTTTGGGTGCTGCCCCCTGTCACACTGATCCCGGTGTCGGGAGGCATATTACCCTTTTACTATATAGGGTAGAGGCCTGGTGCATGGGTGGGGCCGTCTGGTTTGCCCTGAAGGGTGTCCTGGATCAGGGTGGGGGTCCCCACTGGGGTGCCTGGTCAGTCTGGGTGAGGGGCTGAGGGCTGTTTTCAGGCTGGGAGTGACTGAAGTTCCCAACCACTCCTTTTTTTCTTTTTTTCTTTTTTTTTATTCTGGGCCAGCTTTACCTTGAGGCTTGGCTCCAGCTTTTAGGCCTCCGTGGCTGAAAGTAGGTTTCTGGCCTTTGCTTACAATGTTGCAAATCTGCTGGCTGAAGTCCAGCGGTATTTGTTACAATGTTTCTTAAACTGCCCGCTCAGAGGCCTGCAGCAGCAGGCGGGGAATGTTGGTTTACTCGGTCACTGAAGCAAGCAAGCCTCATGTT
The DNA here is from genome assembly GCF_963259705.1 of Myotis daubentonii. Lineage (NCBI taxonomy): Eukaryota > Metazoa > Chordata > Mammalia > Chiroptera > Vespertilionidae > Myotis > Myotis daubentonii. The sequence goes on along the minus strand of NC_081861.1, from coordinate 120,475,412 downwards.
AGTTTCAAGCTGCCTGGCTGCTGGCCGCCATCTTGGCTGACAGTTAATTTGCATATCTCGCTGATTAGCCAATGAAAAGGGTAGCAGTCGTATGCCAATTACCATGTTTCTCTTTTATTAGTGTAGACTAGAGGCCCGGTGCACAAACATTTGTGCACTCGGGGGTGTCCCTCAGCCCAGCCTGTGCCCTCCTGTAGTCTGGGACCTCTCGGGGGATAACCACCTGCTGGCTTATCCACTGGAGGCCCCAATGGTGGCAGGGTGGGTGGCGGCTCGCACTGTCCCGCCCCACCGCCCTGGGTCACACACGGAAGGCCCAGATGGCGGCTCGCGCTGTCCCACCCCGCCTGCAGTATGCAAATTTAATGGCCATCTTTGTTGGGTTAATTTGCATGCTCTTCTGATTGGCTGATGGGTCATAGCGAAGGTATGGTCAATTAGCATATTTGTCTTTTATTAGTATAGATATAGATAGTTCTTAAGATATTTCTTGAATTTATCATATTTCAACTGTCCAATAAATACATGCATGCTCATAAATAGATGGTGTATACTGAAAAACACAGAATCAGCATTAATAATCTTAAATGAGCCACTTATATTATTTACTAATATTAATAAAACTAGGAAGACAGAGATAGGTGGCAAATTTCTATATAATACCCCTTTCTTATCTTATTGTCCTTTCTTTGACAGGGCTGCTTCCTATTATAATTTTTCCAACAATTAAGACATTTAAATACATATATCTTTAAATTGGAAAAGTTATATAAGAATACTGAACTAAGTTGAGACAATTAAGAAATAAAATATAATCCATGGGTAAATTATTAAATTTTTTTTCTATATTTAGTGTTCTGAAATTAAGATGTATTCCTTTGATGATCTAGGAAAAAACAATTTTCCTAACTTTTTACATATAGTATTCTGTTCTGGCCTTTCTTCAAATACAAAAATCATTTAAAATTATTACTGTTACCTAAGAACTTCATGTCTGTGGTCATAAATTAAAACAATAACAAACTGCACCAAATAAAAAATGAAATGATGCTATTTCATGTTATTAAATATATAACACACGTTTCTTCTAAACTAAAGGTTTTATTCATGGGTTGTTTAAAAATAAAAAGACAAATGGAATCCAACATCAGCAATATATTTTTCTCACTAAAATTTTATCTGTGATAAAATTCACTTATGCTTTTTATTAAGTCAGAAAAGTAATCCTGTCAGCAAAAGTGGATTATAGCTTTATCACAACGTTTATAAAAGAAGCTATAGAACCTATAAAATTTTTGTGTGTTTTCATGAACATTACTGGGGGTGGGGTGGGGAGTAAAATGCTATTGTGTAGTCAAGTGAATTGGTTCTAATCACAGTTATTTCCTGTGAACTGAATCACCAACAAACCTCAATCACTGTGCAAAGACTTTTAAAGGATAAAATTCCATTTGTGGCAGAAGAACAAATTTGAATACTATTGGATATTAATTTATCTTTTCACATTTAATTTTCAACTCTCTCAGTTTCTTCAAGAATCATTAAGTCATATTTTGAAAAGCATATTACTTTAATATACAAAGATTTACTATCTCTCAAGCCAATATCTGGTGTGTAAGGGCTTATGACTTAGCATTGAGTTAAATATGGAAAAAAATTGGGATATAAAATACATTTTTTCACTCCATAAAAAAATAGGCAAACTAGGCAAATGATCAGCTTTCATTCATTTCCTATTTCAGAAACAAATACATCCCTAGCTTCATTAGTTACCTTGGGAGAGATAAATATAAATATATATATATTCTTTGCTTTTTGGATTGTTGACCCTTATGCTAAACTTATCCCCTGGGTTTTCTTATATGGGTCATGCCATAAATATAACCATTTCAGAGTTAGGTCAGAATCTCTGAGAAAGTCATTATACTGTCTGTGTATCCTTCGTCCTTGTCAAATTGTGTTTTCATTCATTCTCCTTGTATAGATCAAGGAGAGAACTGCTAAGTATGGATAAAGTTACAGATGCTTTTGAACCAGCTAGTAGACTTGAGGAATTTATTACAAGAGTATTCCATAATGGCCTGGCACTAGGTTGGAAGCCATTTTCAATAAATTGATTGATGTTACTCATTGTGTCTTCTGGAGCAAGACAAAGGGTATCAGGCCAGAGACTTTGAGAAGTCTAAAACCTTCTCCAACAGTAGTGAAATTTAAAGTGCAGCTTTAGCCCAGCTGATGTGGCTCAGAGGTTGAGCATCAAACTATGAACCAGGAGGTCATGGTTCAATTCCTAGTCAGGGGACAAGCCTGGGTTGCAGGCTTGGTCCTCAGAGCAGGAGGCAGCCGGTCAATGATTCTCTCTCATCACTGATGTTTCAATTTCTCTCTCCCTCTTCTTCTCTGAAATCAATAAAAATATTTTAAAAAATTAAAATAAAGTGTGGCTTTATCCCCTGCATACATTGCACCATGCTAGAAGAAATGAGAATGGAAGAAAAAGAGAAGACTGGATTATTGGTTAAGGAATAGCTTTTTACTCTTGACTTCATACCTTTTATCTCAAACTTGAAAAGTCTGGCACTGGGATGGACTGTGTCCTTGTGTCTAAATGACACAGCAGAACAGCAATTGCAAAGTCCTGTGTTCAAACAAGTCCTGAATATATATCTTTTTCTTTGTCATGGGCCATTTACCAGTTGCTGGAATGATTTTACATATCCTTTAAGTTAACAAGCAGTACAAAAAAAAAAAAAAACACACAAAAAAACAAAAAACCGCCTTTGAGGCTGCATTTAGAAATTCTTTAGTGTCAACTAGCACTGGGGACATTTGGCACTTCTTTGATTTCTTGCTGTGATGGCCTGTCACCACAAAGACACAGGCTTAAGCTGTTTCCCTTCAACTATGTAACGGGAAAAATCATTTGAACATTTTGTATATTTTAGGACAAGTTTAGATAATAGGGTCGAATTTTTACATTTTTTACATGTCACTTGCTCCTCATCCCTTCCCCTAGCCTCAATTTTGTTCACCTTTCATACTTTTCAGTTATTTGTGAATATTTACAGTAGAATTAGAGATAAAATGGTTCTCTTACTTTTGCCTTCCATTACTACACCTGAGACAAATGGGGAAAATCACACTTTAAACCACACATTTAATTTCTGCTCTTTTTAACCATCCATTTTATTTATCAAAAGGTGAAGCTATTCCTAAAATGTACGTCTCCTATTTATGACAGCATACTTTTAAAATTTAAATGTATATATATATATATACATATATATATAGATATATTATTGATTTTTTACAGAGAGGAAAGGAGAGGGATAGAGAGGTAGAAACATCGATGAGAGAGAAACATTGATCAGCTGCCTCCTGCACACTTTCCACTGGATGTGCCGGCAACCAAGGTACATGCCCTTGACTAGAATCGAACCTGGGACCCTTGAGTCCACAAGCTGATGCTCTATCCACTGAGCCAAACCGGTTAGGGCATATGACAGGTTGTTAAAACCCCATTGTATGTTTAGCCAAAACTTCTTTAGACAACTATGACTGAGTCATGCTGACCCTCAGACATCAATCCTCACTTCTCCCTTTTTCACTACCCACAACTACCCGACATAGTACCTCACCCCACAAACCAAGCTCATTTCATCTTTGGTCCTGCCTGGTTATGGCCTTTTCTTTCTACAGCCAATTTTCTTCCCACCATAAGACTTATTCCCATCTTACTGAACCCTTTCCTGGTACTCACATCAAACCTCAAATCCTTTATCATAGACTCCATGAAGATTTTGTCTGTTTGCTCCTCAGTAATCTCTCCCTTATCTGAACTTTGAATTTATAATCCATAACATAGTAGAGTCCTAAACTACATACTTGTTTTATTATTTGTTTAGCTGTTTCAAATATGTTGATTTTGCCCTAATTCCTTACATTTCTTTTCCAGTTCCCAATGACTCTAAACCAACCATTTGTATTTAGTTTTAAAATACTAATAGTATGTGAAAATCGATTCTTGCATACTGTCTAACCTTTCTTTAGAATAATTACGTCACCATGAATGAAGTAAGATTCCTCTTGCTGGCTGTGGAGCCTTGCATATTACTTTACTTGGAACATAAATAAATGCCCCCATATAGGATGGGATCTCTGGGAAGTCCTACTTACAGGTGAGCAAGAAGCAGAATGTCTAGGGTAACTTATTACTTGGTTATCTCTGAGGATATTAATGATGAAAAGGAGTGGCCAGAGGAAAGACTTTTCCCTTCTCAATTGCAGCACTGTAACTAAGTGACTTCTGGTATATCAAATAGACTATTTTGGGGATTCCTGCTCACCCATCTCCTCTGTGTTTTCAGAGCTGCTGTAGAGCTGTTAGAACACTGAACTGATGCTTTTGACTTGCCAAACAGTGGGAGCTTTCTATTTAAATAGCTGTCCCTTAGAAGAGCTATATTAGGGAGCTCAAAGGAAAGGATTTAAGGGCCCACACAGAGTAGAGAAGCAGCAGATCAGCCACCTACTGGGCCCTTGTTCCTTCAAATGCTTCTAACTACATATTTGTAAGGCAGAAGGCCTCTTGGCTCAGGGAACTGTATGCTCCTCACCTGCCCTTTTTTTAAAAAAAAAAATATTGATTTTTTACAGAGAGGAAGGGAGAGGGACAGAGAGTCAGAAACATCTATGAGAGAGAAACATCAATCAGCTGCCTCCTGCACACCCATCACTTGGGATGTGCCCGCAACCAAGGTACATGCCCTTGACCAGAATCGAACCTGGGACCTTGCAGTCCGAAGGCCGATGCTCTACCCACTGAGCCAAACCAGTTAGGGCCTCACCTGCCCTTTTGTGTTTAGCAAACACATGGGAAGGGCAGCTCTTCCTGGCTTTCAAAGTTGTCTCTCATTGCTCTAGGTAAGCAATACCACACAGCCACGTGGGCAGAGATCCAGGTGGAGTGCTGGCACGTAGAGTATGTGATCATAGGAAGAGTTCCTTTAGGGCAGGGAAAACCTTGGGGTCATGTTCCAAGTGATAAATATGTAAAACATTGGTAGAACAAGAAACCAAAAGAAGTAATAAAAATATCTGCTTTTCATCAAGCATCTACATAAATGCTTTCTTATACTTTTATTAAGAGGATTCATTCAAATTCCAGTTAGTCATAGTACTAAGTTTATTATTTTGATAATCAAGGGTATCAAGTAGAGCAAGTGGGATTATTTCTCAAGCTCTTGAGCACATAAGAACTTTGTTAGTCCTAGAGAGTGGTTTTTGCCCAACATTTCTGTTATAATTTTTGTTGTTGTTGTTGTTCTTGTGCCCATATCATGGGAAACAGACCTGTACTAAAGAAGATAGAGGCTATATGAGTTAGAGTTAGGAGACTTGCTATGCTACCAGATAAAGGTCTTTTTCTAAATCTCATTGAAACTCGGCATTCAGAAGTAGGCCAGAAAATAGGCCTAGCTATCTACACAGATACCTTTTTGTATTCTTTTAAAAATATATATATTTTATTGATTTTTTACAGAGAGGAAGGGAGAGGGATAGAGAGTTAGAAACATCGATGAGAGAGAAACATCGATCAGCTGTCTCCTGCATACCCCCTACTGGGGATGTGCCTGCAATCAAGGTACATGCCCTTGACCAGAATTGAACCTGGGACCCTTGAGTCCGCAGGCTGATGCTCTATTCACTGAGCCAAACCAGTTAGGGCACCTTTTTGTATTCTTGTTAAACATTTCCTAGGAGGCAGCTAGTTCTGTTGTGGCCTGACATAGATTCTTCCACGTCATTCTCTTTTTTATTATACATACACTATTATGAACTATTTTAAACATAATGATAGAAAAATAAAAATACTTAACACCCAGATTTATCAGATGTTATATGTTGTCAAATCTTTTCCATTTTTCTTTTTAATGAATTTTAAAGCTATAGCTAGAGCCTCTTTCCAGCCTCTCTCTTTGTTTCTTATGTACTTATTGAAAAATCAGACAGAGGCCGAAAAACCAGGACTACAGGCTTTATTAGAGGAGAAGGACCTGCCAGACTTTCTCGCAAGGGGAGGACAGCAGCACGTGCAGGGGTGAGCACGCCTTTTGAGGGGTGGAATGGGAAGGGGTGGGGGCTTAGTGTACTCGGCGTAAACTGATTGGTGGCTTACTGTATGGCCCATATAGGACCAAGGGCTAGGGTATTTGGCAGGTGTGGATTGGTGGTCCAATGTATAGTCCATATAAGGTACATGGTTAGTCACTCAGGTATTTCCGGGCTGCAGGTTACGTCATACTCTGCCCACCAGTTGGGGGAAGGGAGGATCTATCACTTATTACAGACAGGGTTTATAATTCTTTCAGAAGTGAATTTATTCCTTAACTCCAGAACCATCTCCCAACTTTCTTAGGTAGTCTGTAAAGCGGTAGCTCAGAACAGTACTACTGTAATGGGTATCAAGACTTAGCTGCTCTCCTTATCTGGTGTCACTGGTGTACAAATACTTTCCCCTTGGGATACCTGCTGCTGTCTATTTATAATAGAGATCTTTTTTTATTATCTTTGTTGTTGAAAGCATTACAGATGTTCCATTTTTTTTACCCATTGACCCCCTCCTCGCTAAGCAAAATAAGCCAATCAGAGAAAGACAACTATCACATGATCTCACTTATATGTGGACTCTAGTAAACACAATAAACTGACAAACGAACTAGATCCTGTGACATGGAAGCATGCAACAGGCTGAGGAATCTCAGAGGGAAGTGGGGGAGGGGGATAGGCAGGAGGCAGGAAGAGATTAACCAAGGCTACAGATCTTTAGCTCTTTAGCATACCACTCTAATGTTTTGAGGAGCCATTTATGTATCCCCGGAAACCGTAACATAACTGTTATTCAGATCTTAGCCTTTTGTTCCCAGATACCCTGATTAGTAATGATAATTCATTTTGCACTATACCTTTTTTTTTTTTAAAGCACCTGGCCATTAATATCTCAATTGACTTTTCTCTTTTGTTGGCTTATGGGTCTACAGAATAAATTAATAAAATGAAGTCAGGTAGATTCATCACAGGCTTAAGATCACACTTTAGATTATCCCTATTTTGTAATGGATGCTATACTCTCACCTGCCCTGGGATTCATCTTAGCTTTGTGTCTTCCAAAATCTAAATACAGAACATATGTGAAGAAGTTGGTGGCTATGTGGTTTGGGTATTGAATTGTTCCCATATCAAAAGATTTATGAACTGTGCATTTTAAACAGTTCTCAGTTCATGACTCTCTTTAACGGAATTGAAAAAAGCCAGTAGAAAGGGTGAGGCAAATGTTAAAGAAAATGGCCTTGACTGTTCAAGCTAGTGTTAAAGATTAAAAAAATGTAACTCAGGTAGGTTGAAGAGTTATAATCTTAACAGTTGAAAACCTCAATTTTAAAGGACAGAATGGACGGGTAGCAAGTAAATACAAGACGGCAAATTTACCTACATCTCTTCCTTTGCTGCTTGCTAAGGCAGCTCTTCTGAGCAACAGCAATTTAAATAAAAAGCTCTCACTGCTCAGGAAGCAAAAACATGAAGACACTGCTTCAACAGCTTTACAGAATCTGTCATTTCATCCTAAATACAGTACTAAGAAGTGAGCAGTAATCTCTGGGGTGAGAGCAGGGCCTACAGTCAACACCTATGCTCAGTGTGCTTTTTACACTTTCAGTTTCCATTTTTCTGAATCGATATTTACCAGGTGACAATCACAATTTCAGTGGTTTCTGCTTTCTGTCAATCTTCCTGTTGCTGGTACTTCAGATTTTCAACCCTTTTCCTGCCTGTAATAATTTTTATGCTAACTCTTTTTCAAATGAATGCCACATCAATTGTACTGTGCCTAATTCCTGGGATCAGTTGCACGTGGGAAAACTGGGATTTCTGATTGAATTTTGGCATTAAAAACACCCTCCAGCACTCCCCTTGCACTGCTGGATTGCATTATTTTCTTTGTTGCTTATTTTATTTAATTTATTTTCCCAGCACCATTTATTCCCGCCCCACCCCTGCAATCACCTGTCCATGAGTTTTCTTTTTTTCTTTTGTGCTCAATCCCTCTACCACTCCCCTAACACCCCCTCACCAGAGCCATCTGCCTGCTCTCTATCTACGAGTCTGTCCCTATTTTGCTTGTTATGATGTTTCAGACAGTTGTCATTTATAGGTTACCACTGCTGTGTAACAAACCACCTCAAAATGTAGTGGATAAAAACAATAAGCTCACTAGTTGGGTGGTTCTGGTTTGGCTAGGTTAAACAGATCTTTCTGGGGCTTGACCATCTGTCTGTGGTCAGTTACAGGATAGTTGGGGGCTGGCTGATCTGGTTTATCACCTACATGTCTGTCTGGGAGTTGGCTGGCAGTCGGCTGGATCACGTGTCTCTCATAATCCATCACGCTAGCCTGGGTTTGTTTTCCTGATGATCAAAATGTTCAGAGAAAGAATAGAGGTGAGAATGCAAGGTCTCTTGAGTCCTAGGCTCAGAGCTGGCAGATTGTGACTTCGGCTGCAATCTACTGGCCAAAATAAGTTGCAAGGCCAGTCCAGATTCAAGGGGAGTGGAAATCGACTCTGTCTCTTTTAGTGAGAGAAACTGCAAAATCATATTGTAAAGAGTACAGAGACAGAAAAGGATGAGAAATTATGGTCTTTTTAGCTTCTTGGTAGCTGTCTCAAGTAATTTTCTTTCTGGGAACAGCTGTTTTGATATACAGGGAATATTAATCCATTATACTTATACTTATGAAGAAAATTGCACCACAGAAAGGATTATTTAGGCATCACAGTTATTTACGAGAATAAGAAACACTGACCCCTTAAGCCAGTGGTTCTCAACCTTGGATGCACATTAGAATCATCTGGGAATCTTCTTAAAATCCTGATTTCTGGGCCTCATCCTCTGGAAATTCTGTTTGTTACTAATGTTGTGGCCCCACCCCATAACAAAGAAACAGAATTTCTGGAGGATGAGGCCCAGAAATCAGGATTTTTAAAAGATTCCCAGGTGATTCTTATGTGCAGCCAGGGTTGAGAACCACTGGCTTAAGTGGATGAGCACTTTAAGTACTTAAGTGATGCATTTTTACTCTTGCAAGTTTCAACTGTAGTATTGTTTTAATCAGATTAAAACAATTCCAAGTCAGATGCATGAAGTTCTACACAAAATGTGATGCATCTGCTTATTCAGCATCACATGTGGATAAAATAAATACCTTAATATGGGATACAGATCATGCACAGCATTCTGAATCCATAGCTATGCAAACAGATCTCTCTGATGTTTTATTTTTTACAAACTTGAATTAAGTTGACCTATAGCCTTGTATTAGCTGCTCTAAAAACACCCCTTTAACCTTTAATCTTTCCTTTTCATTTCTATTTTCTAACTCATTAAAGATTTTTGGAGGTCATTGCTAACCATATCTATTTCTGATGCCATTTCCTCATAGAAAGAAGAACATCAAAATAGATGCGGATATTAAAGAATACTCATTCTCATTTTGCAAAGTCAAAATGCTTTACATGAGATTACTAAATAGCAAGCACATTATATTTGAGATATTGCCAACAAGACACAATTGTTTCATAACACAAATTTAGTGAGCATATACCATAAGTACATGGTTTATTATACCCTGCACAGTACATTAAATAGGAGAGTAGTAGATTTAATACTGTGGATAAGGGAAATGTATGTAAAAAAGATGTGTCTTTTTTTTTTTTTTTTTTTACTTTGCTTTAGTGGCTTGAAGGGATCTTAGGAATTTCCTAGTCTAGTCCTGCCTGAAATATCCAGTGATGAGAAACTCACTATTCCCAAAGAAGCCAAAACCATTACTAAATGGCTTACTGAGTCATCCTGACTGGAGGTGTCTGAGCAAAAGCTGATTGACTGACTGACTATGGGTGATCTTACTGTGTGCCACAATTCTTATCTTCATAAAAATATGCTATGTTAAAGATATGTTACATGTCAATAATCACAAGAAAATATAAGTGCTAAAATATAATACTTATATACCTCAGAGACATAGAGCAAAATGAATTTGTTATCCAGTTTAATGGCCAGAACTTGGTGATCATCTACATAGGTAGGATAGTCGAAGGGGAGTTGCTAAAGATGGTAGATGCTATCAATTGGGAATATCTAATAATCAGGGTTACTGGGAGCATGCCAGAAAACTCTGCATCCACAGTTTTCCAAGACTAAATCCCCACATCCATTTTTCTAAGATCAAGTTCCATCCCTGGCCCATTACGAAATACCACCTGGACCTCAATGAGCGACTGCCAAGAAGGCCTTTAATGATAGGCACAAATGGCAAAGAGCTTTAATTTGGCCAAAGTGCTTCTTCTGCAGTCATCCTATTCAACTTGTGGCAGGTTCCAACAACATGGTAAGTATTATTTTAACATTACACATAAACATTATTCTCTTCCACAGCAAATTACCTCCTAATTTTTTTCAGCTATCTGGTGTGTTCAAAATACAAAAAACTCAAAGTTTGTTAATTCTAGGGAAATTGCTGTCACAGCAGGGAACCATACCAAGGAAGTTTAAAAAACAATGCCAGCAATACTAGACACTGGAGGAAAAAAGACATAAAAATAGATTTCTAGGCACACTTTTCTATCTTTCTTTTCATTGTTGACTTGCAGTCAGTGATAGCTCTTTTTTTAAAAAAAATTTGTTCTCCTCCTTTCTCTAATCATGGTGTTATTTTTGTTTCAATTTCCCTTAGCTTTCTTCACTGGTAGTATTTATTCCCTTTTCCCAAATCTTAGTAGTTCACCGTACTCTCTACCTTTCTCTTATTGGGGTAGCTTACATGCCAACCCAATCCTGACACTTCTGATCACTTTCTCTCTAGGCCTTATTAGATCACCTTCAACAATAAGATAATTGTTTATCCTTAGAAATGGAGTAAACAGAAGGGCAAAGCAGGCTGTGATACTTGCAAGCCTTTCCTTATCCTTGACTCTCTTTTAAAAATATATATTTTTATTGATTTCAGAGAGGGAGAGGGAAAGAGAGAAAGAAACATTAATGATGAGAATCACCAATCAGCTGCCTTCCCACATGATCAAGGATTGAGCCTGCAACCTAGGCATGTGCCCTGACCTGGAATTGAACCTTGACCTCCTGGTTCATAGGTCGACACTCAACCACCGAGCCACTGTGGCTGGGCTCTCCTGCCCCTTTATGCTCCTAGATACATCTATGTGCACTCCCTCCACCTTCAATCCCTGTAGGCCACTCTGTTTGCCCTTCCTCAGAGTGGCTCTAGGTCAGTTCATAAACTGGCCCTGGCCCCTGCAGATGGAAGATGAAGAGAGATCAAAGAAAGAGGCAGGCCACTCCAAGTTGGTAGGTGGCAGATTTAATAAACAAGGGAACCTAGATATGAGATTTGTCTTGAAAGTAGATCGCCACACCCACCACCAGGATCTTAAAATTTTATATAGAGGCTATAACTGGGTTCAGTCACATATACTGTCCATGGTTTTAACACCTTGCTCTCTCAAGTTTGCGTCCATGAAACAGGCTCCCGCTCTGGGAATGGTGGTAGTATTATTATGAAATGGTACTGATTTTGCAGATACTCTGAAATATTTTGAGGAACACTGTTCTTAGAGCGTAAGAACATCCCCCAAGTTAATGAGTTTCATCATTTTGGCATCCTACTTTTGAAATGTTCCCCAGCTCCTTCACTCCTTAATACCATATCTTGGTTTCTTTGTACTAATCATTGCAATATTACATATTAACTTTTCCCCCCATTTTCATAGGAATACCAAGCCATGGAAAATAGATGGGCTTCACTCACAAGTTAAATGGCATTTTTCACATTATACGTCTTTATTGTCTATGACAGTGATGGCGAACCTATGACACACTCATTTTTTTGGTTGATTTTTCTTTGTTAAATGGCATTTAAATATATAAAATAAATATCAAAAATATAAGTCTCTGTTTTACTATGGTTGCAAATATCAAAAAATTTCTATATGTGACACGGCACCAGAGTTAAGTTAGGGTTTTTCAAAATGCTGACACGCCGAGCTCAAAAGGTTTGCCATCACTGGTCTATGATGCGGATGAAACAGAACAATTTGTGTGAAATCTATTTGGCAATTCTTCATTGGACTGGTTCAAATAATGTCTTCCTGAAAATTCTTGATATAGTATATCTGTTTTTATGCTAAAGAAACTCAGCTTCTAAATATTATTCTATTGTTTAAATTGCATTCTAAAAAAATAAATAAGTAAATAAATTAGCTATATGCTAAGGTTCAAAAGTTTGTTGCCATATGCAGCTTGAATTTCTGTGCCTGAGATGTTATCTGCCACCATCATGTGAAACAGACCATTCATTTACACTTTTGAGGTGGTTATTTAAATTTTTATGACCACATTGAACCAAGTTTTAATAGCTAATAAAAAGTCCCCAAAATTTATTTTTAGTAAAAATACTAAATATTTAAAGATCAATCTTATCATAGAGAGTTTTTGGTTATAGTTATACATGTATGTATATTCCTCAAGGACAGGAATAAGTCCTATTTATTGTGCTTTAATTTCCCCAACTCCTGAAAGTTTGAATTTCATAGAGTTGGTATTCAAGAAATGATTTTGTAATTGCATATAACGGGATATATATAATTTTATATGGTAAAGATTATGGTAAAGATTCTGCCATATTCCCAACCTTTCTCATTATTGAATCCTTCCTTTGTTCTGTTTTTCTCTCACTTTCATCTTCTCCATTTTTCCTTCTTATCACTTTTGAACTGACCCTTTCTCAAGTTACTTAATTTAATTTTTTATATATATTTTATTGATTTCAGAAAGGAAGGGAGATGGGGAAAAACATCAATGATCACTTGCCTCCCGCATGCCCCCCACTGGGGATTAAGCCCACAACCCAGGCATGCGCCCCCGACTGGAATTGAACCTGGGACCCCTAAGTCTGCAAGCTGACGCTCCATCCACTAAGCCAAACCAGCCAGGGCTTAATTTAATTTTTAATTAATATCTTTGTTCCCAATTTTAAATAATTTTTAAAATAGGTATTTCTACCTATTTTTCTTTAGATATCTTCAAATGATTGTTGGGAGACAATTCTCCATGTGCCTTGATATTTGTGCATTTCTTGTGAGACGAGTCATTGCCTTTTTTCTGAATAATCTTCTCTGCACTATACTGGAAGATGAAATAGTGTCTCCTTTTGGATCAAAGAGCAGGTATCCTTATTGCCCACTATAGAAGATTTAAGTTCCCTAAGATCAAAATTCCTCTCCTATCATGCACCCCACTGCACATGCAGATATCATTTGGCCCTCTTCATGTCGATCTGTGGTAATCAGGGCTTAGAGAACTGACACAACATGTGCTAATAATGCTTTTTCTGGGATTAGCAAGCAATTCTTTATCTCTGATTCGGGTGCATCATGTCTTATGTCAGCATCCATGAAACCGAGAGAGGCTAACTTGTGAGCTTGTAAGTAGAATAAAATCTCAGTCCCTTTACAGTTCTTGATAATGATTTTGCATACATATACATTTACAGATAAATCTTCTGGATTACTTTCATCCCATAGCCATTTTATAATTTGTGTGTATGTGTGTGTTTCTTTATTGGCAGGCAAGGCCAATAAACTGGTACTCTGTCTTGAAATTATAATTATTCTTACTATTCATATCACATAGGCAAGGGTCCTTCTCAGCATTTTCTTGTTGTCTTTCTCCAAGGACCTTTTACTCTCATCTTGTCAGATCTAATTATAAGGTTTAGAAGATCCATAAAAAGAAATTACATAAATTTTAGTCTACTTCATATCTCCATGAAGAATTAGCACAGCCATTCTTATCCATAAAGCAATATTCACCAAAGGATGCTTGAATGTACCATTATTTTCCTACCTGGAATGTTATCTTTCTTCCACTCTTATAGTATCTTCATTTCTTTCAAAACTTACTTTCTCTATAAATGCTTTTGTGAGTAAGGCTAAATTACTTTAGTCATTAAGTGTTTATATACTTTATTATTTTAGTTACTTATATTTATTGAATAACATATATTTATGCCTACTATAAATTTAAGGCATGGTAAGCAAATCAGCACAGACTCTGCATACCATAATGGAAGTTAATATTTTATAAATTAAGTAGAGGCCCAGCGCATGAAATTTGTGCATGGGTAGGGTCCCTAGGCCTGGCCAGTGATCAGGGATGATCAGATCCCCACCTCCCTGCCTCCTTCCCTCGTTCCCTCAGTGCCTCACCGCTGCCGCTGGTCACCTGCCATGTTCTCTGCCACCCCCTGGTGGTTAGAGCACATCATAGTGAGCGATCAAACTCCCAGTCTCCTGGTTGAACTCCCAAGGGGACACTTTGTATATTAGCCTTTTATATATCTATATCTATATCTATATCTATATCTATATCTATATCTATGTCTGTCTATCATCTATCTATCTATCTATCTATCTATCTATCTATCTATCTATCTATACTAGAGGCCCGGTGCACAAAAATTTGTGCACTTGGGGGGTCCCTCAGCCCGGCCTGTGCCCTCTCGCAGTCTGGGACCCCTTGGGGGATGTCCACCTGCTGGCTTAGGCCAGCTCCCTGGGGGATCAGGCCTAAGCTGGCAGTCAGACATCCCTCTGGCAGCCCAGGAGCCCTCGGGGGAAGTCCACTTGCCAGTGGGGAGCAGGCCTAAGCTGCAGTCAACATCCTTAGCGCTGCTGAGGAGGCGGGAGAGGCTCCCACCACCACCGCTGTGCTGGCAGCCATCAGCCTGGCTTGTGGCTGAGCAGAGCTCCCGCTGTGGGAGTTCACTGACCACCAGGGGGAAGCTCCTACATTGAGCATCTGCCCCCTGGTGGTTAGTGTGTGTCATAGTGACCAGTCATTCCCAGTCGTTCTGCTGTTAGGGTCAATTTGCATATTACCCTTTTATTATATAGGATATATATACGTGTGTGTGTGTGTGTGTATACATATATATATATATAAACTCAAGTTGCTATATGTGTATTTGAATTTGAAGATATATCACTTTTTAATTTTTTATATTGCCTCCCTGATTGCATGGTAAATTCTTCCAAGGTAGGCAGCTGTGTTTCTTTTTCCCATCACCTAATAATAGTTTAAGCACATAAGGACTTTTCTTTCTCTTCAAGCTAAAAATTTTAGTTTTCTGCTCCACCACAGTTAGTGTGTGGCTTTTGTTGTCATGATTGTAAGTGACCTGATCCACCTCTGGGCATCATGGCCATGTTCAAGGCAGGAAAAAGGGATGAGGAAGAGGATAAAGGGGAATTGTCAATGATCAAAATACTTTCTACTTGAGTTTTATCAATTTTAAAAATGTTCCCCAAAATGCTGTATAATAACATCCACATATACATCTCATTGATTAGAACTGGGTCAGTCACCACTCCTAGTTGCAAGGAAATCTGAGAAGATGAATACATTTAACTGAGCATATGAACATTCTACATTTATCATCTGATAAGAAAGGAGCAAGAGAAACTAGCCATGTTTGCTGCACTGAGAAATTAAATAGTGGGAAAGAGGTTCTTGAAGCTACAGGATAAATATAAATAATATTTTTGAATGTTACTTTTATTAGGAGATTTTAATAAAAAGTTCTAGCTAAATATGCATGGAATAGAATACAGATAGGGCATAGATATTTAATTTTGAAAATAGGTGACATAAAAAAGGTCTCATTTCTATCATGTGTTCCCCTTCTTTTTCCTGGTCCTTTCTTTTCCTATTATAATCATAGCCTTTTCCACTCTCTGATTCTTCTGCCAAGAATGATTTTTTCCTAAATCTTAACATAGTTAGGCAGATGTCAACTTTTTCCTTTATAAAAAAATCCTCAGAGAAATCTTTCCTATCTAACCAGACACAAATTAGCCTCCCAGTCACTCTCTGTACCATTAACAAGTAATATTGTCAGTTTAGTTTTTTTTTTACATATTTTTATTGATTTCAGAGAATAAGGAAGAGGGAGTGATAGAAAAATCAATGATGAGAGAGAATCATGATTGGCTGCCTCCTGCACACCCCCGACTGGGGATAAAGCCTGCAACCCAGTCATGTGTCCTTGACCAAAATCGAACCAGGGACCCACTAGTAAGCAGGCCGATGCTCTATCCACTGAGCCAAACCAACTAGGGCTGTCAGTTTAGTTTTTATCACTATCAGTTTATTATGTGCTCTCCACCCCAACTCCAAGAGAATGTAAGCTCCATGCAAGCAAGTAAGGTTACGTTCTGGTTATCACAGCAAAGAGTGAAGAAAAAGTTGGGCTGAGTGACTATGAAGTGGGGCACAAGAGGTGTTTGATATATCATATTAGATCTTTACTGAGCTATTTATAGCACACTTCAAATTTAGTATCTAAACATCATGTCTAAGAATATCAATCAATAAGCTATTGGATATTTTCAGAAAACAAAAGCCCCCAAGACTATTCTGAATGTAAATCAACATAACATTTGTTGAAAGAAGCATTGTGCTTGCTTCTTTTTACTATGCAAATGCAAATGTATTTTTGAACTCTTTTCCAGAATGTCAGCTGATGAATGGGAGACAATTAGGTTCTAAAAACATTTGATCACGTATTGATCAATGATTAATTCTGTAAGACATAATCCTTTGCCTCACTACCACATTGTTATTTCAGTGTTCATCTCCCTTGTCATAAATGTTTATTAAGGCCATGAAAATTCTATGAAAATATTTAGCTCAGGAATTAATACAGAAATTTCTTCTGTCATATATCTTGGAGTATTTTTCAGAATAGAGCTAGAAGATGCTCTATTTAAGCAGGGCATACAATAACCCACTTCATGGGGAGAAGTTTCCAGGTCAACAATTTGAGAATCTTAAGCAAAATTCCTACAGGGGAAGTGGAATTTTTGGAGGAAAGAATTTTCCACAACCCTTTACCCATCATTAAAGACTTTTTGGTATATATTGTGAAATTATATGCCTAGTCCAGAAACAGGGATCTAAAATGGGCTGAAGAAATAAATATGGGTTAGCAGATTTGGAATGTATCTGATAAGTCAGACAATGGAGCAGGGCAAAAAGAGTGGTCAAGTTAATTGTATAGTCCTTCATCAACATAATTCAAAATTTCCCTGGCTTCTAAAGGGCATTTTCATGTTTCATTACTCAAGTGAATTACATGCTCTGTATGTATCTCAATTTTCCCACTTTACTTTTTTTTTTTACTCGTTAGATTCTCCTGTAAATCTACTGACTAAAAATTTACTACTGTGGAAACATACCTACTAATGAACTAAATCCAAACAATTTGCACAATAAGACAAATATGTGCACAATGGTGTGTTTGCTTTCTCAATTTCATTTCATACCTAGTAGATAATCAATACAGGATGAGAAAATGACATTCTTATAAAAGAATGCTGAAAACAGCTATATTACATGTGTAAACATAGGACTAATGTGAATGTAGGCATATCACATAGAATCCTAACATTTCATTGGACAATACATCTGAGTGAATACATATGGTCTTAAATACATAGACAGGATTTGGAAACTTTGTTTACTGAATGTACATACTAAGAAGAGTCCTCCAGGAATGAGACTCACTAAAAATTGTGGCAATTTTACAAGAGTTGTGCAGTAACAGTGTGATTATGTCAACATTTTTCTTATTGACATCAGATCATTGTGAGTGGCAAAAGCCTGGTTTTGGTGTTTACACAGATATGGGCTTCCATCTATTCTCTTCGTCCTGGTTTTGTAACCATGGACAAGTTATGCAAATAATCTGACCCTCAGATTCCTCCTCTATAAAATGGGACTCCTTTTTAAAATAAAATACTTTTACTGATTTCAGAGAGGAAGGGAGAGGGAGAGAGAGATAGAAACATCAATGATAAGGAAGAATCATTGATGGGCTGCCTCCTGCAGGCCCCACACTTGGGATTGAGCCTGCAGCCTAGGCATGTGCCCTGACTGGGAAACAAACCCGTGACCACCTGGTTCATAGGTGGACACTCAACCACTGAGTCACGCTGGCCAGGAAGGACTCATTTTTTTTTTTTAGGATTGTAACTATAAAGATTGAAAGATACATAAAATATTTTAACATATTGCCTGGCATGGAACCAGTGCTTATTAAGTATTAACCCTTTGCGGTCGTTTGTCTACTCTCAGCCACCAAAGCTTTTTTACTGTTCTGGTCGTATGTCTGCTCTTGGCCACCACAGCAAGGAACCATACAAATCTTAACTCTATTCATTCATGTATCAGTTCATAATTTCTCTGAAAGCTCTTAAGTGTCTAAGCGACCTTGTCACGAACCAAAACATTGCCCCGACAAATCGGAGATATCGAAACTCAATATAAACAAATGCGGTCATTCCACACTAGCCATGTAAAACACCATGGCGAGTCAGTCGCCTTTTGAGAGTGAAGAAATCGACAAGCTTCGGAGCTACTTCGCAGAATTTCAAATAAAGCTTTACAAATTACGTTTAACTGTAATTAGGCATCTCGCTTGTTAAGATATTTCAAAATAATACTCCAAAGTGGCAAAAAGAAAGTTACCAAAAGAAGTGTACCGCGAATCTGAAAGTAACGATGAAGAGTTTTATTTTGGCACCTTGAATACTGACTCTGACGTAGAAAGTGATAACGTTTGTAGTGATTCTACTAGTAGTGACGTAGTTCCAAAAAAGAATTAATCTTGTTTATCCTTCATAATCTTGCATGTTATGTATCACTGCTCTTTCAATAGAAATTAATTTCGACCAGTACGACACCCATGTCCAAATTTAATACAACCGCAAAGGGTTAATTTCTTTCCCATTTCTCCCCTGAGAGCAATGAGTGAATCAGAGTTTATAATTTAGTTGAAAAGAAATTTTATAAAAGATAGTATTATTTATGTATTTATTCATTAATCCCTTTATTATCACCGAGTATGTGATTTACATTACATAGTTTAGACATGGTGTGTATAATTTGCATTCAAATAAAAACAATATTCCTCCCACCAATGTTGCTTTCAACTCAATTACCTGATTGTCAGCTAGACTAGATTCAGTGACATTTCCTGCAGATCTGAACTTGCAAAAAAAGGATTAATAACCCCTTGAACCTATGCTAATTTCAAAATAATCAGGTAAACAATTGAATTGACTCATGGTTGATCCATTACAAATGGCAGAAAATAAAACTGTGAGGGGGCAGGCCCATCTTAAGTTCTCTGTGTTAGCTAGAACTCTCAGAAGTGTACCTTGAGCCAAGGATTACCCACGCAAGTGATGACTGCCAAACTTAAAACAATAAGCATTTATCATCCTCACATTTTCTGTGGGCCAAGGATTCAGGAACAACTTATCTGTGTAGGTTTGGCTTGTTGTCGCTCATGAGGTTGCCATCAAGATGTTGGCTAGGACTGAGTGATCTGTAGGCTTGACTGGAACTGGAGGATCTAATACCAAGGTGGCTCACTCATCATAGGCAAATTAGTGCTGGCTTTTGGCAGGAAGCCTGGATTTTTTTGCCACTTGGATTTCCTCATAGGACTGCTTGAGTGTCTTCACAAAATGGCAGTTGGTTTCTCTCAGGGTGAGTGGCTCAAGACAGGGCAAGTTGGAAGCTACACTATCTTTTGTGACTTAGCCTTGGAAGTCACATACCATCATGTCTACCATATCCTATTGGTTACAAGTTCAACCTTATTCAATGTGTGAGAAGACCACTACACAAGGGCATGAACACCAGGAGGTGAGGATCACTTGTGGCTACCTTGGAGGCTATTTCCCACCCCACCATTCCTTTCCTCTCTAACCTAAGTGTGGTACTCCTGCTGTTTCCCTTGAGCATTTGCTAAGTACTTTGTTGTTGCACGCACCCAATAAAAACTTAACTAAAAATAGCTAAGTACAAAAAAATCTTCAACACATTAGTAAGGAATGTAGTATTACTGAGCATTTAGAAAGGAGATCATGAGGATTTATATCACATGCCAGTCAATAGAAGCAAAATTCAATTTCTTTTACATCTGCCTGTTTTCCTTTTCCAAAGTCCCTCTCTTCAGCTGCCAGCTGTTTTACTTCTCTTTATCTTTCCCAGATAGCCTCCAAAATCTCCTCTGTTGTGCCAAGTAATTCAGCTCTGTTCCTCAGCGTGCAAACACACTCTCAGCAAAACAGAATCCTGACAGCCAATCTCACTTTCTTTAGAATGTAGGGATCTCTGCCCAATCATTGAAAATGTAGGTCAAAGTGGCTTATTGCTATTTACTCAACAAAGAGGTCTATTTCCTGACTTGGAAAGAGAGAGACAAATATGTTCTCTTATCCAGAAAATAAAGGTTTTTTTTCCCTAAATGCTTTATATATATTATGCTCATATGGTTTCCAGACCCAAGGAGGACAGTGTTCAAGCCTCTTGCTGATAAGTAATTATACCTGTTTGAAGTTATAGCTCTTAAGTTTTTGCCACTGAGTTTGTTGCATCCTTTCTTGACACTGAGTTCTTAGCATCATATTTTATTTAAACACTAGAGGCCTGGTACACGAATTCATGCATGAGTGGGGTCCAGCCGGCCTGCCCTGATCAGATCCAATTGGGCTGGGCTGGCCAGTGGGAGGGGCCACGGGAGGTTGATTGGCTAGCCTGCCCCCAATTGGGGTGTGTGTGGGGCGATCGGGGGCGGGACTGGCTGGGGGGAGGAGCTGCGGGTAGTTGGATGGCCAGCCCCACCCCCTGGCTGAACTCCTGGTCAGGGGGACAATTTGCATATTAGCTTTTATTATATAGGATATTCTCACAACCTCTGTATTCAGTTCAGCTAATTCTAGAAGGGAGATAGAACCTTTGCCCCTGAAAAGCACAAGCAGTTATAAGTGGATGTTACTTATAGCCTCTAGTTTTGTGTTCATTGATGCATACCTCATCCAATGCCCTGTACTCAGCAGAGAAGGTTCAGTTCACATGTCTGTTAATTTACTCTAATTGACTGAGGTTCCCTGAATGAGGGGGGCAACGAGAGCAGAGGCTTGTCTGCCTGCATAATCTCTACTAATAAGGTCTACTTTCATGCTCATCTCAATTTTCTTAAACTGATTAATAAATCTTTTGGCAAATTCCAAGGGAGATCATCAATGAAATTTTGCTAAGTTCAAGCTATAAGTTTGTGGACATTAAAGAAATAAATCAATGATATCTTTACCCTATAACTGTTCGCACTTTTATTTGGAGGAGGCTAATAAATTCTGACTACAGAATGTTGATACTAGTTTTAAAGGGATAAGTTTGATTAACCATCTTTTATATGCTTCATATTCATATGCATATACAAATCCATAAAATGTCAGAGATATTGGTTATATAGTAATTAAAGGCTGAAAACAAAGGGGCTATTATGAGCTAAAAAGAATGGCAAGGAATTTGGTTTTGAGGGTAGTATAATCTCTTTGGGGAAAAATTATGAGTAACAGGGGGAGGTAGATATCAGAGGATCTATTCAGAGGTCACTGTAGAGAAAAATCTTAATGTAATAGATGGGAAAGTAATGAGAGGGAAGCTGGAAAAGGAGGATTGTAATTGTAGAGGGTCTTAAGTTGCAGGACAATCTTTGGATTTGATGCTATAGGATGTGAGGAGTCAGGGATAACTCAAAGAGACATATAATGAAAATACTGCTTTTGGGAAGTTTTACTCCAGGCATGATGTGTATGATAGATAAATGCAAAGAGAAACTGGAAGCAGAGTGAGTTATAAAAATCTCAGAAATTTGGAAATGAGATTTGAGCCCATGAGTGTTCCAATGCAAATTAATGTTCTGTTTTTTTCTTATAGTTCTTAAATATAGGCTTTGTGGGGTGTCTAGATAAAGAAGGTGAAGGGATTAGCTAAAAAACATGTATGCACATCCCATGGACATGGGCAATGGTGTGGTGAATGCTAAGGGATGGGGAGGTGGGGGTGGATAGAGGTGGGCAAAGGGGAGTAAATGGGGGAAATCTGCAATAGTGTCAACATTAAAAATTTTAAATAAAAATTAAGCATAAGTGAAAAAAATCTAGGATTTGTGCAATATGTTTTGAAAATATAATGAAACTGATTAGTAGAAGCACTGATTCCTCTTTTATCTCACCAGTGTTTTAAATGTCCATTCGTATGATTTCACTAACTATATTTTTTGTAAGGCTGTATAGCACTGAAGATCTTAAAATGGCCAGGTGAATGCATGTAACTTCTGAGTGTATTGTGCTTAAAATTATTATAAACATTTTTTTAAAAAATTCACTTAGACACATTAATTATACAAGTTAATACAAGTAGGAATCCTAACTAATATGATGTTATGGTTTAATTAATTTCAATGATAGCACACTCACAACATATACTTATTCTTTCTAAAATAATTCCGGTTGTAGATCAGTTCAGCACAAGGTTGTATCTTTTTCCTTTCTAAAGAGCAATGTGGCAATTCTGAATATACATGTGCTTGCTGAAAATGATAAATTGGTGATTTTCTCCTCTGCGGGACAGAAAAAAAGGCAAATGGATATAAAGAGAAATTCCTATAAGTAATACTTCCAGAGCACTTCTTAGTAGCAATTTCAATTTGTCTACAGCACTATATGTATTCCCAGTTGTTACTCCTTTCACTCCATAATTTTTATTCTCAGATCTTTCCATTTCATGTCCCAAAGATAACATTTGCTCAAACATAAAAATAACATTTAGCTGCCTTTGCATGGCCCTTGTGAATTTATCTTTCATTTCTTGTTTCCCTTAGTTCCCCAGTAGCCTTGATAAACACCCAAGTTGGTTGAATTCTAAACGGAATGACTGTGACATCTCCACAGTAGCATAATTTCAAATGTCTATTTGATAGCTTCAATTGATGGCAAATAAACTCTTCAAATTTAACATGTCTAAAAAGGAATTCTTGTTTATCCCGCCACTCTCAGAATTGATCTTCCTCCAGCTTCTCCACTTAGTTAGTAAGTAGCACTACCATTATGTGGGTTCCCAGGTTAAACATAATAATGATAAATTTAAAAATAACAATAAAATGCTCGATGTCGTTTTTGGTCTTCTCATTCCCTAAACCACTACATTCTATATGTACATAAGTATCTGGACAGTTCTAACTGCAAAATATATCCAAGTCTAATCACTTCTCTCCTTCTCTGCTGCCCCCACCTTAGTTTCTCCCCATTTTCCCCCAATGTTTCTTCAGGAGGCTTCTCAGGGATCTCTTTTCTCATCTACTGTTTGTCAATTCCCCAAAAGAACACCAGAAAAATCTGTGAATCATGCAAATTTAATTTTTTGGGCTTAAAATCAAACTAAGGGAAAACATAACTTGACAGTCTTAATAGGAGCTCAAAACTAGGAAACTAGGGTAGGGCAATTATTAGATTTTGGGGCTTGGGCTAGGTGACTTTAAGGTGGGTCTTGTTAGGATGAGTATGGTTGAGATTGGCCAGACTGTATTTCATGGTGGGTACCATGAAAAATGGATCTTGAAGTGAGTGTTGGCAAGTATGTTGCTAAATTCACAGTCATCTTTTAGGAACAGGTGATTCTTAGATCATGTATCTAGGTTATTTTTGCTTGGAATAAGTTCTGTTGAATATAGAGGGAGAAAAGTATGCCTGGTACTAATTTCACAGGGTTAAAGAAGCTACACTAATAAAAGAGAGATATGCAAATTGCTGTACCTTCACAATGCCCACCAGCCAATCAGGAGTGAGTATGCAAATTAGCCTCACTGCCTCCATGGAGACTGACAGCAGGGAGGAGGCAGCTCCCAGCACAGCATGACCTGCTTGGCCATTGTCGCGGTGACCCGGGAGCAGGCAAGCCCAGCCCACAGGCAGCACCCAGCAGGGCCTGCTTGGCTGTCACCGTGGTGACTGGGAGTAGGCAAACGCTGCTGGCAGGCAGCTCCCAGCACAACCCATGGCAACCAGGGAGCAGGTAAGCAAGGCCCGCAGGCAGCTCCCTGCATGGCCTGCTTGGCCATCGCTGTGGTGACCCCGGAGCAGGCAAGCGCCGCCTGCAGGCAGCACCTAGAATGGCCTGCTTGGCTGTCGCCTCAGTGACCAGGGAGCAGGCAAGCGCACAGGCAGCACCCAGCATGGCCTGCTTGGCAGTTGCTGCGGTGTGAAGTAGGCAGGCCCTGCAAAGAACAGAGAACCACAGGGAGCGGGCCTAAACCGTCAGTAGGACATCCCTTGAGGGCTCCCAGATTGGAGAGGGTGCAGGTCAGGCTGAGGGACACACACACCCCCACCCCTGTACATGAATTTCATGCACCGGACCTCTAGTTGTTTCATAAGTGTGTAATTTAAAACAACTTCTCATATCCATGTTTATAATATTTGGATAGTCTAATGCTATCAATTAAAGTTCAAAATCAAATTGGAAGGTCCTAGATAAGCTGTCCCTTGCTTCCTTGCTGACTTCAATTCACACCACTTTCCCCCTTAATTTATGTTCCAGCCACACCAGCCTTTTTCCTCCTGTGTAAGCCAAGCTCATTCTTGCATTTGATGGTTGCCTCTGCCTGGAATATCTTTCCTTTATCTCAGCATTCATGTCTCCTTAAAATATCTTCTCCTCAGAGACTTCCTGGACTTTCAATCAGCTCATGACTTTAACATCATATCATTTCAGAGTTCATGGCACTCATCGCTATACAAAATTATGGCCTCTACAGTAAGACAGCCTGGGTTCAAATCCTTGCTGTTACTTACTAGCTATGGGACCTTTGGACATGCTATTTGAATGTCTTTGCCTTAGATCCTCATCCATAAAAAAGGAAGATGATGAAACTGTGGGAACTAAAAACATAGTTTTCCTCATACCTTCTGAGCTCTTCTAGTTGTACTAATAATCAAATTAACAGAGACTGATTAACAGGAGAAAATTTCCAAGGTTTATTATATAAATGCACATTCAAGGGTGCCATAATGAGACCCAAGGACTGCCGGGAGCCGGTCCATCCTTGCTGTTTCAAGGGACCTGGCATATATGGCATACGGTTCTTAATATGTTTGCTCACCTTCTTGGCGCTGTGTTTTAACCAAGGTCACCTCTCCAAGAAAGGTTGAATCCCCAGGTAGGGATTTTCCCCTGAAGTTAGGGAGGGAATAAAACCCCTCAACTAAGTGCCAGGCGGGTAATTAATCCCTTTAACTATGAACAATCATGCTTAAACTACATAATCTTTTCTCCCTGGAATGGAGATAAGAAACGCCCTAACCTTTGTAATAGAGATTGATAGGATTGAATCAACTGGTATAAATACAGTTGTAACAAGACAGAAACACTCAGAACTTAGAACAGAATCAAGAAGACAGAATCTACACGGAGCCTAGAGACAGAAGAACTTTGCTGGAGAGAGCATGCCGGAGGATCCTGGAGAGGGACTGGCCTCGGAGCCTAGAGACAGAGCCTAGCGGGAGAACATGGCAAGGGATCCTGGACTGAACCTGACTACAGAGATTGGCAGGAGAACCTGACTGGAACCTGGACACTGAACCTGACTGGAGAGCCTGGACAGAACCTGGCTGGAGAACCTAGCGAGGGAACATGGCTACAGAACCTCGCTGGAGATCCGAAGCAGAACCTCTCTGGAGATCCGGGCTAGAGATCCTGGCTAGGCTGCTGATCAACTGAACGCTGTCTCCGTGTCATTCCTTCTTCGCCGACTCCGTCCACACCTTTGGGGACCCCTGGACCCGCTGGGGTTGGACCCCGGCAAAGGACTGTTGGACAGTTGAGGCTTATATGTCATTCTGGAGCTAAGGAGAAAGGGGGTTGTGGTTTGGGACTTCAAAGTGCAAGAAGGCAATTAATTCATATAGAGAGATACAAACCAAATGTTTGGTAAATAAATGTTTGCTGAGCCATCTTTAACAATGTGAGACAGAGAGGGCTTTGAACAAATGGGGGTCTAGCTATTTCCTCTCTATCTGATACTGATTTATACTGAACTGTAGTTATCTGTGATGTTATTTCCCTTCCTGGAGCAGATCCTCTATAGAAACTCCTTTTAGGCAGTTAGGGGGGAGGTCAAAGATTTGTCCTGAGTCTTGTTTCTTAATAACCAACTTAAAAATCAATATCTCAAATGATATATTTCTTTTTGAGGAGAGGACTCTCCTACTAAAAAGGTAGTTTGAAAACCAGTGGACTAAATAAATAAATAAATAAATAATAACCCACTGCCTGTTTTTGTGTGGCCTACAATGGTTTTGACATTTTTAATGGGTCAAAACTTTAAAAAGAAAAATATTTTGTATTCTTTGTATTATTTTGCATGAAATTATTTGAGATTTCAGTTTCTGGGTCCATAAATAAAGTATAATTAGCACATAGCCACCTCCATTTGTTCAGGGATTATCAATGGCTGCTCTGAGTCAACAGCAGAGCTGAGTATTTGCCTTAGTGACTATATGAGCCACAAAACCGGAAATATCAATTATCTGTCCCTTTATAGAAAAAAATATGCTGACTTATCACCTAATCACTAAGATCCCCTTCTACCTACCACCATTATATGATTTCTGTTCACCTTTGTGGAGCCAAATTGGCCAGCTGTATAAGATCCCACTTAAGAGGAGAACCAAGATGGCGGCATAGGTTAACGCCGGAGTTTGCTGCTTTGAACAACTACTTCAAAAGTGAAACCAAAAAACGGAAGGGACATCACCCAGAACCACAGGAACGCTGGCTGAGTGGAAGTCCTACAACTAGGAGGAAAGAGAAACGCATACGGACACTCAGAGGAGGCGCAGTGCTGAAGTCAAATTCTGAGGTGCGGAGTGCGTGGAGCGGGCTGGCGGCGGAGGGCGCGGTTGTTGTTTTCAATCAGGAGGGAGTCGCAGACTCTGAGCACCAGATCTGGGCTAGTCTTTAGGGACCCAGACTCAGGCGGGAGAAGCGGGACTGTCTGGCTTCGGTCAGAGCGAGGGAAGCTTTCTCTCCCAGCTTTGCAGCGGGTGCTGGGACTCAGAGAGGCAGAGCCCCTGGGGAAAGGACTGAGAGCCGCCATAACTGCTCTCTCCGGCCCACCCTGTTGATCCTGTGCGACCTGCCCCGCCCAAGCCCTGCACAGAGGCATTTGCTGGATAGCCTCAGGCAAAGGCTAGATTAGCACCTCCCTAGAGGACAGAAGTTCTCTCACTGCTGACACAGCTGATTCTCATAGCCACTTGGCTTGGAGGTCAAACCCTCCCTGGAATTAGCTACAACAATCAAGATTTATCTATAAGACTGCGAACAAAGACCACTAGGGGGTACACCAAGGAAGCATAACAAAATGTGGAGACAAAGAAACAGGACAAAATTGTCAATGGAAGAAATAGAGTTCAGAACCACACTTTTAAGGTCTCTCAAGAACTGTTTAGAAGCCGCCGATAAACTTAATGAGCTCTACACGAAAACTAATAAGACCCTCGATCTTATATTGGGGAACCAACTAGAAATTAAGCACACATGGACTGAAATAACGAATATTATACAGACGCCCGACAGCAGACCAGAGGAGCGCAAGAATCAAGTCAATGATTTGAAATGCGAGGAAGCAAAAAACATCCAACCGGAAAAGCAAAATGAAAAAAGAATCCAAAAATGCGAGGATAGTGTAAGGAGCCTCTGGGACAGCTTCAAGTGTACCAACATCAGAATTATAGGGGTGCCAGAAGATGAGAGAGAGCAAGATATTGAAAACCTATTTGAAGAAATAATGACAGAAAACTTCCCCCACCTGGTGAAAGAAATGGACTTACAGGTCCAAGAAGCGCGGAGAACCCCAAACAAAAGGAATCCAAAGAGGACCACACCAAGACACATCATAATTAAAATGCCAAGAGCAAAAGATAAAGAGAGAATCTTAAAAACAGCAAGAGAAAGAAACTCAGTTACCTACAAGGGAATACCCATACGACTGTCAGCTGATTTCTCAACAGAAACTTTGCAGGCCAGAAGGGAGTGGCAAGAAATATTCAAAGTGATGAATACCAAGAACCTACAACCAAGATTACTTTATCCAGCAAAGCTATCATTCAGAATTGAAGGTCAGATAAAGAGCTTCACAGATAAGGAAAAGCTAAAGGAGTTCATCACCACCAAACCAGGATTATATGAAATGCTGAAAGGTATCCTTTAAGAAGAGGAAGAGGAAGAAAAAGGTAAAGATACAAATTATGAACAACAAATATGCATCTATCAACAAGTGAATCTAAGAATCAAGTGAATAAATAATCTGATGAACAGAATGAACTGTTGATTATAATAGAATCAGGGACATAGAAAGGAAATGGACTGACTATTCTTGGGGGGGAAAGGGGTGTGGGAGATGTGGGAAGAGACTGGACAAAAATCGTGCACCTATGGATGAGGACAGTGGGTGGGGAGTGAGGGCGGAGGGTGGGGCGGGAACTGGGAGGAGGGGAGTTATGGGGGGGGGAAAACGAACAAATGTAATAATCTGAACAATAAAGATTTAATTAAAAAAAAAAAAGATCCCACTTAAAACAAATTGAGCCCTACTGGTTTGGCTCAGTGGAGAGAGTGTCCGCCTGTAGACTCAAGGGTCCTGGGTTCAATTACGGTTAAGGGCACATGCCCAGGTTGTGGGCTCTATCCCCAGTAGGGGTCATGCAGGAGGCAGCCAATCAATGATTCTCTCTCATCATTGATGTTTCGATTTTTCTCTCCCTCTCCCTAGCTCTCTGAAATGAACAAAAATATTTTTAAAAAACACCCCAAAAATTGAACAGAGCCAGGACTCTTTCACTGTGTTAGAAAATCCATTTAGCTTTGGTTACAAAAACTTGAGGACTTATACTACCTAACTCAGGGGTCCTCAAACTATGGCCCGCGGGCCATATGCAAATACAAATATTGTATTTGTTCCCATTTTGTTTTTTTACTTCAAAATAAGGTATGTACAGTGTGCATAGGAATTTGTTCATAGTTTTTTTTAAACTATAGTCTGGCTCTCCAATGGTCTGAGGGACAGTGAACTGGCCCCCTGTTTAAAAAGTTTGAGGACCCCTGACCTAACTAATCCATGTCTTATCATCTGCCCTCACTTTCATTCCAAACAGTGTTTGGTATTTTCTATTTTACTGAACATCTTTTTTTCCATCATATTTTAGCTGAGTAACAGTAAAATAGCATGGCTCCCCTGCACTGTAAGTATTTTAGCATGACAGTTATAGGCCTGGAGGAAGCTGTAGATGCCATCTAATGTTTCCTATTCCTTATGGGCAGAATTGCACTTAAAACATCCTGGGAAGGTTTTGGTTTCCCATAGCCTTTTAACTCCCCAGAGAAGAGCATTTCCACATACTTTGTAGTGTATCAGCTCTCAAATGATTTGTGCCTTGGGTTCCTATGTCTGACCAAAAGGATATTTAGAGTTGTTCCATTTGAAGGCTTTAAAATAGTTTATAAATGGGGAAGTGAGTCCAGCTATTCAAATCTTGATTTTAATAAAATCTGGCATCTTAAATCTGGGGAACCATAGCTTCTGATACGGTATCTTCTAAGGGTGGTGATTAAGAGGTGAGACCTGGGTCTTGTCACATGTTCTGTTCCTCCAACCATGCTGTGAAATCCTCCAGGATAGAAGCAGAGTCCCTTTTCCCTAACTCTCAAAGCACACAGAGTTTATCAAAGAATTTTCTGCCCAACCTCATGGCAAGTATCTTTTTTTCAAAAGATGGAGGGTGGATCTAATCTAATATTTTTTATTGGCAAGCAACCAAGCCTCCATGTGCATGAACTTCCCCATTTGATCGATACTAAATTAGCATTTTATTTATACTGTATAATTCAGTTCTTTTCAGAAGTCTGATCTGGAAGCCAACTAATGTTTGTTTTCTCCAAAGTGGTTTCTGATGGAGTGCTAATTATGTTCCACCTCCAGTGCAATGCTGAGGGAGGCCTACAATCGCCTAATTGCAGAAGGAAGTTCCAGCTAATCAATCTCTGAGGATAGTCTTATGCTACATTCTGGGGGGGGGGGGTTAGTGCATAAATGTGGAAATACATATTTGACCAAGGAAATGATATCATTTATATATCAGTGACAAGGTTAAGCCTTTGTGAAACAGCTGCATAACTCTGACATGAATTTCTTTCAGTAGAGAAAAAAATACACACAGAATATATGTTGACTCCTCACACTGGCTGAATCTGAAGTTTAGTGGTTCATGGGGGGAGGGATGTATTTTAAAGTAAAACTAACTTAATGGATTTCCGTTCCACAGAGGAGTCCAACTTAATAAATTAGTCTGGAGTAAAGAAACCTATCACATTTTATAAAAGAGGATAATAAACGCAAGGAGAGCCAATCTTTTCACTTGAGCCAACCTAATTGTGTCACATGAATTTTTGTACTTATATTTTAGCTCAGCTCACAGAAGCTTGATCTAGATATTTTTTTCAATATAGCATAATAAAGATTGGAACATACTTTAACTCTACATTTTTTTCTATAAAGGCTTCTATAGGCTGCCCTTGGCAGCTCAATTTTTACCACAAAACTCCTTACAGCTTATATATCAGGATATAATATGTGTATCCGTATGTAAATGGCTATGCTTTGGCATTGCTAGAGAAGCATGGGATTTAATAGACATATAAAAGTGAAGAAGATGACAATAACAACCCATCAATTATCTTACATCCACCTTCTATGCATAGCCCTGTGCTGGGCACTAAGGGAAGATCTGTGTTTTAGTTCATGAGGCTTCTCAGAAATGGCATCTTGATAATCAAAGCATTGCAACCAAACTTCTTTGTCAGGCAGCTAAAGTATTTATATATATATATATATATATATATATATATATATATATATATATATATATGGAAGGGAGGAAGGGAGAGGGAGAGAGAGATAGAAACATCAAGGATGAGAGAGGATCATTGACCGGCTGCTTCCTGCACCCCCCACACTGGGGATCGAGCCCGTAACCCGGGAATCAGACCGTGATCTCCTGGTTCATAAGTCGTCGCTCAACCACTGAGCCACGCTGGCTGGGCAAATATTAACCATTTTTATAACCAGGTTTCTCACTGAAACACAGGAACCTGTATTTGTTTGGATGGTGCTTTATAATGTAAAGATCACTTTTATATCTGTAATCATATTAAAGGGCAATGTGTCTGGTCTGTGGTATATGCTCAGTAAATATCATGCTTGGGATTAAGGGGAAGAATTGAGGCTCAGAGGTTGACTTGCCAAGGTCATCTGGCTAGTATGGGGCAAAGGCAGGAATGAATAGTTCCTGTTCCAGATAGTTAAAATGGAAACTTTGTTCTCTCTCAAACTTGCTCTCTCCATCCTGCTCTATTTCTCTCTTGAGCTTTGTGATATTTATTTTAAAAAAAAACTGTTCCAGCACTCTATAATTTGGTGTACTTCCTAAATAAACTCAAAGCCCCTTTAAAATAATAATTACCTGTTATTGAGGACTTAATTTTGTTCAATACACTGCATTAAATGCTTTATATATATTAACCTACTCATTTTTAGCAATACATCTGTAAGGTAGGTGTTATTATACTCATTTATAAAATACGTGAAGTAAAAAAGTACTCCAATGTCTTTTATTATAGTTATAGAAAGTTTATGGGGCAAAATAAATATTTAGCTTTTAATATAAATAAATAATTTCAGATAGAGACTTATTATAAACATTTTTAACTCTTAGGCAATACTGCACTCGGGATACAAAAGCTATTTGGGATATTTGGGGGAGAAGGGCAATTTTGAATCGAACTTTTTGATTCTTGCTAAGATTCTGCCAGCAATCTATGATTTAGTTATCTATTGTTCCATAGATAGAAAAAAAATCAAGCACAGAGAAGGAAAGTGTTAACATTTGCTTACCAATTACTGAGTGCCAGACACTGCACTTGTGCTTGACATACTTAAGGAATCCACCTTGTGAGAACCCTTTTTTTATGAAAAGTATTTAAATATGAAACAACTGAGGCTCATAGACATTAAGAAATCTGTCTAAATACCTTAACTTGACCCAGAGGGAAGTACAAGTAAACTAGCTGAATTTTCGTTTTTAGGGGTTTACAGGGAGAACTATGTTTTAGAGTAAAGCTGACTTGGATGGGTCTTTGGGTCTAGACAGAATAGGATACTCTTTCTCCTGTGACCTGGGAAAGAGGTGGAGTGGGGTAGGGATGGGGGCAGATGAGTTGAGGTGGAAAATCAGGTCTGTTTGGGACCAAATTTAGTTCCCTTTTAAAACACTGAGCTGCCTCCAAAGAAATTAAACTCATGACCTTGGTCTACATGAAATGAAGCCAGATAAATTAACCTGACATACACTCTTATATAAGAAATCTTTGAAAACTGAAGAGCAGATGAAACTAGGGAATCATATTTCCTATAAGAAAAGTTCAGGTGGTAAAAAATACTTACCAGCAAGGTACTTTGTGCACCATATTATGATACTACCAACATTATAAAGGAAAAGAACAAAAATGGCCCAAAATTGATCCTCGAAAAATTTCATTGACAAAGCATGCTAATAGTTATTGGTATTACATCTCTTATAGCAAACTCTGAAAAAAGAAAGCCTTTTGATGCTCCCACCAACAAAAAACACCAAACAAGTTAACACTTCCTAATCACTTGTGGTGTAGTAGGCCATTAAAATATATACTTCTCCTAATTACAGCATGTATTCTAAGTAGATATATGAAAATAAAATTTGAAAATCAACCAAAAAGATAACACTGTATTTGCTTCATGTGTAACAAGAGTTGGTTTAAGGGTACAAGTTAGCCCCCTGGGTGAAGGACATTCCTTAAGAGGAGACCTTAATCAGTGTGAGCTGCAAAGTCACCTGCATGATTTATACCAGAGAGATAATGAAAGAGAAAAACTGGAACTTTAAAATTCAGTGAATTTCAGTGGGATGAATGCTTCTGGAGGCCCATTAACAGTTGAACACTTGTAGGAAAAAAGAAAGATAACTGAAAAGCAAACTGGAAACAAAGACAGAACGTTTAAAGATGAAGGCCAAATGTAAACCTAGACTAGATTAATACTGGATCATATAACAAGTTCCTTGTCTCCTTGAAACAGACACACGACCATTATGTGGAATTAGGGCTTTGTTAAAACTCTACAGGAAAAAAAATTATTTGAAAAAGCACATTGTAGGATAAGATGTTAGGCTAGTTAGTAATCCAGTTGCTTTTTTTTTTTTTTTTTTTTTTGGTTAATCCTTACATGATGATATTTTTCCATTGATTTTTAGAGAGAGTGGAAGGGAGGAGAGGCAGAGAAAAACACTGATGTGAGAGAGACACATTGATTGGTTACCTCCTACACGCACCCTGACCAGGGCCGGGGACTGAGCCTGCAAACGAGGTAAGTGCCCTTGACCAGAATTGAACCCAAGACCCTTCAGTCCGAGGGCCAATACTCTGACCACTGAGCCAAACCAGCTAGGGACAGTCCAGTTGCTTTTAGCATAAGGTATTTTGGCTTTCTTGCTCAGATGCCTGCTGCTGCTTTTCCTTTCTTCCCTTATCATTCTCATCCTCCAAGACATTGTCCAGTCAGGCCAAATCTTTTCCAACCCTGCTCTTCTAACTGTACTGCCCCATTTTGTTGTCAAGCTCTGCCATAGGATCTAGTGAATTTGCATTTCAGTTGGAGGTTGGGTCTCTCCCTCTGAGTTCCAAAGAACAGGGACCAGACACCATTTACCTTTTTCATTTTTATATTCTGTGCCTACACTAGTGGTCCGGCCCTCACTCATCCTCCAGCTTCACCTCGTATGGTGGCCACTTTCTGAATTCCAGACCCATCAGTTTTCTTTCTGTCCCAAGCTTTGTCACATTCAGTCCCATCACAGAGCCTTTGTTCTCTGTCTGCACAGCGCTTACTTAACCTTTTTGCCTAATTATTTCCGACTTGTCCTTCACATTCCAACTCAGAGAGGCCTTGGATGACCTCCCCAAATAGGTCAGATATCCTTAAATTCATAATGTTGTGTGCCTAGCATTTGGCATAATTGCAATTTAAAATTGTTTATTAAAGTCTGCCATCCCTGCCATACTATAAATTCCATGAAGGCAGACACTATGTCTATATTTGCTTATCATTACATCCTTAGTCTATTGCATAGGGCTTTGCATATAGTAATGTACAATAAATATTTCTTAAATAAGTGAATAACTATGAGATGTGTAATAGTATATTTGAACCTACTATGTAACTAGGTTAATTATTAGTGGTTCATAGTTCAGGATGTTTGCACTTAATTTTTCTTCACTGTAACAAAAATACATGTTAAAATTTCTCTTTTGCCATTTCTCCCCATTCTATCTGACTCTAGTGAAATTTCAGATTTAGTGACCTTGGCCTACATTATTTCTTCCCTAAATTATTCTAGAAACATTTCACCAGATAGGCTGAGTACAAGGGAGAAAAAAAAATGAAACTGAGGGGAAGGGATAAAGATTCCCAATATAAAGAGCTTAACTGTCTTGCCATAATAAAGTTCAAAGGAAACTTGATTACATAGGTATTAAGCAGAGGAAATGTCTATATTTGATATTCAAATTTTAAGAACTTTTGTTCTTCTTCTTATTCTTTTAAATCCTCACCCAAGGATTGTTTTTTTCCATTGATTTTTAGAGAGAGTGGAAGGGAGAGGGAGAGACAGAGAGAAACACCGATGTGAAAGAGAAACATTGATTGGTTGCCTCCCACATGCCCCGACCAGGGCCGGAAGCTTGCAACAGAATGTGCCCTTGACTGTAATCGAACCCGGGACTCTT
Source organism: Myotis daubentonii (assembly GCF_963259705.1). Lineage (NCBI taxonomy): Eukaryota > Metazoa > Chordata > Mammalia > Chiroptera > Vespertilionidae > Myotis > Myotis daubentonii. The sequence continues at coordinate 120,440,496 of NC_081861.1, read as the reverse complement.
CAGTAGCAGGGGATGCTCTATCCACTGTGCCAAACCGGCTAGACTGTCTGACCCTCATAGGGGCATAAAAAGGCTGAGAGTTTTGGCTTGATGTTAGGACAGTTGGAAATTTGGAACCTATAATTTTTATGTGCATCTTAATACCACTCCAACCTTGTCTTTCCTTGCAGTTAAACGAGAGTTAGGTTAGAGTGGCCATTATCAACAAGACAAGTAATAAAAAGTGTTGGAGAAGTTGTAGAAAAAAAGTAACCCTCATTCACTGCTGGTGGGAATGTAAACTGGTACAACCACTATGGAAAGCAGTCTGGCAATTCCTCAAAAAATTAAGACTATAGGTACCATATGACCCAGCAATCCCTCTCCTGGGTATATACCTGAAAAACTTGAAATCATGTATTCACAAAGATATATGCACCCCTATGTTCACAGTGGCCAAGACTTGGAAACTACCAAAGTGTTCCATAATAGAGGACTGGATAAAGAAGATGTGGTACATATATACAATGGTATACTACTCAGCCATAAGAAAGGGTGAAATAGTGCCATTTGAAAAAACATGGATAGACTTGAGAACATTATGTGAAGTGAAATAAGTCAGTCTGAAAAAGCTAAGAATCATATGATTTCACTCATATCTATATATATAAAACCCTAATGTGCAAATATACTGAACAACGGAACAATGGAACAACCAGTTGCTATGACGTGTGCTGACACCAGGGGGTGTGTTCAGAACATGGAGGGCATTGGCAGCAGGCAGCAGAGCATGGAACATGGCAGGTGCCAGCCATGACAGGATGGTGAAGAAGGTGAGCAGGGGAGCCAGACCAAGGTGGGGCACCAGTTGCTGTCATTGGGGCAAGCCTCTGGTGGTAACTGAAAATTCTTTGCTCCTGCTGTCAGCGCCGGCCCCACTGGCACCTGCTGCTGGCACCGAAGCTGATGCTTGCACCCATTGCCAGTGCCCGGCACTGTTCCCCGATAGATCGCTCGGCACCATCAGCAGGTCCGAGCGGCAGCTGCCTGCCCCAATTGCCCCTCAGGGCTTCTCCACCTCCCCCTGCTCTTGAGGGGTGATCAGGGCCAGTAGCCACCTCTCACACCCACTGCCAGCACCAGCCCACTCTCACCTGCTGCCAGCACCTGGCACTGGTGTCAATCGCTTGACACCATCAGCAGGTGCTAGCAGTGGCCGCTGGCCCCAATCAACCCTGAGGGCTTCTCCACCTCCCCATGCTCCTGAAGGGCAATTGGGGCAGCAGCTGCCACTCACACCTGCTGCTGGTGCTGGCCCCAATTGTTCTGCACCATCAGTGGCAGCGGGTGTGAGTGGGGCAGCGGGTGTGAGCAGGGCAGTCGCTGTTAGCACATGGGAGTGGTGGCAGCAGGAGCAGGGCTCCTGGAAGACAGGGAATGGGGAGGGGAGGCTTTGGAGGGAGGTGCTGGGTGGGGGCACAGAGGATGGGCCAAGACCCGTCCCTGTGTCCACTGCAGTTCTTGGCCTACAGTTCCGCTCTAGGTACATGAATTCATGCACTAGGCCCCTAGTGTAGGATATAGAACTAAAACTTGTGAACATAAACAGCAGTGTGGTGGTTGCCAGAGGAAAGGAGGTGGGGGGAGAAGGGGTTCCTAATATAATGTGACAGAATAAGATTTGACTTTGGGTGGTGGGCACACGGTACAATATACAGATCTTGTAACACAGAAACCCATACCTGAAACCTATATATTTATGTTGACCAATTTTATCCCAATCAATTTAAAAAATAAATATTTAAAAAATAACTAATAAAAAAAAGAAACTGTACTTCAGGGTCATGAGTGAACATGAACTAGAAGATAAAAGTTTGTTATTTATATATGTTTGCATGTGGGTGAGAGGCTGATTGGAGATTTTTTAATTTCTGACACTCTGGGGAAGAGAACCCATAGAATAGATTTTTGGGAAGTAAAACATCCACTTCCTTTACGCAAGGCCAATAAATTTTTGTCTAAATTTTTCTTAATGATCAACAATGCTGGGTCTTAATTTATCCATTTTAATTCTGTGTTTTGCCAGACTCTATCATTGGATGATAATATGATTGTTTCATATTTTTGTATGCCCAGCATTGAACAAAGTGTTTAACACTTAATAGATGCTCCAGAAACATTTAATGAATGAATTCCTATGTATCCCAAATTTCTCTTACCTTTATCAATTAGTTTTAAGCATATTTTCTTAAAATCTTATATTATGGCCTTGTAAAGACATTTAAAACATTAACAAAGGATTTAACCATTTAGTAACCAGAGAAGAAAAAAATGTAGCAGAAAAGAATGAAGATCATTGGTTAACCTCTCCCATGGACAGACAATAGTGTGCGGAAGGCCTAGGGGACAGGAGTAAGGTGGGAGGGGTTAGTGGGGGAGGGGGAGAGGACATCCGTACTACTTTCAACAATAAAAATATAATTTTTAAAAAAGAATAGAAAGCATTCATTCTACATCAGGCCCCATTGGATGGTGCTCAGGAATCTGCATATAAAAAGAAAAATAAACACTTAATCTATGGGATTTAGATGATGGAGAGATGAGGACAGAAAATATTCCTACATGCATTATTTAGCTTTTTTTTTTAATGTCTGTATGAGGGGATATCACTGTGTAACACTTCACCTGTGAAACCTTTCCTATTCCAAAGCAGGGTAAGGATGGTGTATTTGTGTGTTCAAGTGTGTGTTTGTGTACACATGTGGTGGGGATCATGGGGTTGCAACTAAGTTTAATTGATCTAGTTTTTCATATTTTCTCATAACATGCCCAGGACAAATAATAAATTCCTATTGCATTCAGATACTTTTGAAAAATCTATTAGTGTTTTGGTTTTATAGTGGATTTAAATACTATTTGCTATTTTCTTCTCCCATTCTTCTTAAAAAATAATCAGTAAATTATAGGTATTTTATATGAGAATAAAGAATATAGATATTTATTCCAGAAGACCCTATGATTTTTCCCTAAAATAGAAAAGCCAAGTTTTATATTAGATAAAAGAATTAAAGGATGAAGATATGAAATATTAGACATGGAATACTCAATTCAAATTGGTTAGTATAAATTTTAGAAATGACAGACAGGATACTGAGTAACTAAAAGTAAGTATGTTCAAGAACATAGTTATATAGAAAAAAATAGGAAATTCTAGAACTATGCACTTTTAAGAATAAGGAGAGTAAAAGGTGATTATTTAATATCTGCACAGTTTTTAGGGAATAGATATGACAAGTGATCCTACCTATTTGAACAAATGTCAACTGCCAGCAGACACCACCAGCTTATATCAAAGAAAAGTCACAAAGAAATATAAAGGGATTCATCACACTGGGAATGGATAACACAGAATAAGTCAGCAAGGCCAGCAAAAGAAGAAAGTATTACAAGTATAATTTAAAAATAGTTTTGGCAAGAAGAGGTTGGGGAGAAAGCAGAGTAGGCTATAATAATATTTATAACTCAAAGATGGGCCAGACCTAAATGTACACCTTGGCCTCTTTCCATCCTAAAATGTCCCATATTATTTAAAAAAAAGGTGCTATGATTTATACTCTGCTCCAAGTCTAGACTGGTAGGTTTCCTGTGTTTAAGACTTCTTCTTTCTTGCAGGAAAACTATTCAGGTATTAAGTCAAATAGGAAAGTGATGTACAAAATAAATTCAATTGAGAAAGGCAATTTATCTTTAAAACAAAATTAAAAAATACTAGCATTTCTTTGACAAAGTCTACCTAATTACATAGTGCCATACATGTGTGTAAGATTAATATGTGATTAATGCATGAAAATAAAATTTAGTTGAGGGTAACTTCAATGTCATTTAAAAGAAAATAGGAAATTAGCATCTATGTAACAAAGTCTAAGCTAATTGTATAAAAGTTCATATACTTGTGCATTGACAAGTGAATGCTGATGAAGTTAATAATTGAGGTCAAGTTAGATTCCAAATATTTTTACATAGTGGGCATTTGTTATATCCAGTAATACTGAAATTAAATGGATCACTGAAAAGGTTTAGTAATACATTTTATACTAATCACAGTGAAAAATCTTTTAAATAGGCTAGGTTTTTATAATTATAATATTCTGTGTGTATATGTAAAAATAGTGGTTCCTTTTTAAAAAAATATATAGTTTTTTTATTGAGAGGAAAGGAGAGAGAGAGAGAGAGAGAGAGAGAGAGAGAGAGAGAGAGAGAGAGAGAAAATCATTGATGAGAGGGAATCATTGATCAGCTGTCTCCTACATGCCCCACACTGGGGATTGAGCTTGCAACCCGGGCTTGTGCCCTGACCAGGAGTCGAACCATGACCTCCTGTTTCATAGGTCAATTGCTCAACCACTGAGCCAGGCTGGCCAGGCAATATTGGCTCCTTTTATAGGTGGTACTGAGTTTAGAGATGAGGTAATAAACAAGCAATTATTTTTACCCTGAAAATATAATAATTAATAAGAGTGTTAATAGGCAAAATAGAATGTGAGTTGATAATAAGAGTGGAAAACCAATTCACAAGTGATACCCATTCTACATAATAGAATCAAAATTATGACGATCTAAGTACATTGTATATTCTATAATGTTATCTGTTATACCTGCGCACTTTTGAGTTTGGTGAATGACAAGCCTGACTTGATTTTCAAATATTTGTTTCATGGTATAGTCACACTGTGCTGCATGCTTGTCCCTGCCTTAGTGCAGCATGTGCCCAAAGAACAGGGACAGGGACTACAGACTACTTTTTCAGCTCAAAAAACGGAAACAGCCCTGACTGGTTTGGCTCAATGGATAGAGCGTTGGCCTGCGGACTCAAGAGTCCCAGGTTCTATTCCAGTCAGGGGCATGTACCTTGGTTGCGGGCACATACCCAGTGGGGAATGTGCAGGAGGCAGATGAATTTTCTCTCTCATCGATGTTTCTGGCTCTCTATCCCTCTCCCTTCCTCTCTGTAAAAAGATCAACAAAACATATTTTTTTAAAAAAGGGAAACATACTCCAAGGCTAGACAGTGAAGGACTTGTAAACAGGAGAGATATTCAAAATACTTTCCAACTGGTAAGACTGGATATTACCTCTCAGGACAGCTCAGCTGAAGGGTGAGAGGTCACCTCTATGCTCTCCCAAGTATTAGCCCTTTACATGCTAGATGATGGCAAGATCTGGGACAGGTGTCTTGGGTGTGGCCTTCAAGTCCTGAGTCTACGGAAGCTGTTATTTACTAACTAATTTTGAAAGAATTTTACTATTTCAGAATTGTGACAGCTCTATCAGTCTAAAGGTCAGGTCTCTGAACTTGTCCCCATAGTTCGCAGGGAGTGAGCGAGCCTCTGGGGAAAAGTTTCAAGCAGAAGACTAACTTGAGGAGGTTTGTATTTTAGAAAGAGCCTTCTGATAGCAAAGTTGAAGATGATCAATTGCAAGGTGTTTTTTTTTGTTTTGTTTTTGGTTTTTGTTTTTTGTTTTTTAAATACAAGGCTACTGGTTTCAAAACTCCAGAAAAGAATTAAAGTAGTAGCTAGGGGACAAAAAGAAAGAAATGGATGTGACATCCACTTGGGGGGATAATTTATAGAGTTGGTGACACTTGGAAATGGGTTAGGTGTGAGTTTGACTCCCAGGAGTCTGGCTTGGGCCATTGTGGAGGATAGCATTATTACCTATTATCTAGGAGAGGAAGAAAGGTGGAGCAGTAGTATTTATGCTTGTTTAACTGGTTTGTTGGTTGATCAATTTGCTTTATTTAATTAATTTTCTGAAAGAGTCATGTTTATACATTGCAAGCATAACTGCTAATATGATAACTTAAACACATAAGGTTGTAGTCTTCTCTCTCAGACTTCCGAAAATCATGAGGAAAATGAAGGAATTGAGGAGAGCAGCCTTTGATGAGCACCTATTATTATCTTTTATCTAATTTTAGAATCCCAGTCATACCATATGAAGGATAATAGTGTTGCCATGTTACAGATGAGAAATCCTGACGTAGCAGGATTGAGTTCCAGGCCTGCCTTCTCACGCTCAGGATGTAGCAGTGTCACAATTCAAACACAGTTCTGTCTATCTCCAAGGTCGTGAGTTTTTTACTGCATGAAAATGCTTCCAAATGGGAAGAAGAAGAAAAAAATGGAAGCAGAGGGAAGGGGAAGGGTGGGAAAAATGTATTCGGAATTACTAAAGAAACAAATTCCAATGAAAGGGACCAAACAGAGAGGCTTATCCATGAGATAGTTTTATTCCTACCAAGACAAGTTAACAGTCCTTTGTAAAGGCATCAGGAAGCTTTCACAGGCTATTAGCTGCTCACTGGCGTCCCCAGCCTGCAGGAGACCTGAGCATGCAGACCTTCTGTGAACTGGTGTCAGTGTATGACCAAACTAGCACTCCGCAGACTTCAGCTTTTAGAGCAGAGTGTCTCAATGTGGGCTGCTGGGAGGCATTATACTCTTTCTGCTCTGTGGGGTAATCCAGGTTAGGCCATTAGAAACTTTTATAGAAATGTAACGAAATAGTGTTATATTTGTTGAATCCAGTAATTTAAAAACACGCTAATATTTTGTAGACATTTTTGTTGCATTTTTCAAATAATTGGTATTGTATTTTATACAATAATTAATCTGCGATGCATTGGGAACAAAAGAACAAAAACTGGCCCTTCAACACAGATAATTTGAGAAGTATTACTTGAATATCAAAAGGAAAAACGTGAAAACCTGATAGGTGTTTTTGTGCTCTTGGTAACGAAGACTTTCTCTTATAGAAGTGATGGCTTAGTGAAATGCCTTCACATAGTCATCTTTTGACCTTATATAGAAATATAATCAAATGATTTGTGTCATTCGAAGCTGCACAATACATGAACCTGGTTTTTGTAATTTAACAAAAAATCCAATTTATGTAATATATTAAAAGAAGCATTATCAACTTGTTTTCTCCTCAAAAGACTGTAGCTATTAAACTCCTTAATTAATTCATTTTCACTCTCAGTGTAACAGCAGTTTAGCACTTCAAGTATAAAAATGATTAATGAGCCTGAGACTTCATTCACATACATATCACTTTGCAGCTTGACATAACCCTGGAGCCTGTTCTCTATTCTAACCATAGATATAGTTCCCTAGAAAATATTACTGGATATTAAATGCATAATCATTGCAAAGTATGCATAATTATAATAATTTTCCCATTTCTTCTATACCAATAGAAAAGACAACAAATAAAGAGCAATCAAATAAAACTAACTTTTTAAAACAAAAGTATAAATCCACACCTTATTTGCATTGTATTTGTCCACCCAAATTCAATTGTGATTTGAGCTGAACTGTCATCCTTCTAAAAGTGTATAAATTTTTGAACATGAAGGAAAACACTTTCAAGTTCTGTATTTATTTCTATGTGAGTACTGCGATTTGGGAAAATATGATGAGAGTAAAGACTGTATTGTGGATTCAGAAAATAAGATTTTATTTTGAGTGACTGTCAAAAATATCTGCAGGGGGCTATTTCTGTCTAACCATCCGTGGCTTGCATTGGTGACATGCAGTTATATGTCTCTTTTAGCTTTACTGAATTTTCTTTTTTATCTCCCCCAAGGTGATTCCATCCTGCTGACTTTGTCCACTCATTCCCAAAACTTAATCTTTTAAATGTTAACAATGGTACTGTTTGTCTTTATGGTCCCTTGTTTTTTCTACCCTTTTCTGTGGAGTTCATCCAAGACTATCTCTGTATTGTTCCTGCCTCAAAACCCTCTTTGCCCCACATTCTCATCACCTGTAAGCTATGTTCCATTCTGATTCACTACTGAGTCAGGAAGATTAAATGCACTTTTTCTTAAACCTCAGAGAACTGCACCACTTTTCAGGCTGCTGCCATGACACAAGGTGAACAAGAATCTCCCCCCCCCCCCCGCCCCCACTTCCTGTTTACAAGGGAAGGAAGAGCAGAGCTGCAGGCCACTTGTTAGACTCCAACTCAGGTCTTCAGATGGTTTCATTTACTGTAAAGCTATAGGGCATAAATATAGACATATTTCCATTTGCATTTTAGACAGGCATTTAATTTGGGCATAAAATATCTGTTTGATCTGACTGAAGCAGACACGGTTAGACATTTACTAGAATAAATTTTAAAAACGTACATTACCTCGCTGTCCAGGTCTGTGCTTCAAACGCAGTCTCTAGCTGGGCATCACTGACTGGCAATCAGACCACTGGGATTGAAAGGCAATGCAGCAATGAAGACCCTGAGACACTGTTCTCAAGCAAGAGTTTTCTGTTCTGATAGCTATATCTTTAACAAGACCTTGATTTGGTAAGTAGCATTGCCAGATAAAATGCAAGACGCTCAGATGAAAAACCAGGAATGCCTTGTTAGTATAAGTATGCCCCAAATATTACACAGAGTATGCGTATACTAAATACATTATTCTTTGGTTGCCTGAATAGTAATTACACTGGGGTCCTATATTTAGTAAATCTGGCAACCCTATTCAGAAGTGGTACTTTATAAGCGACAAAGATCATTTGAAAAAGTACATTTTCTGAGGTTAGTGACTAATAAGATTATTCTCATACCCCTAAATGTCACGTACGAAAATATGAAAAAAAAAGACTTACCAGTTATAGCAGCTATGGTGTATGCATGCGCTCTCTGGGGCTGGCCCACACTTGTCCATGCAGGCCGACGCAGGCTCACACAGGCCGACGCAGGCTCACGCAGGCCAACGCAGACCTACGCAAGCCCACGCAGACTCACGCAAGCCCACGCAGACCCACGCAGGTGCACGCAGACCCACGCAAGCCCACGCAGGCGCACGCACACCCACGCAAGCCCACGCAGACGCACGCAGGTGCACGCAGGCGCACGCAGGCGCACGCAGACCCACGCAAGCCTACGCAGGCTCAAGGAGGCTCAGGTTTGACCGCGTTCTCCCACGCTCGTCGGCTAGTTCACTTTCATGAGATTAAAGCTCCTGCCCTGCAGATACTACTGATCTGTGGATAGATTGGGCATCTTGGTTTGAGCGGCGGTTCCTGCTCTCCACGAGGCTCTGGTACCTCAGAGGTAAAAAGGCGGCGTTGCACAATAAGAAATCCTTCCTTGCCTAGCCGGGGTTTCGCTCAGTGGATAGAGCATCAGGCTTGGGCCCGAAGGCTCCCAGGTTCGACTCCGCTCAAGGGCATGTACCTCGGTTGGAGGCTAGATCCATGGCCCAGGCCCTGGTCGGAGCGCATGCAGGGGACAACCAATTCATGTGTTTCTCATCGATATTTCTATCTTTCCTTCTCTCTTCCATTCTCTCTAAGAATCCATGGAAAAGTTTCCTGAGGGAAGGTTTCACAACAACAACAAAAGAAATGCTTCCTTTATGGTGTGCCAGAATACCCAGTGAAAAGTTCTGAAAAATTACTTCCAAATAGCCCAATCCTTGCCCGTGTAGATTTTTAACTTGCTAAAAAGAAACATTAGACTGCACCTATTTGTGAAGTGGGCCAAAGGAAATAATTTAAACAGTCTATTATACCTAACGGTTATGGGGAAGCTGATAGTGAAGAGCTTTTTTGGACCTTTAATAAAATAGGTTTTGTTGTTTTACAATCTGTTGGTCTGTACTTAGGACTATATTAATGTGAAAAAGAATAGCAAAGCATGAGCAAATACACATGTAAGTCCTTTTTAATTAGAATTTCAAAAGTTATTCCTTTTTCAATATATTTTTATTAATTTCAGAGAGGAAGGGGGAGAGAGAGAGAGAGATCAGTGATGAGAATCATTGATCAGCTGCCCTCTCATGCCCCCCACTGGGGACCTGAGCCTGCAACCCCAGGCATGTGCCCTGACGGGGAGTCTTAAACGTGACCTCTTGGTTCATAGATCCAGGCTGCTTCGCCATGCTGCGTGGCGAAAAGTTTTCTTTTGATCCCGTTGCTTCGTTTGCTCTGTAAAGGTACCCGGTTGAAAAATCAGCTGTTCTGGATTAAAACTTTCTATCAAGCAGATGATACTGATTTATTTTTGCTGTCACCTGCCTTCATTTGCCATATAACCATAACAAATTACTAATTGATTTTGGTAAATATGTTCCTGACTTTCCACAGTCAATGTGCCTTTCCAAGAGAAGGTATATTTAATTCTACCATGTATTGGGATCTACATTTTACCAGTATTTATTTATCTAGCAATGCTTTTCTCAGTGTGCTGTACATTAATTTGCATCTTGAATTAGACAGTTTCATTGTAGTATAAAGGTATTTATTACATCTAATGACATGACAATTCTACTTTAGTTTTAGGCACAATTTTAAATTCACTTAAAAGCCTATTGAGAAAATGTGTACCTTTTTTCAAGATGGTCATTTTTTTTTTTGTAATTCTATGCAAGTGAATGGAATAATTCTTGGGCTACAACATCTACTGAATTACCTTTTAAAAAGTACATTTGGGAAATATACAGTGCCTACTACCCAAGATAGTTATGGTGATTAATTAGCTTCTTACCTAGATTTACAATACTGTTGCCCTGTAAAATAATCTTTGTAAAATAGGTCATAAACTGGGTCTGCCTGAATCTTAAATATAAATCTCATGTTTCATGGGTTTGTACTGAAACTCTAAACTAAAAACTTGTCAAAGACAAATAGTACAGCATAGACAACTTTAAAAGGCAATTATATTGCCTCACTTACGTCTTAAGTGCTTATCCACAGCTGTCAGCTTGACTTGGACCTTATGCCCTAATCCTAGTAACTATACTTACCTCTTGTTACTGAGAACAGGTCTTTGTTTCTCCCATGCTAGTAACTTCATCCCTTCCTGGTCCTCCCTTATATTTGGTTCTGAACATCTTTTTTGGTGACTGCATATGTGACCCCTCCTTTCCTGGTGATTGATATTCTGACCTCAACTTTAAGCAGTGGCAGCCTCACATTTTCTTTGTATGTAGGTGGTGCTTTGGGAGCTGTTTGGATATGAAGGGAAAAGCAATTTGTCTTGAAGCTGTGTTTGCATTGCAATCAGATTGCTTTTACTTAAATGGCATGTTTATTTTGGATGGTTTGAGGGTAATTATAGAAATTCTTAAAGAGGGTTCTTTTAACCATTCTTTGGCAGTGCTACTGGATTCCAGGCTGATTATCAAAAGGAACTGTTTTCTTACTCAGCTTTGTGTCTCCAGCTTTGCATATGAATTGCAATAGCTGTAGCCAATAAGTGTGTCTTGGATGATTGAGTTCATGTTAGAAATTCCTGTCTTATATTCCAAATAGCCATGTCTATCCAACTCTTCAGGTACCCTAATTCTCCAGTTGAAGGTCTCTGTTGGCAAATGCTTGCTGTCCAAGCTACTTATTGCCTATTATAATATCCTCCAGTTACCAAGGCATTCAGTAAACTGAGGGCCCAGGGCAGCATGGTGTAGTCATGAGAGTTGTTGTAAAACAGACCTGGAACTGGATTTTTTGTCATACCATTGATAACTTCTGTGCCTGTTTTTGCATTTTTTAAAAAAAATGAGGATAATCTTATTATTCATTCACTCTCACAGTGGTTAAGAAGATTAAGTGAGGAAACTTAAGTGCTTGGCAGTCAGGAAATACTAATAAAAAGTGCCCTCGCCTATTATGTTGAACAAAGATGGACTTTGTCCAGTATGCTTTATCTATGTTTTAGATAAGTATAGATAATCAAAGTGATGAGTCATTCATTCAACAAACTCTCCTAAGTGCTACTTTATTCTAGGCCTCTCCTAAAGTGAGCTGGCCCAGAAATTTATTAGAAACAATAATAGGGAATATTATATGTTAGAGTTAAGGATGACTGGATGAGGAAAGGGGCTGATTGCAGTTAGAGCAACATAACTAAAACTGTATCCCAGAAAGTTAAAGAGAATGGAGAAATAATAGCAATGTGTTAATTTCAGAGCAGAAAATTAAAAGGTGAGTTTGGAGACATTGTTGAGGCTAGAAAGGGCATGATTTTAAGAGACTTGTACTGATAAGGACCTGATGGGTAAATACAAAAGGTTTCCAAGGTATATGTAGAGTATCACTCCATTGTTCCCACTGTACTTTTAATATGTCACCATTAAACACTTTGATGCTATCCAGTTGAGTACTTACTTTGACGGCTCCAATCTAGGCCAAAAACATCTTCAAAGTAGGGTTCCCAACCATCCCATTTACCCAAATCTGAGGGGTTCTCAGTATGCCAGAAAAATGACAGTAAGCCACCAATTTATACCATACACAAGAATAAACTCAAAGTGGATAAAAGATATAAATGTAAGTTGTGAAACCATAAACATCTTAGAAGAAAACATAAGCAGTAAAATGTCATTTCTTGTGGCAATATTTTTGCCAAAATGTCTCCTAGGATAAGGGGGGAAAATGAACAAATGGTACTTTATCAAACTAAAAAGCTTCTGCCCAGCCAAAGAAACCATTAAGAAAATGAAAAGGGAACCCACACTATGGGAGAACATATTTGCTAATGATACATGTTATAAAGGGTTAATTTCCAACATATATAAAGAACTTACACAACTCAACACCAGAAAGACAAACAATTCAATTAAAAAGTGGTCAAAGGACCTGAATAGACTTCTCCAAAGAGGACATAGAAATAACCAACAGACATATGAAAAAATGCTCAATGTCACTAATCATCAGGGAGATTCAAATTAAAACTACAATAAGGTATTGCCTCACACCTGCCAGAATGGCTACCATCAATAAATCAAGTGTTGGCGAGGATGTGGAGAAAAGAACCCTAGTGCAGTAGTCGGCAAATTCATTAGTCAACAGAGCCAAATATCAACAGTACAACGATTGAAATTTCTTTTGAGAGCCAGATTTTTTAAACTTAAACTATATAGGTAGGTACATTGTTATTAACTTAAGTAGGGTACTCCTAAGACTTAGGAAGAGCCACACTCAAGGGGCCAAAGAGCCGCATATGGCTCACGAGCCGCAGTTTGCCCACCATGGCCCTAGTGTACTGTCGGTGGGAATGCAGACTTGTTCAGGCACTGTGGAAAACAGTATGGACTTTCATCAAAAAATTAAAAATGGAACTGCCTTCTGAGCTAGGCATTCTCTTACCGGTGGACTTGGGGTTCTTGGGGTACCACTGGATTAAGAATTTCACAAGTCCCCTATAGGAGGATGAGTTGTTATAGAAAGCTTTATTTCTGTGGAATTAAATCCCTTAGTTCCCAAAGTCCCATTTCCCTTTTTCAGTCATAGAAGTATAGCTGGGGCTTCAGTAGAGCTAAAATGAGAGCAAGTGTCCAGAGTTTCCTTTCCATGTTGGAGCACAGTCCAATCTAACATCAGGCTAGTATAGTTTGTGTCCCCTCCTACAGTCCATCAGTCCATTGCATATGGAGTCCACAGGGCTATGGAGGAAATGTGGGCAAATGCAAGGAAGCAGGGACAATAGAGCACCATGAGCCAAGAGTCAATCATAATAAAAACCAAGAACCAATAGGGGGAATTCCTTAGTTTAGGGTACTCTGTATTCTTAAATATTTGTGGGCTTGCAGAAGCCACGCCCATTCTGGCCAACCATCTCTGTACCCAGGTTTGATTGACAGCCAGTTACCTTCCCTATGTCACACCAACTTAACTAGGCATGTGTGTATCTTTCCTCTATTGGGCCCTTTCCCTCAGGTATCTGCAGGGAATGGGCTGGTGGTTGTCTAGGGAGTGCAAACTTGTAGCTTTCTGGTGGAGCTGCCCAAATGACATGGCTATAGTGTCTGGCTTCCCCCTTGCTTTTCTATTATTAAAAACTAGCTAATTTCAATGGTATAAATCCCACTTTTGAGACTATATCCTAAGAATCTCAAAACACAAATTTGAAAGAATATATGCACCCCTGTGTTTGTCGTATGATTTACAATAGCCAAGATCTGGAAATAACCTAAATGCCCATCCGTAGATGAGTGGTTAAAAAAAACTGTGGTATATGTACACAATGAAATTCTACATGGCTGTAAAAAGAAGTAACTCTTACCCTTTGTGATAGCGTGAAGGGACCCAGAGATTATTATGCTAAGTGATATAAGCTAGTCAGAGAAAAACAAGTACTACCATATGATCTCACTTATATGTGGAATCTAATTAACAAAAACTGATGAACAAAATAAAAACAGAGGCATGGATACATGGAAGAGACTGATAGTTGTCAGAGGGAAGGAGGGAGGGAGGACAGGATGAGAAAAGGTGACAGGATTAGCCAAAGAACATTATTCATAACCCATAGACACAGACAAGTGTAGTGATCAGAGTCAATGGGGATGGGGGCTGGGTGGAGGTGGGCAAATGGGGAGAAAATGGGGATATCTATCATAATGGTATAAAGAAAAAAACCATTAAAGGTACTTAAATTCTAATCTAATTAGCAGTGATCCAATAATGATAGTGATATGCTGATTGAGATGATTCAAATAATTATATCAAGGTGTGAAACAGAAAAACTAAACTGCAAAAGTTAAAATTAGTCATGTGTACACTTAAAGGATAATATCTATAAATATAGACAGCACACCTCTGTGGCCAAAATTCCCAGCGAGTGCACCTATTGATTATAACTCAATTTTCCTAAAGTTTAAGGCTTTAGCCTCCTAAAATGCCCATACCAGCTCAGTTGCTCATTATTTAACAATTAGGTTTTACTCCTCAAGTCCTTCAAAAAGGCTCTTTTAAAAACTGGAAACTGCCGAGACCGGTTTGGCTCAATGGATAGAGCGTCGGCCTGCAGACTGAAGGGTCCCAGGTTCGATTCTGGTCAAGGGCATGTACCTGGGTTGCGGGCACATCCCCGTTGGGGGGTGTGCAGGAGGCGGCTGATCGATGTTTCTCTCTCATCGATGTTTCTGATTCTCTGTCTCTCTCCCTTCCTCTCTGTGGAAAATCAATAAAATATATTTTAAAAAAACAAAAAAACCTGGAAACTACATTAACAAATAAATCAAAAGGACAAAGGGGCATGCTCATTCCAAGTTATGCCTTGATATTTTAATGCAAATTTAATCTCATGGGCCCCACATATTTGCTAACTGCTAAATGGACTACCCTAGTTATACTTTTGTATCTAAGCCAAACAAAAATTGTAAATTTCATTCCAACACACTTTCTAGCCAAAAGGATATAAGCATATTTAATAACAAAATATTATTGATTGCATTCAGTAATACATTTTGTCCTTTGCAATCTTTTTATTGTGAACATAGACTGAGTTTGTAGTCCAGTGCTCATGTGTTATTTAACGGCTTCTTTAATTTATTAGTTTCCCTAAATGTTTGGGATTTCTACCAAGAAACTATGATTACAAAGAAGTCTGGATTTCCTGTCCAGCTGGGCAGCAGGATAATAAGAATCACTCAGAACCACTGCCTGGGCTAATTTTATTGAGCAAGAGGGGCATCTGCATGAACAAACCATAGAAGCTTAACACATCTGGTCAGGAAAGAAATTTATTTTGGCCGGAGAAATTAAAAACCTCTTTTTTTTCAATAAACTTATTCTGCCAGGGCACTAGACCAGAATCTGAGGCCATCCTACAGATCTTGAGGGCTTTTTTTCAGTAGAAGGAGCATGAGAGCTGCTGAACTGTTTTCTCTGTCTAGCCAATTTAATACGAGGTCTGCACTGATACTTATTTTACAGTGCTTTCCTAAAAGAGTTTTACAGTATTCAGAGCATAGTGTTAAATTGATTCACCTTTCTTAGGATTAGAATTGTAAGCAATTTGATGAGCTTTTCTCTTTTTTCATCTTCTGGCATGTTTTGTTATAACTAAGAAAGTTATAGTCCTTTTTTTCTTACTGAGAATAATTTATATTTAGTAGTGTGTTTGTACCTGCACAGAGCATAATCTTTCCAGGTTTAAATATGAACATTTGTAGTTTTATGGGTATGATGGTATTAAGAACAGTTCCAAAGACAAATTACACTTTTGGATGTTCATGATACAGAAGTTTATCCCTCAGACCTTATAATTAAACTTTGTAAACTGTGTTTTATCTAGTAAAGAAAGGAAAGAATGTTAAGAAATAAAGGATGGATTTTATATGACTATTAAATATGATAAATGAAAGGAATCTTGTTACATAACTTTATTGTTCAATTACAAGCTCTTAAATGAATGAATCCTATATAATAAAACCCTAATATGCAAATCAACCGAACAGCAGAATGACTGATGGAACGACTGGTCGCTATGACATGCACTGACCACCAAGGGGCAGACGCTCAATGCGGAAGCTGCCCACAGGCCCCACGCCAGTCAAGGCGAGTGCCAGTGGGACCCCCCAATAGCCCACTGGTTGCCCCACAGAGGGAGGCAACTGGCGGCTGCAGTGGGGGGTAGGGCTGGCGAGGGGCGACGCCAGGCCAGCCAAAGTGGGTGCTGGCGGGGGCCCCCAATCGCCCTGCCGGTCGCCCCACAGATCAACCCTGATCACTGTGCAAGCCTAGGGAGCCTATCCATGCACGAATTTCATGCACTGGACTCTAGTGAAAATATAAATGCTGAAGGGGGCCAATACTTTCCTGTTGGTGAAATGTTTTGCTCCAGCAAAAGACTTAATGGCCACCTACTAGGAGCAGTAATGCATAGGGAACCCTGATTCCTCGATTCCTCTTTCTTGTACTTTTATACCTTTCACAGCTGAGTCCACCACTGATGCTCACCCCGGTTTCACCTGCCTTCTGTCCAGTTTCATCTTGGAACAAGGGCTCTGGTACCCTGTCTAACTTCAGGTTTTTGATTATGGACTATACTCCTCTTATCAACTCCCACTTTCTAGTGGCAGTACAACAGTTAGAGCAACTTGCCAGTCTTAACTTCCCACTTGATAGGAATCTCTTAATTCCAGTGTCTTGCTTGGACAGCTTCACTTCAGTCCTTTTGAAAATTATTCATGCTTGTGTGCTTCTTCATTTCCAAGGTCCTCTCTTAAAAGGCCAATGATTTCTGTGTGGATATCACATTCAGGTGGTGTATCTGAGTGTAAAGGGTTTTTCCCCGTTTACTGTCTTCTGGGGATAGAGATAGCTGAGCACTATGTGAGCACTGGACCCCTGAAGGGGAAAAAGTGAGGTGGTACACAGCAAAGTGAAATTGTAAGGGTTCCGATCATCAACAGCTGATCCAAACAGAGACTCATGGAGCAGATACCAGGAAACATTTTCTACCACTGCTGCATGCCTTGTAAAGATGGTCTTTGCACCCACAACTTTTCCTTACTTCGGAACAGCACTGATATCCTACAGGCAGATGGTATTATCATCTGAAGCATTAAGTAAGTGCCCACAGAGACTTGGGTTCCAAGAAAACCCGTAGCCTTCCTTCTTATGTCTGTTGAGATGCAAGTCTGGGCTGCACTCTCCAGAAGGATCTGGTTTAGGAGAATGTTTTGTGTAGTCAAAAAGAAGAACATCACTGGATAGAATCTTCATTGCATTGATGCAAAGGTTCTGTGGTATATAACATGTCCTGTTTATTTCTCCGTCATGGTTGATCACGATTTCTATTTCAGTTTTTCAACTAACAGAGCCAAAAGTTCTAAATTCTCCGTTCTCACTGTCCTAGTGTGAAGCATCAAACTGAGCCTCATGTTTAGGGAACTGCACACTGGCTGTTGTGGTTTTGGTCATCCAATGTGTATGTTCCCAAGGTAGGTCCGTGAATGCTGAAATATTTCTCTTCTGGTCTGGTTACATCTGGAAGCCACTGTACAGTTAGGCTGGTCTACTCTAGAGCATAGGACTCAGTGATGGCGAACCTATGACACGCGTGTCAGAGGTGACATGCGAACTTATTTTTTTGGTTGATTTTTCTTTGTTAAATGGCATTTCAATATATAAAATAAATATCAAAAATGTAAATCTTTGTTTTACTATGGTTGCAAATATCAAACAATTTCTATATGTGACACGACACCAGAGTTAAGTTAGGTTTTTTCAAAATGCTGGCATGCCGAGCTCAAAAGGTTCGCCATCACTGGCATAGGTCATCACCAAATCATAAAGAAAAGGTATTCTTTTCCCATAGTTTGTACTCTTCAGTTATCACACATTCTTCTACTGCATCATAAAAGGCTGCTTTCTTGTGGGCCATGGCACACAAGGGGGATCCCAGGGTTGACTATTGTGTGAAGGGCTAGGAAGCTGTGAGCTCTCACTGTGCCCATAGCCTCTATTGTTTCCTACTGCTCCTCTTTTCTATCCCGCTGACTGTATTTGCTTCATTATTTGTGGGCTCACTAAGATTAAAAACACACACACACACACACACACACACACATTTAGATGTCTTCTTTTGCCCAAGGAACTTCTTTTTTGTCATGGAAAAATCTCTCTCTTTCACATACCCTCATTCTCTCTCTCTCTCCCCTCTCCCTTCCCCTACATTCTCCTCCCTCCACATTCACTCAGTTAAATGTCTGTTCTCTGTCATGTATGGAAATAGAGTCCGTGGTGATAGTGATGAAAACAACAATCATCGTGTGTTGTTTTTTTTTTTTTTTTGCATTATTGACTTTATGCCAAGAAAATATTGAGGGAGGAGTATTTTATATATCAATGGTTTTTTGTTAATCTAAGGTAAAATAAGTGCAATAACCAGTTAGCCTAGATTTGTTTTAATTGGCCTGATTTTCAAATAGTCTGCATTATCTACCTACATTTCAAGCAATGTGTCCTAATTTTGGCTTGGAAAATATGATCCTGTTGGAGATATATTTATTTTGGAAAAAATAACCACTTTAGAATTTCACTTTTTCCTTGGGTCAGAGTAAACTTAACTTTAATAGCTTGAAAAAATTCAAAACTCAAGCTTTTAAAAAAAGATCTTTATTGTTGAAAGTATTACATATGTTCCCCTTTTTTTTCCATTTACCCCCTCCACTCCACCCCCACCCCCACACTGTTGTCTGTGTCCATGGACTATCCTATATAATAAAGAGCTAATCTGCTAATTAGACCAGATGGCAGAACAACCTTCCAGAATGACCTGGAATGACCTTCTGGAACAACCAGTGGGTGGGGGTCAGGGGGTGGGGCCGCAGGGCCTCCAGGCAGCTGGGGCTGCCTCAGCCATTGCAGCAGGGGGCTGAGGGGGGGGGGCTCCGTGATCAATTGCCCCACAGAGGGTGGTAGCAGCTGGGGCTGTGAGGGCCAAGCCCCTTGCATGAATTTTGTGCATCGGGCCTCTAGTGCATATATAAGTTCCCTGGTTAATCTCTCTCTACCCTCTACCCTCTCCTTCCCACTGAGATTCTTCAGTCTGTTCTATGCTTCTATGTCTTTGTATCTATTTTGTTCATCTGTTTATTTTGTTCATTAGATTCCACATATGAGTGACATCATGTTATACATATCTTTCTCTGACTGGCTTACTTAGCTTTTTAAAGTTGGAGAATACTTATAAGTTTATGTGGTATGCATGATTTATTAAAATTTTGAGTTTTAGACCAAAATTAACTTAATAAACTTGAGAAATTCCAGCTTTTTTGTATCATGTATGCACATTTTATACATTTAAATTCTTGGGTCTGTGTCTGGTAAATGGATTTCAGGCCTCGCCAAGATGTGCTACTTTGGCATGTGGCTTAGTTTGAGCTAAAGGCAATGAAGATCCTGCAGGCTCAAAATAAACTTTTACCTGCCCCTTAAAAAAATTTAAATTAGGGACCTTTCCCACAATAAAAGTTATCACCAGAGATAACCTTTTATGACCTCTCTATAGGACAGGGTAAACTTCTAATGACTGAATATCTGATCTTGTTATCATTCTCAGAATGATCGTCCTCCCTTCTGAAGCCTCAGGTGACTTACCTGTTCTTTAACTCAGAATGCCATATATACCTCATTTTACTTTTCTGTCTATGAACCTCTCATGTATGTGGGATTCCCATATGTACATATATAATGAAATTTGGTTATTTTCTCTTGTTAATCTGTCAATTTGATTATTAGACCAGGTGAAAGAACCTGGAAGGATAGTGGAAAATTTTCTTCCTCCCCCATACTGGCAACATGTGTTTAAAATAGGTAAGAAAGAAATATTTCCTCATTTTAATTTTAAGGCACAAAACATATATTTAAAAATAGTCTGGTTGGTATATATAGGGAAATTCATAAGTATTGATTGAAAGTGATGGGGAAATGGACATATTTTTTTTTAGTGGGTATAAATGGGGTGTGGCTAAAATCACTAGACACCCAACCATAATCTATGTCATCATTTGGTCAAGATAATTCTTTTTTGAGCTTTTATTTTTGTTTTAAATTTTTTTAGAAAAGCTCAATGTTTTTGTTCATTTTATTTTTTTAATAATAAAAAGTCATTAAATATAGCTCTTTACAAAAACAGTATAACTAGTTATATGAATAAATTGATTTTATCCTTATTCTTGATCTGGTCAAGATAATTCTTGACCTACAATAGCAGCAGTGAGCAGTTGTCTTCTTGGTGTTTCTCCCTTTTACACTTTTGGGCTTTAAATGCTTAAAATGGGTCACCTCATTTATCCTTTCTGTGGCCTACACTGACTATTTGTTGCAGCTAATCTTAACAAGTTCCATGGTAAGGCTCAAAGGTACATTTCAGGACATACTCAAAGCATTTTTTTTAACCCTCATTACTTCTCTAACATGTCATGTCAAGGTTGCTTGAATATGTCTGCCATTCTGTGAGTGTTTGCCAAGCCCCAGTGGGTTAGTGTAAATAAAACATTGTTAGGCTGCGAGACAGGCTGCATTACAAGACCTATTTGCTGCTTATATTATTCTACTATTTTAACCAAAGCCAATGCATATATTTGAGCGTCTACCAGATGTCCAGCATTTTGCTAAGTATTGTGTAGAATATAGGAATGGGATGGGGAAGACAGTATCAGATAGAAATATAAAGAAGGGGACATGTTGAGGACAATAGCCATATATAAAAATATTTAGAAATAATATAAGAACAAATATACAATGTGCTTATATTGTATTGATTAAATTCTTCATGGTATAAGTTATGTATGGGGCAGCTCCAAGTCCTAAAGCCTTGTTGAAGTTTAATTGGTTGGAGTACATTATGGTAACTACATTCCATTCATTAGTTGCATGAGTATAGCTGACTTTGTCTAGCATGCTGCTACTTTTTGAATTGTTATCATTGTTAAACACAGTACTTCGCTAGAATGGATCAATTACAACTCACCTTCATGATTGTTAATGGGAATTTTTGACTCCTGAAATACCTTATGTGATAATGGCCCCACCATACTTAATTTTTTTCTACCACACTTAATTTTAAATGTAATACATTTTCATTATATTGCTCTGTCTTCTAAATTTAGTTGCTAAAATAATTTGAAAGCATCCTTTAATTCTTAAAAAATATCTAAAACTCAGGTTGTGGAGAAAAGGGAACACTCATTCACTGCTGGTGGAAATGTAGACTGGTACAGCCACAATGGAAAAGTCTGATGATTCCTCCAAAAATTAAGAATGGAGTTTCTGCCCTAACTGGTTTGGCTCAGTGGATAGAGCGTCGGCCTGCGGACTGAAGGGTCCCAGGTTCGATTCCGGTCAAGGGCATGTACCTGGGTTGCGGGCACATCCCCAGTAGGGGGTGTGCAGGAGGCAGCTGATAAATGTTTCTCTCTCATTGATGTTTCTAACTCTCTATACCTCTCCCTTCCTCTCTGTAAAAAATCAATAAAAATATATTTAAAAAAGGAAAAAAAAAAAGAATGGAGTTTCCATATGACCCAGCAGCCCCTCTCCTGGATATGTACCCCAAAGCTCAAAAATATGTATTCATAGATATATGCACTCCTATGTCCATTGCAGCATTAATCACAGTGGCCAAGACACGGAGACAACCAAAGTGTCCTGCAGTAAAGGATTGAATAAAGAAGATGTGGTACATATACACAGTGGGGTACTACTCAGCCATAAGAAAAGAGGAAATACTGCCATTTGTGGCAACATGGATGGATCTTGAGAATATTATGCTAAGTGAAATAAGCCAGTCAGAAAAAGCTAAGAACCATATGATTTCACTCAGATGTGGTATATAAAACCAAAACTCGTGAACACAGACAGTGTGGTGGTTGCCAGAGGGAAGGGGTGGAGTGAGTGGGAGGTGAAGGGTGCCTAGTATATGATGACAGAAGAAGATTTTACTTTGAGTTGTAGGAACACAGTGCACTATACAGATCATATATCATAGAAATGTACGCTTGAAATTTATTTGACCCTATTGACCAATGTCATCCCAATACATTTAATAAAAAAAAAAAGTTCACATCATTCTCTGTTCTCTACCCCACACCATTTGGTAATCACCACACTATTGTTTGTATCCATTAGGTTTTTTTTCTCTTTTATTTTTTTTCTCAACCCTCCCACCCTACCCCACTCCCAAAAACTTTCAGCTTGTTCTCTATCTTTGAGTCTGTCTCTATTTTGCTTGTTAGTTTATTTTGTCCATTAGCTTCCACATATGAGTGAAATCATATGGTACTTGTCTTTCTCTAACTGGCTTATTTCACTTAGCATAATGTTCTCCAGGTCCATCCATGCTGTCACAAAGGGTAAGATTTCTGCCTTTTTTACAGCTTAGTAGTATATTGTATAAATATACCATAGCATTTTCATCACTCATGCACTGATGGGCACTTGGGCTGTTTCCAAATCTTGGCTGTCCTATATAATAAAACCCTAATATGCAAATTGAACAAACGACGGAACGACCAGCGAATGACCGGTTGCTATGATGCGCCCTGACCACCAGGGGGCAGACGCTCAATACAGGAGCTGCCCCCTGGTGGTCAGTGCGCTCCCACGGGGGAGTGCCACTCGGCCACAAGCTGGGCTCATGGCTGGCAAGCACAGGGGTGGTGGTGGTGGTGGTGGTGGGTCAGCTCCTGAGTTGAGCCTCTGACCCCCAAGAGGGAGGTGACCAGTGGCGGCGATCAGGGGGTGGGGCCAGCCAGTGGGCGGCACCAGGCCACCAGCCAAGGCGGGTGCCAGTGGGCCCTCCCCCCGATTGCCCCACCCGCCAGTTGCCCCACAGATGGCCCTGATTGCCGGCCAGGCCTAGGGAACCTACTCTGTATATTGGGAACAGTCTCTTAGATTTAAAAATTAAAACCTGTCAAGGCTACTCTAACACTGAAAAAACAGGATGATGCCATGATGACATGCATGGACTCTGGTTTGCACATTTTGTGGTCTGCCCTGATTCTGACACTCATAACTGTGTGACAAAGCCAATTACTTAACTTCTCACTGCTTCAGTTTTTCCACCCATAAGATGGGGAAAATGGTACTCCTGCCTCAGAAGGATCATGTTATGTACTACTATTTATAATCAGGGCAAAAAATGTAGCTGTCCATACAACAGCAAGATTCCTTTCACCTGTATGAAAAGTATGGTCACTGGTGCATACAGCATCCCAGATTGCAAGAGGGATGTCCGACTGCTGGTTTAGGCCCAATCGCCGTGGGACATCCCCCAAGGGCACAGGCCAGGCTGAGGGACCTCCTTCGCATGCATGAATTTTGTGCACCAGGCCTCTAGTTGTAAATAATACTGAAATGAACCTAGGGTGCATGTACTCTTTTGAATTAGTGTTTTGGGTTTCTTAGATAAATTCCCTGAAGTGGGATTGCTGAATAATAAGGCAGTTCCACTTCAAATTTTTGAGATAACTTCATACTGCTTTCCACTGCAGCTGCAACAGTCTACATTCCCACCAACAGTGAATGAGGGTTCCCTTTTTTCTACATCCTCGCCAACACTTATTGTTTATTGATTTATTAATGATAGTCATTCTGACAGTTGGGGGATAAATGCTGTTGGAAAGAGACCTGACTTGTGGCGGTGAACACAGAGTACAGTGTACAGATGATGTGTTGTGGAATTGTGCACCTGAAACCTGTATAATTTTGTTAGCCAGTGTTACCACAATAAATTCAATAAAAAGGAAAAAGGAGTTCACATAGATGTGATGCCATATGCTAGATTTTTTAATCTGTGTGCATATCAAGAACACTTAGTTCATGATTTTTACTTTCCTTGAGGACTAGTAAAGTTTTTAGAGGGTTTTGTTAGCATTTGCGAGGTCCAAGGACTCAGATCCTGATCCTGGTTCTTTTTCTCCTACACATAGTAACAGACTGATATTTCTATACTAATTATGAACTCAGCTTATCAAGATTTTAATATGCAGAGGTTAAGTGATTTTTTAGAAGTCAAACTGCTAATAAATGGTATATTTATTTTTTACAAAGGAAAATTCTGCTCTACAAGAGTTATACAATCTTATACATCAGAAATAGAGGGAAGTACATTTAGAAGTGAACCCATTTTATACTGTTTGATAATGAGGGATGTATGTTATTAAAATTTTATTACATCTTCTTTCAAAATAGGTATGTTTTTATTGACTTTCTTATTGTAAAGGTATTATAAATGTAGTTCTTAATATCCACATTTGAAGTTGTTTACATTGTATGTGAATATTCTTACATCCTTTTTCTGTGTTTTTTTTTTAATGTGATATATAAAATTTTGAAACTGTTTTCTTCCCCTCTGTTTTATCCTATGGATATCTTTGAGTGCCATTAAATACAAATCTTCATTCTGATTAGAATCTCTACAAAGTAGTCTATTGAACTGATGTGTTTTAACTTACTGAACCAATCTCTTATTGATCAACATTTGGTGTCTGCATTTTCTCTCTGGTAGTGACAAGACAGAGATATGTATAATGTCTATGAGAGTGTGTGTGATGCAAACTTTTAAAGATTCAAAGATCATCCTTTCATCTGATTACCTCAAGATTCATTTACAGAACTTGTATAGCAATATCATTTTTTCTTTTGTCCACTGCTCATTTATGTTTATAAATTGGTATTCTAAAGTCCCAATAGTCTGTAGAGGGGGAAAACAGGTACAGAGAAGGGAACTTTAATTTTTCTAATAATCTGCTATGCATCAGATACTGTAAATACAGTATTTCATTTAATACCCATTTTAACCCTGAAAATTGAGTAGTGTTTATTTGGGGACAACAAAGAATTTCAATTTGGGATATGGTCTACTAGTGAACTGCATACTAGTCCAGAGAACAGAGGAGAGGAACCTTTTTTTTTTTTTTTTTTTTTAATAGAGGAAAGGGAAGGTCAGAGGGACTGTTGTAAACAAATAGTTCATTGGAGGGACTTGGGAGTTCGAAGTGTAGTGGCTTTGCATTGGCTGAGTGATTGCTGGTGTGGACAAGATCCCCCTTTATTATGCTACTAGAAGCCTGGTGCATGAAATTCATGCACTTAGGGGCAGTCCCTCAGCCTGGCCTGCACCCTCTCTCAGACTGGGAGCCCTCGCGCCACCACCGCTGCACTCGCCAGCCATGAGCCCAGCTTCTGGCTGAGCAGCACTCCCCCTGTGGGAGCACACTGACCACCAGGGGGCAGCTCCTGCATTGAGCGTCTGCCCCCTAGTGGTCAGTGCGCGTCATAGTGATGGGTCGTTCTGTTGTTTGGTTGATTTGCATATTAGCCTTTTATTATATAGGGTAATAGTAGAATAGAAAAAATCTTATTAGAGATGGAAAGTACTTTCTGTCTGTTTGGAGTAATTGAGGATGAGTAGGGTGTGAGAGTTCCCCATACAGGTCATCCCAACTCCAGTTTAAATGAGGTTTTTATTCATTAGTCTTCATGGTAGAAAATTTAAGTTACTTGCTAAAGGCCACATTGCAAGTGGCAGGGCCAAAAGGGAATTCAGTTCTAACTACAGAACTTTGTTTTAAAATTGAAGTGAAATCCACATAATGTAAAATAATTTAAAAATGTATAAATTAGTGTCATTTAGTACGTTTATAGTGTTATGCAATCATCAACTTTAGTTCTAAAACATTTTCATCACCCCAAAAGGAAAATCTGTATGCAAGTTATTCCCCATTTCCTTCTCTCTAATCCCTGGTAACCACTAATCTGCTTTCAGTCTCTATGGATTTATGGATTTTATATAAGTTGAATCATATAATACATAAATTTTGTGCCTGGATTATTTTCCTCAGCATGTTTTTGAGGTTCATCTATGTTGTAACATTTATGGCTGAATGATATTCCATTATATGTGCATTCCATAGTTTGTTTATACGTTAATTTGTTGATAGACATTTAAGTCTTTCACTTTCTGGCAATTGTGAATAGTGATGTTATGAAAATGAATGTACAAGTATTCAAGCACTTGTTTTCATTTCTTTTGGGTAAATAACTTGCAGTGGAATTGCTGGGTCATCTTATCCATAGAACTTTTGCAGCCTACTTTTACATGGGTATGAGTACTTGTATGGTAATACATTTCCTTACTACAGTGGGGCCTTGACTTACGAGTGTCCCGACTAACGAGTTTTTTGAGATACCAGCTGTCTCTGGGCTGATTTTTGCATTGAGTTGACAGAGTAATTTGAGTTAATGAGCTCCTTAACGAACTCCTTAACGAGCTTGGTCTCGGAACGAATTAAACTCGTAAGTCAAGGCTCCACTGTATTTTAAATTAAAAATTTCAAGTAATTATTTTAAAATATTGAATAATCACCCAGTTTGTTATTGTGACAAAGTTTGCTGTTTAAGGAATTAACGTCTTCACACTCCAGGCATCTCATTCATGGAACTTGAGACTCCTATTAAAATTGTTATAATTTAGGGTTGAAGAAAGCACAAATACAGTTTTTAGCTGTGGCTATTGTTATATATAGTTTAGTTGACCCTTCTGGTTCAAGGTCAAGTGTGTTGTTAGTGAGTGGCCTTATCCACAGAAACCACAGATCCTTCTAAATTCCCTGCTTATAATTGGGAAGACAAATCATGAATTTTTAAAAACTTAGTGCTGAAGACAATCTTTAAAGGAATCATCTTGATGAGGACATTTTTACATATAATTGCCCAGGAAACTAACTACTCTCTGGGGACCTTGAGTTCATATTGGATTTCTATGTAACTTCTGCCTGTGTATTTTGAAGTCTGGAAAATAGACTCAGAGAAAATTGGAGTGGGCAAGAGAAGTTCCCTACTTACTGTCAGTGAAGGAAAGCAGCTGCCATGGCTTATCAGGGTAAGTGGGCCTCATTATCTCTCAGCAGTTTCTACCAGACCAGCTAACCCAAGGAATTACCTTCTCCCTAAAGCATAAAATATAAGAAAGGAAATAGCTTTTTTTTTTTTTTAATCCAAGGAGGAGAGGAAGCATGAAAGATTGGGAAAAGAGAAAGAAAGGAGAATTTAGTGTGTTTAATTATAGTATTTTTCAGATGTAGGATACCAGAGAGATCACCTTAATTCCACATCCCTACTTGAAATAGGGAGGTACTGGCTTAAAGTCACACAGCCCTGTGGTTATAGAATCTAACTATGCATCCTCCCTTGGCATGTGTACTAGTTTCCTAGGGCTGCTGTGACAAGTTAACCCATGATTAATGAGTTAAAACAACACAAATTTATTATTTTACTATTCTGGAAAACAGAAGTCTGACACAAGTCTCATTAGGCTAAAGTCAAGTTTGGTGGGCTGCATTCTTTTCTGGAAGCCCTAGGGAAGAATCTGTGTCCTTTTCCAGCTCTAGAAGCTGCCCAATTTCCTTAGCTTGCAGACTGCCTTCCATCTTCAAAGGCAGCAATCACATCACTGACTTCTGCTTCCATCCTCACATCTACTTCTCTCTCTTGCCTCCCTCTTTTACTTATAAGGATCCTTTGGGCTCAGTCAGAGAATCCAGGATAATCTGAAGATTCTTCACTTAATCACATCTTTAAAATCCTTCTTGCCATGTAAAGTAATACATTCATAGTTTCTGGAGATTTGGACATGGCCATATTTGGGGGCCATTGTTCTGTCTATCATGACACAACAACTCCTTTGAGGAGAAAAATATGCAGAAAGAAACAAAATATATACCCCCTCTCACAAGGACTTTGTAGATTTCTTTATTGACAAGTATATTTACTCATGGAAAAGCAGTGCCTTTTGATATATATATATATATATATATATATATATATATATATTTTTTTTCTAATAAAAGAGAAACACGGTAATTAGCATATGACTGCTACCCTTCCCATTGGCTAATCAGGGCGATATGCAAATTAATCACCAGCCAAGATGGAGGTTAACCGCCAACAAAGATGGCGGCTAATTTGCATACTGCAGGCAGGGCGGGACAGCGCCATCCCGCCTGCCCGCTGCCATCCGGGCCTGCTGTTTGCAACCCGGGTGGCAGGCGGCCCCTATGGGAACAGACCCAGGGCTGACAGCAGGACCCCAGCGATCGGCCACCGGCCACGCCCACAAACGGACCTCCCAACAGGATCCTGGGCTGAAGGCACTGATCCGCCACCAGCCACACCCACAAACTTCCATCCCGAGGGGATCTGAGGCTGACCGGTGCTAATGCACCCATCTTCCATTGGCCACGCCCACAAATGGCCCTCCGGGGGGATCCCCAGCCGACAGGTCTTAATGCACTGATTTGCCAAAACGCACACCCAGGCAGCCTTTGCCCTGCACGAACTATGCAGCCCGGAGAGGGGAGTGGGGCCACTGGGAGCAGGGCGGGAACTTCCCCAGGTTGGCATCAGGCAGCTCAGAGCAGAGTGCGAACTATCCCCGCTGGCAGCTGCTTGCTCTTTCACTTACTCGCTCATTCATTCACTCATTCACTCACTCATTATTCACTCACTCAGCAAACCCTCTCAGGTCCCTGGCACCAGGCCAGGCACTGAAGGTGAAGCAGGATAAGACAGAGCTATGTCCTCAAGATGTCAGTAATTCAGTAGGGAGAAGCAGGCACATGAACAAGGCAGTTGTATGCACAGATGCAGTTTACTGGGTTCTGTGAAGGCTGTAACTAATGCGGACTTTGTTCTCTTGATAAATTGGGGCCTCGGGAGCCAGGCCACCCCAAGCCTGTAGGCCTGTGCCTAGGCCAGGAGTGGCCGGGGTCCAGGAACATGACAGAGGGTGCAGGTCGGGCTGAGGGGTCTGGCCCCACTCCTCACCCTCACCCCCAACTGCACACATTTTTGTGCACTGGGCTACTAGTATTTATATTTATATTTATATTTATATTTATATTTATATTTATATTATATTTATATTATATTTATATTTATTTTATATTTATATTTTATATTTATATTTATTTTATATTTATATTTATTTTATATTTATATTTACATTTACATTTACATTTACATTTACATTTACATTTACATTTACATTTACATTTACATTTACATTTATATTTTAATCTGCACCTGAGGAGTAAGGATATATTTTCTATTGATTTTTAGAGAGAGTGGAAGGGATAGGGGAGGGGACAGAGAGAGGGAGAAAAAAGAGAAACATTGATGTGAGAGAGACACATTGATTAGTTGCCCCCCATACTCATCCTGACCTGGGAGTGGGGATCGAACCTGCAACCCAAGTATGAACTCTTGACCAGGAATCGAACTCCCGACCCTCCAGTGTGTAGGCCAACACTAACCACTAAGGACACGGTCTGGGGCTGTTATATCATTTAAAAACTACTTTTGCATATAATATTTTATTATCACCCTTTTCTTAGGGGCAAGTAAGACTTGAAAAATTAAGAGAATTTTCAGAATAAATGGTAGCTCTGTATTATGTGTTCCACATATTTATGTCTAAATTCAGTGTTCACAACATTCTACCCACATCTGATGAAAGTGATTTTTTAATTCCTTTTTTAAATTCCCTCTGACTTTGAAGAAATGGAAGGGTAAGTTGTGATATATTGGTTGATTTGTGGACATTCTTCATCATGTAAAACATTCCCAATACCTTTCAAAAACATAAAAATAGCACTGCTTCTTCTGGATTTATGTTGTAAGATACTGTAAAGCTCCGATGTCTTGTACTGTGTTACATCTGTAGCTGTACTCTTCTGTTGTAAACTAAATTGAATTCTAACACTTTCTAGTCTACTCAGAAAACAGCAAGGAAACTGAATTCTTTTATTGTGTGTGAATTTTTAGAAGCCAAATTATTGGTATAAATGGCATGTAATATGCCTATTGACCAGTTCATAAATTTGGATTATTCTTGAGGATAGCAATCATATTTTATTTACTTTATGGTGTTACACTCTGAGCTATGTACCTAACGCTCCATAGGATTTTAGTAGGATTTTAATAAATTTGTAATGATTGTAATTATTTAATACTGACTAAATCTTAAGCTTTGAAAAGAACTGCAAGTTTTAAATTTGTGGTTTTAATTTAATTTCTAAATTAATCGCACATTGATAATAATAACTATTAACTATGTTACCATTTTAAAATGAGACATTTCATGGGTCCCCAAAGGCTCTTCTCTTATCTCCAAAATGAGGAACAAAACAAAACTAAACAAAATCACAGATAATGGCAGAGCTTTTTACTTTGGAAGACTTGAAAATTGGTTGGAATAAAGAAAGTTATGATTTTAAATATCAAACTAGTTAACTTTCTACCAAATAAAAAATTTACTGTTGGAATATTATTTGACATTTTTTATTTATCTATTTGTTTTTGAAATATTTGACTTTTATAATACTGTAACCATTTGAAAAAAATCAAATTCTATGAGTGGATCAACTATCTTTCTCTCTTTAATTATAACAGTTACTGCTTGACTTCTTTGGTGAAACCCCAGCTGACAATTTGGTCAGTCAGTCCCATCAATGACCATGTTTCATTTAGTTCTTTAGGCTGATGTTTATTTAGAATTAATAAGTCACAGCTCAGTTGAGGTTCTGCTTACCAAGAGTCTGTTCTCTGGGATTTTATGGCTGAATTAAAAATTACTTAATATTTTTCTAGTTTATGTAACTAGGCTTAAGTTACTGATTGAGCTTATTTGTGAGCTTATGTCGGACTAACTTTTATATGTTCTGTATAAAGAGGATGCACAAACAAAAAACTATCATACTTTACCGATTCTCAGTATACATTAACATTTCTGAAATCAGGACTTAATCTGAAAATCTAATTAGCAGCATTACATTTCTTCTCTTACTGGTGCACAGTGGATGGTGGTTTTTCTGACATTCAATGGCAACTTATTTTTCATGAAATCTCACATTTATATGACTCTAAGCATGAGCATTTTCATTTTAATTTGCATAATTCTTCTTTAGGATTGTTTACAAAGTAGATTTAGAACTCCTTCCTACTAAAGACTTTCTTCATTGATGTAATTTCATTTTAAAGTATGAATGGTTATTTAAAAATAAAACTAAGATGCAAGTGAACCTGTTTATGTGCAGTAGTTCAAGGAATGCATTTGACAGAGCTGAATAGATTCAGTGGGATCTTGACACTAAGAGTAATGGGGATTTCTCTTGTATAGTTTTCATTTTCCTTTATGAACTTCAATTATTCTACACCAGTTGATTTATTTGGAATTAATTGACCAAACTAACCTATTCTATATGGTCTAAAATTTCTGAGGAATCAGGAGCTGGGAAAATCTTGCTCACCGTTGTTTCTATTTATATATGAATTCTGTTTTGATCATACAACCTAAATAAGTCTATAACATATTGAATTGAAGTAAATAAAAGACATTCTTATGATTTAAAGTTTTATCTCAGAAGAGTACCGAAGACATTTAAAACACAATTTTTATTTTAATTAAGGATAAACAATGAAGAAAAACAATTAGAATTGATTATATCTTTCTTCTAGACCCCCAAAGAGGCAAGTTTTTACTCCTGACCCCTTCCAAATTTCTCTAGTGTGATTTCTAAGCAAGGCTTACCTGAAAATATTGTTGGTGATTTGGGATTGACACACTAAAAATACAAGGTGAATACTTGGAAAAGAAAATGCATCTGGACATGTGGTTAGCTACAGGACCTTCCCCTTTGTCCCAGATGACACCCCCACATACTCTAATATTCCAGACAAGAACATCAAAATTAATGTTGTTTACTCTAGTAGAAAATGATCAGAATTATTTTCAGCTTTTAATAAAGACCTCAGTAGCCTTAGGAAAATTGGACATATTACTTCACTTGTCGTTTTAAAAATATAATTGTCTCACCTTAATTATCTAATGAAAATGGGGTTATTCATTTTAAATATTAAGGAATGCTTTTAACTAGAGGATTTTTCCCTTGCATGTTAATTCCCCTCCCTTTTGTATTCTATATTATCTGAATGGCCTTGCAAAGGACAGAAAAGGATATTATGGACAAAGCTAGAGTAAGTAATTAAAGAATGATATAATGCTTATTTTTATTTACAGTGTGCACGTATGTTCGCAGAATTTGGGAAAGTTTTAGAATTGTAAAACGGGTACTCATAGCCCAGAATCCCATGTTTTCCAATAATAAAATATTTTCTTTGAAATAATTTTTAGAATTTATAAGGGAAAAGTTTTATTTGTGGGCTTTAAATATATGTTTTTAATGATTTGAGGGAGGGAGGGAAGGGGGAGAGAGAGAGAGAGAGAGAGAGAGAGAGAGAGAGAGAGAGAGAGAGAGAGAGAGAGAGAGAGACGGAGACATTGATCTGTTGCCACTGGGAACTAAATTCACAACCTGGGTGTGTGCCCTGACTGGGAATCAAACTAGTGACCTTTTGGTGAATGGTATGATTCTCAAGCAACTGATCCACACTGGCCAGGGCTATTTGTGGGCTTTTTAGGTGATTATTAATATTTTCTTTTAGGTTATACAGTCAGTATTTCAGTGTCTTTATCTTGAAGTACTGAAGTAAAATACGCCCTTCATTGAATTCAACGTCTTATGCCTCTGTATTCCAGCATAATTATTACTTTAGGTAGGACCTATAAATACCATACACCTTTTTCTTTTTTTCCCCAGAATCATTCTCCATACCCTCCAAGGCCATCCTCATTTATGTGTATTTACAGAAATGATAACCAGAATAGAATTAAAGTTTATTAGGTAAGCAGATCAGCTGAATTAGAAATTTAGGATATGTCAAAAGGAAATTTAAACTCTTTCTGGATTTGTACTTTGAGTTCCCTTTTTTTTTTTGAAAAGTTGAGAATTTATTATACCTCATAGTGTGTAGAACAGCATCACTTTTAGCATGGACAAAAATTAATGTTTTCTTTGGCCAGCAAACAACTGCTTCAACAAAATATAGCAATAACTATCCATTACATTAACTACTTTTGTTTGCACAATATCTGTCATGTTATAATCCATCAAATATTTATCAAAGTTGACATTAAAGCTTGCAAGGGGCTTTTTCATTTTATTCTCATCATTACTCCTTGAATTAGGTGTCATTATTTAATTTGTGAAAATAGAGAAATAGAAGTTAGAGGGACTCTATGTCTTGTCAAAAACAATCATATTTGTACATTGTCAGTATTTTAAACCCTCATTTTCTGATTTTAAAAGTGCTTTCATTTCCCCCATATCAAGGGGCTTATTTGGTTGGTGCTTAAAATTACTATCAACTGCATATAATCTCTACACAATGAATGATGATGAATATCATCTATGTAACAATAACATTGTATAGCCATTTGAGGGCACTTCAAATTTTTGAATTTCACAGGAATTGTCTCCATTAGCCTTCCTTTTTTCCTGTTAATCATCACTCTAGGATATTTTTTCATTGATTTTTTTAGAGAGAGTGGAAGGGGGGTAGGGATGAGGGAGAGAGAGAGAGATAAGGAAGAGAGAGAGAGAGAGAGAGAGAGAGAGAGAGAGAGAGAATATATCAATGTGAGAGAGACACATCGATTGGTTACCTCCTGCACATGCCCTGATCAGGAGCTGGGGATCAAACCCACAACTCAAGTACATGCCCTTGACTGAGAATTGTAACTGCAACCCTTTGGTGCCTGGGCTCCTGGCCTTCTTTAAAAAAATGTTATCAGTAAATTTTTTATAATCCTGCTTATGGTCAGAGATATTGACAAAATTGAGTTGTGAATCACATTGTAGTCATGATCTATTTTTAAATTAAATTATTTTATATTAGTTGGGTGGGGAAGAAAATAAGTCTTTATGAATATCCCCTATATACCAGTGATGGTGAATCTATGACGCGTGTCAGAGGTGACACGCGAACTCATTTTTTTGGTTGATTTTTCTTTGTTAAATGGCATTTAAATATATAAAATAAATATCAAAAATATAAGTCTTTGTTTTACCATGGTTGCAAATATCAAAACATTTCTATATGTGACAGGGCACCAGAGTTAAGTTAGGGTTTTTCAAAATGCTGACACGCCGAGCTTAAAAGGTTCACCATCACTGCTATATACAAATGTGAGACCAATCATCTCACATTTAAATTCACTCAGGAAATGGTAAATTTGAAAACATGTAATGAAAGTATGAGAATAAATATTAATAAAATGAGAAAGGACTTTCCACCCTCATTAATTTATCTCACTGTAAAAATTGTTTAAAATAATTTTTACTATTGTTATTTAACCCACTGTGTGGAACTCAAAAGGCCCTTTGAAATAAATGGGTGATATATTTCAGAAAGTAAGACTTTTCAATTGTAGAGTTTCTTTTGCCAATGCTACATAATCAAGTTCCACTTCAGGGCCTTAATAACAATCTTTGTCAGACTCAAAAAGGAATTTCTACCTTCTAGCTCTAGGTAAAATGCTCCTAAAATTTGCCACAGAGCTGAATGAAACACTATGCCTATTCACTTGCCAATCTGGAGATTGGATATTTGTGTTTGTAATGAAAAATATTCACAATATTTTGTGAAACACTGTTGGTGGCATATGGGGCTTGATTAGTGTCCTGGCTTGGTCACCTGCTACCTATATGGACTTAAACTGATACACTTTATATGTGTGTAGAATAGGAAGTATAACACCTACCACTTACATTAATTGAAAGGATTTGAGCTAAGATATATAATCCATTTAACATTGATTTGGAACATTTGAGCCATGTTATGAAAAGCTGTTGCTGTTTTTCATTTTGAAGTATTTGCCTTGCTTCCTTTAAATGTATGTGTGTACATGGAGGTATACCAGGAATTAAATCTGTACACGTAGTGTGAATATTTCATTTGGACAGTGGCTTCTATTTTGTATGGCTGCAAACAATTATTTGAATAAGATATTATCTGAAGTTTTGGTGATTAGCAATTTCACCAGTAACTAATTAGCTCATTGGCAATTATACTTTTTGACTGAAAGGATGTGACCAGAAAATAGTGACAGGGTGTGCAATGGATATTCTAGTCACTGCATTAGGCACTAGGATTATAAAAGGGAAAATACTAAAAAAAATGCTTTTAAGTAATAATTCTTTTAACATGAGATCAGTGCAGTCTTTTCCATATATAACCTATGTGTTCTACTTAGAAACACATTTCTACCTGATAAAACCAATTTAATTATAATGCAAGCATATGAAAAAGTCTAAATAGTAATGTTACAATCTGCAAGCACCCTTTGCAATTAAATTTAGCTGTAAATTTGCAGGTGCACATATTACTCTTTATTGAAAAATAATCAAATAAAGACGGGTGTTTTTTTTTAAGAATCAAAAATATAAGTTAATTTAAATTTTGCATTAGAAGTGATCATTATTTCATCTCAGCAACTAGAATTCCAAATAATTGTAATTTATATGTTATGTTATTCCATTAGAATGAAGTATGTTGGGCATGAGTCTGTATAAACCTCTTTTCAAGATGCTTTTTTTGTGGGCTGTCTCTCATTGCCCTCAATCTCTCCTTCATCCAGGCTTTCTGAAGGAGTTGTTTATATTCTGTCATTTCCTCCAACTCCCACTCAGTCCTCAAGCCATGCTATTTTGGCCTTTGTCTCCTTCATTTGATGAAAGACATCTTGCTGAGATCATCAAGAACATCTTTAGCTAGCTTCAGTGGAAGTTTTTATTCCTCTTTGAAGCTTGATCTCTTAGCAGTAATAGATAAGACCATTCTCTCCTTGAAGCACTTTCTTAGAGTGCTTCTGAGGCAGAAAATTCTTCTAATTTTTTTCTTTCTTTTCCATTCCCTGCTTCTGTTGAAGGTGTATTTTCCTAGAACACAATCTGTTTTCTTTCTAGGCATTCCCATTCACTTTATATGCTCGGTTTTAATTACCACTTGCATAAATCAGGATGAACTAGGCAATAATCTTGATTAACACCCCCAAATCTCAATGGATTAAAACAATAAAGACTGTTTCTTATTCATGTTATGTGTCCTATGATACCTAGGTTGATGGATCAACTTTTCTATGAAATGTTGCTGGTCTCTATGTCATAGGGAAAGAAAGTTGTAGAGTTTTTGCACCAGCTCTTCCATGATCCCATGTGGAAGTAACACAGGTCACTCCTTTAAAATTGTTGGACAAAACTAATATGACTCCACCAATATGAGGTTGAAAATATTTGCTTTCCTGGTTTTCAGCTATTTGGCCTGCAAGCAAAAATAAACTTACTTCCCAAAGGAGAATTCATAAATCCCATCCAAAAGTCCAGAATCTCTAGATAATGTATGATAGTTACTACCTGAGGACAGCACATGGGTCCATAGAGTGAGAGGTCTATGATACCTTCACTTAATTGAGAGAAAGGGAAGTGTGAAATGGGGAAACAAGCATGGCAAATCTAAGAATTATATATAGAAAACTAAGAATTATATATAGAAAACAGTTATATAGTTCTAAGGTACTAAGGTACTAATATTTGCATGTTAAACTGTTGTTTAAAACTGATTTAACTAATATGTTCCCACTGTATAATTTAAATTAAAATCCCTCTAGCTTTCAATATCCGTTTCATCAGTGACTGGCAGGCAATGCTCTAAAGCAGCAGTTCTCAACCTGTGGGTTGAGAACAATGAAAATACATCCTGCATATCAGATATTTACATTACGATTCATAACAGTAGCCAAATTATAGTTATGAAGTAGCAACGAAAATGATTATATGGTTGGGGGCCACCACAACATGAGGAACTGTATTAAAGGGTCGCGGCATTAGGAAGGTTGAGAACCACTGCAGGTTTAGGGAGGGCATCACCCCACTTACCAGTTCTAATTTTGTATCTCCCAGGATAGACTAGGTTATGCTACAACTAGCAAACACTCCTCAAATCCCCCCAAAATTCAGTGGCTTAAAAAAAAATATTTCTCACTCTGGTTATATGCTACACTTCCTTTGTGGATCTGCTGGGGCCTGTGCTCCATATTGTCCTTATTCCGAGACCATGGTTGGTAGAGAATTTCCTATTTGAACTAAATGTTCTGTTCAAAAGTTCCATGTTGCTTCTTCTCATAACTCATTGATCAGACCTACTGAATGACCACACTGTGCCAGTCTTTTTTTTTAAAATATATTTTATTGATTTTTTACAGAGAGGAAGGGAGAGGGATAGAGAGCTAGAAACATCGATGAGAGAGAAACATTGATCAGCTGCCTTCTGCACACCCCCTACTGGGGATGTGCCTGCAACCAAGGTACATACCCTTGACTGGAATCGAACCTGGGACCATTCAGTCCACAGGCCGACGCTCTATCCACCGAGCCAAACTGGTTAGGGCACACTGTGCCAGTCTTTTGCCTGTTTGCCCTGAGTCCATTCTCCACCCTTCTCAAACTGGCTCTGGTTTGCAAGGGACTGCATTTCCCTTGTTTTCTTGCTCTCTGGCTTTCAGGTAGTTCCAGTCATTGGGAAATAGTGATGGAAGAATGGAGGCCCAGAGGAATGGAGAAACTAGATTATTGCATTTTGTCCCTCTTTCAGATTTGGAGGGCATCTCCAGCAGCAGTGGCTTCTCTGTGATTTCAGCTCCCAAAATAATAGGCACAGTGTGGTTTCATCTTCTACAAGTGGCTTCCAGAGTCAGGTAAAACTACTTCCTCTTTGACTCTTGTCTTTCTTCTTTGCTCTGCATCCTCTATTTGACTTCTCAGCGATTTCAACATCTATATAAACAATTCCATGTATTAAATTTTCTGTGTTGAAATGTTAAGGTGGTTTCTGTTTTTGATGATACCCTGACTGATAAATCCAGGTTAGGATGTGCAACCCTACCATGTCCCCATAGGACAGAGAGCTGGGAATAATTGGTGAACAGCTCTCATGACTGCCATACTACTTATATTTGGCATGCAATATTCCTCTCACTAGCTAGACCTCTTCTGAGCTCCAGACCAAATAGTCAAACTACATAACTGATACCTCATTTTGAATGTTTCAAAGGCACAGTAAGCACACCATGTTAAGGTCACAACACATGATCAACTCCCATAAGCCTCATCCTGTTTTGTTTTCTCCTTCAGTAAGTAATGACCTCATATCTTTTGTGAATCAAGCAAAAACTTCAGTCATTCTTGAGACCTTATTCTCTCTCAGTTCATATAACCATATTGTCACCATAATTGTAACCATAACCGTACCTACAATCATAACCATTGCTACAGTGCCCTAACTATCTCTTAATTC
Organism: Myotis daubentonii; assembly: GCF_963259705.1. Lineage (NCBI taxonomy): Eukaryota > Metazoa > Chordata > Mammalia > Chiroptera > Vespertilionidae > Myotis > Myotis daubentonii. Next base: position 120,401,956 of record NC_081861.1, on the reverse strand, counting down.
TATTCACTTCTCTAAATTTCCACTGCTGTCACTGTAATCCAGGCTCCTGCCCTTGACCGGACAATGGCAATAATATATTAACCTTGCTCTGAATGCCAGTCTCACAAAGTCAGTTCGTAAAGAACTTCAGATGTTCAGTGACATTCAATGACTTCCACTTGTTCTTAAGAGAAATACAGTACTCCTTAATATAATCTTTGAAGACCTAGCACCAAGTGCCTCTCCTGCTTTACCTCCCCCATATGCCATCACACTCTCTGCAATCCAGCCCCTACACCTGCTTTTAAGTCCTTTATACCTGCTGGTCCTGCTCAACCCTCAATACAACCTCATGCTTTTGAACATGTGGTTAGCATTGTCTGGAACGCTTTCCCTCCTCTTCATGTTAATAATATCTATTTAGCAAGGTTTTTTTTCTTTGTTTTTATGTCTTCTGGAAAATCATCCTTGCCCAACCTGACTATGCCAAATACCCTGTTACACACTTTCAGTAGTGCCATGTACCCCTGCTAGGCAGCATTAACAAAGCTGTGATTTAAAAAACAAAACAAAACAAAACAAAAAAAAAAAACACAAAGCTGTGATTTTATATTTCACTAGAGGCCTGGTGCACAAAATTTGTGCACTGAGGGTGTGGTGTCCCTCAGTCTAGTCTGTGCCCTCTCGCAGGCCGGGAACCCTTGGAGGATGTCTGACTGAAGACTTAGGCCTGCTCCCAGTGTGGGAGCACACTGACCAACAGGGGGCAGCTTCTGTGTTGAGTGTCTGCCCCCTTGTGGTCAGTGTGTGTCATAGTGACCAGTCGTTCTGCCGTCAGGCCGAAACTGGCTCTTCGACATCCCCCGAGAGGTTCCGGATTGCAGTGGGCGCAAGCCAGGCTGAGGGATCCCACTGGTGCACAATCAAGACCAGGGAGGGACGCGGGAGGTTGGCCAGCCAGGAAGGGATCACGGAGGGCTCCAGGGCGTGTCTGGGCCATCTCGCTCAGTCCCAATTGGCCGGACCCCAGCGGCAAGCTAACCTACCAGTCAGAGCATCTGCCCCCTGGTGGTCAGTGCACATCATAGTGAGCAGTTGAGCGGCCTTGGCATATCGTTAGCATATTATGCTTTGATTGGTTGAATGGCTGACTGGACGACCAGACAACTTAGCATATTAGGCTTTTATTATATAGGATTGTATTATTATGTGATTAATGAAAATTTCCTACACTAGTCTATCAACTCTGTGAGATGGGTGACAGTGAGTGATCTTGCTAACCATTGTATCTCTAGCTGCTATGAGAAGCTGGGACACAATTTTTTGATAAATTAATGAGAGAAAATCCTTTGCCTCCATTCCTGTTTCCCATCTCACTTCCTTCTTCTATTTGCCTTTTTTATTGTGTGTTTACTATGGGGAATTGCAGGTCAGTCACTAATTTAACAGTTAATTCCTTGACTGTAATTATTAATGCCTCATCCAAAATTTTTGTTGGTGTTGGAATTGTGCAGATAGGATATTAGTGATTATTATGTAAAATTTTGTGGGACCAAGAGACAGGAGAAAGAGGCTGGCGAGTCCAGCATAACATTAAGAGTTTATTAAGGAAACTTCTATACAAGGCACATCTTGGATGGCAGAAAGACAATATCAATATTTTCTGCACCGTGTGGCAGGCACTAAGGGGTTATATAGGAAGGGGCAGGATGGATTAGGGTACTGGGGCATGACCCACCCCAGATAAGGGGAAAAGACCTTACATAATTTTCAAGGGCAGAGTGCCTGTTCCAGGAACCAGCATGCCTAGAGGCAGAGGGGAGGGGATGACCAGTCTCTGAGGGAGTTTAAGAGAATCTATCTCTGTTTTGGCCTTGATCTAGCACAAGGATCAGGCAGCAGTCACCTCATGGAACAGTCTCTCCTCTGTGTCGTAATGGGCAACCAGTCATAGCAGAGAGTGAGTGCAGATTTGAAATCAGAAAGAATAGATTTTGAGTCCCAGCTTTGCCACTTTCTTGTGTGGCTCTGGTCTATTCTAGTGATCTCTCTGATCTCAGTTTCCTAATTATAACTAGCTTGTAAGCACTACATTGTAATATATATGTATATGTATATGTATATGTGTATATGTAATCCTATATAATAAAAGGCTAATATGCAAATTATCCTCTCAGGAATTTGATGGTCTGCTATGACATGCGCTGACCACCAGGGGGTGGCGTGGAACAAAGGAAGGCCTTGGCTAGCAACTGGAAGGCTCCTGATCGCTGGCCAGGCCTGGGGACCCTACCCGTGCACTAATTTTGTGCACTGGGCCTCGTGTGTGTGTGTGTGTGTGTGTGTGTGTGTGTGTGTGTGTGTGTGTAATCTGGCATATAGAAGCTACTCAAAAAATTATAATAATTTTGGTTTTTGTTCAAAAATAACTTGTTATGTAGTTGTAGTTTTTATTAATGACTATTAAGGAACATAGAGGATAGGAAAATATTTATCGAGTGTCCATTGTTCATATATAACATTTAAATCTGATGGTGAAACATAAAAAATGGATAAGAAACCAGTGTAAATTTTAGAGGATTAAAAACATTTCATGTAGTAAATACATATGTGTGTATGTATACACATTTGTTTTGCTGCATGTATTTCTATTTGTCTGTGATTCTTATGTGGGAATTATGTAATTGCATGCATTGATGTCATTTTCCCCCCATTAACTTTTGTATTGTTTAAAACCTTTTGTATTGTTTAAAACCTTTGCAGTGTTTCTTTATCTTCTGGAAAGTTAATTCCACTAGAAAGCCTTGATCTCTTACTCCATAGAGGAAAAGTTGAGGAAAGAAAAGTGTATGCCTCATTAATGGCACCCCTAACAATGTCTGTCTTTGTGGGGGGTGAGAATTGATGTCATTTTTGGCAACAACACAGCTGACACTGTTCTCTGACATTGCAATAAGTTCAGTACATGCCTAATAGGAAACCCTTTTCCAAGCAGTAAACAACCCTTCACAAGGCAGCACTGCCAAAGCTATGTTTTGTCACCCAACAGGAAATCAACAGGACAGTCCTCTCTCTCTCTCTCTCTCCCTCTCTCTCTCTCTCTCATACACACACACACACACACACACACACACACACACACACACACACACAAGCATATGCCTTTAATGATGTGTTATTTCTTAAGCCATCTGAAGATGTGCTGTCCATCCAAATTGCCAGGATTAAATTGTTGATTTTTAGAAATTATGATGATCTCATTATGCTTTTGTCATAAAATGACTATTTTATGTAGCAATTAATTCCAAGTAATGTCTTCTCAAGGCTAAAACTGAACCTAACATTTTGACAAAGTCCTGCTTTAGAATGGCAATCAAACACATTTTGCCCATTTGCAGGTATTTCAAGTATCAAATTGGATGAATCTTTTTAATTTTCTTCTACTGAATTGAGTTCAAGTGAATTTGATAGGATTATTAGGGCAGCTAGTGTCTGGAATAACAATGATGGCTTACAGAAGGAACCAGCAGGGCCGGTGTTATTGATGAAGAGATGCTTTAGACCCTTCATTTGTCAGCAGGAAACCCTGCTCTGTGACCTGACTATTGAGTCCTTACCTGCATACAATACCCACCTATTTCACTTCAGAGGCACTAAATGCATCTTTTCAATCAATATTCAATTATGCAAGGCCAAGAATGCTGGTTAAGTAACTGTGTCTAACTGCTGAGGAAATGTATTTCCAAAAAGAATATATCAGGGCTTCTGGGTCAGTTCATCTTTCCCACCTCTGGTTGAATACCTGTCCCGTTACAGTTGTTGAACATGCACTATTACCTTCCTGCAGAGAATCTCCTGTGGTGGTATGTTTCTTGCTTTTCCTCTGCAAGTACCTTTCTCAGCTCCATTCCTTGCAGTCTTTGACTCCTGTTACCCAGGAAACCAGAGAACATTCTCCCTAGCTGCACTTTGTTTTCCTGCCTTCACATATAGGCCAACCGCCAAACAACTGCTTTGTTACAGTCCTGCAGTATTTGCTTATATCAGTCTTTGCCCTTTCTCCCTAAACCTTGGGAGTTTGGATCATGTGCCTTTTCGATGAGACTGACTAGATAGTTTAATTTCACAAATTAGGCATCACTCTTATTGTATTCCACTGAAAATTGACTTAACGTATTATTCTCACTCTGGCCCAGTCTACCAGGCAGGCATGAGGTTATTGCTTCCTAAGCCATCTTATAATTTAAAAATTATGAAAATTTCACAGGTCAACAGGCAGTGGGAACTGGGGAGCTTTTAACATATTAATTGGGCTCTGAAGAATTCACTAAGTACAGTTAATGACAATTATGCTTGTTATCTGTGATTAAGGGAGGGTGCTACTATACCTTTCTTAGGACAATTAAAAACAAAAACAAAATAAAACACTATCATACAATAGGTAAGTAATGAATAAATGGGTTGTTACTCTTATTAGAGTTTTTAATTCATTTAATTTCATTCCTGTATTTCTCAACTAGTCCAGGGATACCCGCATCCTGATTTAATTGTCAGATTAAGACTGTTTTACTGGCTAGGAGGTGAAAGCCAAGGAATTTTCTGACCGATCCTGGATTTCCATCATGAGCAAGTTCCTCATGGTGTTGGAGCTCGCTTTCCTGAGATTTCCTATCCTGTTCTTCTGGGTTCTCTGTGTATCCTGTTTCCTGGATTCTACTTTCGACCTGCCTGTTTTTTTAACCACGATTTCACCCTGACCTTTGGTGTCTGCTCGTCTATTCATTCCTATAAAGTTTTTTTTAAACTTGATCTCCAATTGTAGTCTCTTGACTTTTTTTTTAAAAAATATATTTTATTGATTTTCTACAGAGAGGAAGGGAGAGAGATAGAGAGTTAGAAACATCGATGAGAAACATCGATCAGCTGCCTCCTGCACATCTCCCACTGGGGATATGCCCGCAACCCAGGTACATGCCCTTGACCGGAATCGAACCTGGGACCCTTCAGTCCGCAGGCCGACGCTCTATCCACCAAGCCAAACCGGTCCCGGCATTCTCTCTTGACTTCTTGCCCAGTTTAAGTTGGGCTCAATCCTGACCCCAGTCTTTGGTTCTTCCATTAGGAGGTGTGTTACATAACTGAGGTACTCCATATAGACCTAGGAGTAACTGTTCAAAACACAAAAGCCATTTGGCAAACAGATAATAAAATCTCTGTTGTTATTATTTTTTATCTTTTCATCTGATTATTAATAGTATTAGAAAACACTTTATTAAGTTTTTGCCATGTGCTAGACCCTGTGATGGGAGTTCTATATGTCTTACCACATATAAGTCTCACAGCATTTTACAGAGGAGGCACAGAGAGGCTCTGCTACTTCCCCAAGAGCACACAGTTTTTAAGTGGATTAGAAGAATTTCAATGATGGCAGTCCAGTTGCCTAGCATGTATTTTTATTCTTGCCACTGTACCACAGTGAATTACACAACATAGATCTATTCTTAAATATATACAACTTTACATTCTCAGACTTTCAGGTGTTAATTTTGTTTTGAAAGTTAGAATCTTGAAATGTTTAGAGTTTTCTGGGTTTTTTTTGTTTCCTGTTTTTATTGGTCATTTTTGGTTTAGGAGTATAATAACAGGGTACCAGGAAAGGTTGAATTAAACATTATGTAACTTAATCATCTTCAGAGATCTGATTTCTAATGACATAAAATAATCACATGCAGTCATTCATTCCAGAAATTCAGCAAGTCTATGTTATCTACCAGGTGCCAACAATGATTGCAGGCACTGGGGATTCACTAGTAAGCCTTTCATAGAGTTTACATATAGAAATTGTACATTGGACCAGCCAGGAATTAAGGTATAACTTGTGGAAATTTATTGATCCTTAAATTAAACTCTGTTAAAAACAAATTAATATATGTTGAGTGTTTAGTGCATTCTGTGTCCCTCAATAAGTGGTAGCTTTACAAAGAAAGTCTAGGTAATTTGATTAAATATTCTAAAGAATTTAATCAATAAAATACTTTAAAACAGAAGGTGTGACAAAAAATGATACTACAATTTTCCCTGAAAGGCATTTTAAAATGTATCTTAAATATTTAAATACTTTTAAAGCTATATAAGTTTACATAAATGTATAGCTTTAATCATAGCATTCTTTCCCCTCCCCTTTTCCTTTTTTCTTGCTGGTCATCTTCCTCTCTATTCCTTTTCCCCATGATGCAAATCAGCCATGACCCCCCCCCCCTCAACAAAATCCAAACATATTAATAATCAAGCCCTTTATCTCTCCGTTTTCTTATATTTCTATTTAGGAATCACACATCACACAAATAAAAAGTTGTATCACTTTTTAGAAAATTTGGATTACACAATATTGAATTTTCTGCATCTTGTTTTTCTCACTCAATAACTCTTGGAATATATGTCACCAGATATATAGCCCCATTTTTTTGGTATTGCTAATAGGTATATGGTATTCTATGGTGAAGTGGCTGAATTTATTTAGTCTTTGCCATATTTGCTGCAGGCAAATTGCTTCTATGCTTTGGTACTACAAATGTTGCTGCAGTAAACATCCTTGAAAATATTTCCTTAAATAATTCTATATCAAAGGAATACATTCCAAAGTGTGAAAATGATTGTTAAAAGGATTAGAAAAGGCTGTGGAGATCATTTGGTTTATTTTCCCCTGGTATGAATTACAGAAGTTGAACCCAATGATTTCCATGCCTCTTCCTAGTCATTAAGCATAACAGAAGGTTGATCAGTCTTTTGCATTACCCCGGTATTTCAAATTATCTTTTGCTGAAACAAATAAAAGCCCATATTTTAGAAATAGAAAGAGAATATGAATGAATGAGTATGGATAATTGGGTAGACTGAATTTAGCTAATCTGGAATAAAGGTGAAGGAGAATGGTGCTCAACTTCTATGTGGTCATATTATCATCACTATCTTACTAATTGAAGACTCTGAGTTGTGTTTTTCTTGCTATGATTAGCATTCCTGCTCTGACTTTCTTACTGACATCTCTGAATTATGGTGATGGGACAGGGATTTAAAAACTAATTTTAATAAAAAATTTGAATAACTTCATAGCTGAAAACATATCAGATTATTTAAGAAAGTGAATACCATGACATTTTGTAGGTAAACAAGTAAATATTAACCTCCCCTGAGCTCTCACCTTTATTTCACAAAAGGTATTTAGAGTTTAATCACAATGCATATACAACGTATGTAGGTTGAGTGCTAAAACTGCCATTCTTGATTTAATAATAATTTGCTACATTATTTTGGATCAGATCACTCTAGTGAAAATGTAGTAATCTCTGGTTGCTGTGGATCAGTTGGTTGGGTGTCATCTCTTGCACCTTAAGGTTGCCGGTTCAATTCCCACTCAGGGTACATGCTGGGGTTGCATGTTTGATTCTTGGTAGGGGGGCATTCAGGAGGCAGCTGATAGATGTTTCTCTCTCACATCTGATGTTTCTCTTTCTCCCTCTCACTTCCTCTCTCTCTCAAAATCAATTTAAAAATCTTAAAAAAACTTAAATAAAATTAATTGACATGATCAAAATGATGAATTTTAATGCATTTTTGTGTGTTATGCAGAAAATATGAAAAAAATACCACATGGAAAACAATTTAAATGATAGTCTGCCTCTTTTAATGTAACAAATTAAGTTCATAATCATTTACAGATATATATGTCTGATATAGGCATATATTTGAAACAGGGTTAACCAGTGAGAAAAAGTACTCAGTCATGCAAATAACTTGGTCATGCAAAATTATTACATACATGAATAAGTTCAAGTTTGTATAAATGACTGTCGGAATCCTATATAATAAAAGCGTAGTATGTAAATTATCCCCTCAACTGGGAGTTGTCCCAGAGTTTGACCAGAGGGTGGGGCCTGCCAGGGGAAGGGAGGGAGTACTGGCCAACAGCTGCTAGGGACCCTACCAGTGCATGATTTTGTGTACTGGGCCTCTAGTCTCATATATTTGAATTAAGAAAACAGAAACTGAAGTAGCCAAGCAGATAAAAGGCTTCCCTGTCATGCAAAGCCACAGACTACTATGCGGAAATAAGTTCAATCACATAAATTGCACTTCATGGGAATCTTAGATTACAAACTCCTCAACCCCTTTCACTGATTGAGCAAATTCTTTCTCACTCCCATTTTTATTGCCTGAAGTATCCTTAGTATAACCTACTGTGTCATTCACTTACCCTGTTCAGTTATTCTTTGTAATTGCACAGGCAACAGATAGTCCATGTTGATTATGTAAACCCTTGAGCCAGAGAATGGGTTCCTATTTGGGTTCCCTTAGAAATTACCTACCTCACAGCTAACTGAACCCTAACTTGGAATTAATCACTGTATTCTGTTTATTTTTTTCAAAATAATATGCCTTTTGTTTCTCTGGTTATATTAAAATATACCTTCAGTGTGTTCAACAGAGTGCTATATACAAAGTAGGTGGTCAGTAGATGTGTCTGCTGCCATTTAAAATTCCAGTGTTAGGTATTCCATGGTTTACTAAAATAAGTATTCTAAGTTGTTACCACAATAAGAGCAGATCTACAGAGTAGTGAAAACATTTTGAAATGGATAAATCAGTACACATGTATGTGGGTGATATTTCTTAAAAGAATAACTGGATTGACTCAGGCAGACATTTCAGCCAAACATTTCCTGTGAACTGTATCCTCTCTCCTGAAGCAGAGGAGGACTATGGCCAATGAAGTTAATTAGTGCCAGATTAGTATGGCCTCAGCAGGTGTTAGGTTCAGACTGCCACCTGTTTGTGGAAGCCTCATGGTTGGCGAAGGGCTTGAGTAGTCTTGTTTTACTGACAGCTGCCAATTATTAATGTACCATATGCGATGATGGGTAAAGTTGCCATCAACTCTCGACCCATGTGCAAATGGTGAACACAGTGACAGACAGATGAACACTTGCAAGGCAACAAAAGACCTTCATTGCTGGACTGAGAGGCAGAACCTTAAAATGATTTTAATAAAGTGTAGTTAAAAATAGATTTTTAAAAAACTTTATTGTTTAAAGTGTTATAAATATCCATCCCCCCCTTTGATCCTCTTCACCTTATCCCCATCCCCACCTGTCCCTAGGCCTTCCTGCACTATTGTTTGTCCATGGGCTCTGCATTTATGCATATCAGTTCTTTGTTTAGTCTCCTCCCATTTGCACCACCCCTTCTCAATTACATCAGTCCGTTGCATGTTTCAATGTGTCTTGATTTGTTTTGTTTTTCAGCTTATTTTATTTGATTCCATATAGAAGTGAGAACTTATGATACTTGTCCTTCTCTGACTGGCTTATTTCACTTAGCATAATACTCTCCAGGTCCCTTCATGCTGTCTTAAAAAGTGATAGATCCTTCATATTTTACAGCTGAATAGTATTCCATTGTGTAAATATACCACAGGTTTTTAATCCATCTACTGATGGACACTTGGGCTGTTTCCAAATCATAGCAATTGTAAATTGATCTGCTATGAATATAGGGGTATATATATCCTTTCTAATTGGTGTTTAAGGCTTCTTAGGATATATTCCTGGAAGTGGGATCAATGTGTCCAATGGCAGCTCCATTTTGAATTTTTGTAAAGGAAATTCCACACTGTTTTCCATAGTGATTGCACCAGTCTGCATTCCCACTAGTAGTGTACTAGGGTACCATTTTCTCCACATCCTCACCTTATTGTTTGTTGAAGTATTGATGGTAGCCATTCTGACAGGTGTGACATGGTACCTCAATGTCCTTTCAATTTGCATCTCTATAATAATTAGTGATGTTGAGCATTTTTTTCATGTCTATTGACCTTTTTTTTTATCTCCTCTATAAAGAAGTATTTAGGTCCTCTGACCATGTTTTGTTTTGTTTTTTAATATATTTTATTGATTTTTTACAGAGAGGAACGGAGAGAGATAGAGAGTTAGAAACATCGATGAGAGAGAAACATCGATCAGCTGCCTCCTGCACTTCTTCTACTGGGGATGTGCCCGCAACCCAGGTACATGCCCTTGACTGGAATCAAACCTGGGACTTTTCAGTCCACAGACCGACGCTCTATCCACTGAGCCAAACCGGTTTCGGCTGACCATGTTTTTTAATTGGATTGTTTGTCTTCCTTTTGTTGAATTGTATGAGTACTTTATATATTTTTGAGATTAATCCCTTATCAGATGTATCATTGGCAAAAATGATCTCCCATGCAGTGGGTTCCCTTTTCAATTTGATGTTGGTTTCTTTGGCTGTGCAGAAGCTTTTTAAATTTGATATACTTCCATTTGTTTATTTTTTCCTTTGTTTCTCTTCCACTGGTTTATCTGTGAAAATTCTGCTAGGTACAATATCTTATATTTTGCTGCCTATGTTTTTTTTCTGAGATTTTTATGGCTTCATGACTTACATTTAAGTATTTTATCCATTTTGAGTTTATTCATGTGTATGGTGTAAGTTGGTGGTCTAGTTTCATTCTTGTGCAAGTACCTGTCCAATTATCCCATCACCATTTATTGAGGAGACTGTCTTTACTCCATTGTATGTTCTTTCCTCCATTGTCAAATATTAATTGAGCTTAATTGTTTGGGTCAATTTCTGGGTTCTCTCTTCTGATCAGTTGACCTATATGTCTCTTGTGCCAGCAGCACCAGGCTGTTTTGATTACAGTGCCTTTGTAGTATAACTCGATATCCGGTATTGTGATGCTTCCAACTTTGTTATTGCTCAAGATTGCTGTGGCTATTTGGCATTTTTTTTTTGGTTCCATATGAATTTTTGGAGTACTTGTTAAAGGTCTGTGAAATATGCCTTTGGTATTTTAATAGGGATTGCATTTAATCTATAGATTGCTTTGGCTAGTATGGCATTTTAATGATGCTAATTCTACCAATCCATGAACACAATATATTCTTCCATTTGTTTATATCTTCTATATCTCTTTTTTCATCATCCTGTAGTTTTCTGAGTAGAGGACTTTTACATTGTTGATTAAGTTTATTCCTAAGTATTTATTTTTGTTTGAAATGGTAAATGGTATTGATTTTTAGTTACTTTTTCTGAGAATTAATTATTGGGGTATAAAAATGCCTTCAATTTCTGGGTGTTAATTTTGTATCCTCCTACATTGCCAAATTCATTTATTAAATTTAGTAATTTTTTGGTGGACTCTTTAAGGTTTTCTGTGTCATCTGCAAATAGTGACAGTTTTACTTCCTCCTTTCCAGTTTGGATGCCTTTTATGTTTTCTTCTTATATGACCGCTGTGGCTAAGACTTCTAGTATTATGTTGAGTAATAGTGGTGAAAGCAGACATCCCTGTCTTGTTCCTGTTCTTAGGGGGAATGCTTTTACTTTTTTTCTCATTAAGGATGATGTTGGCTGTGGGTTTGCAATATATGGCCTTTATTATGTTGAGGTATGATTCCTCTATTCCCACTTTGCTGAGGGTTTTTATCAAAAATGGATGTTGGATTTTGCTGAATGCTTTTTCTGCGTCTATTGATATGGTCATATGGTTTTTGTCTTCGGTTTGTTTATGTGGTGAATCACATTTATTGATTTGCGAATATTGCACCAACCTTGCATCACTGGACTAAATCCCACTTGGTCATGGTGTATGATCTTTTTAATATATTGCTGTATCTGATTTGCTAATATTTTGTTTAGGATTTTAGCATCTATGTTCATCAGGGATATTGGCCTGTAATTCTCTTTCTTTGTAGTGTCTTTATCTGGTTTTGGAATTAGGATAATGCTGGCCTCATGAAAAGAGCTTGGAAATGTTCCTTTCTCTTGGATTTTTTGGAATAGTTTGTTGGAGCCTCATGGTTGGAGAAGGGCTTGAGTAGTCTTGTCTTACTGACATCTGTCAGCTGAGTAAAGTTGCTATCAATTCTTGAACCATATGAAAGTGGTGAACACAGTGACAGATGAATACTTGCAAAAGACCTTTATTGCTGGACTGGGAGGCAAAACATTAAAATGATTTTATGAAAGGGTCATTAAAAATAGATTGTTAAAGCTATGTCACAGACAATATACATTTGTTCTGGTCACCATTTGTCATCTTGTTTAGAACTCTAAAACCATATGTGCTAATAGAAACTGCTTTTTTAGAAGTTAAGAAACCTGACATGAAAGGCTACATTCCCCAAGAGAACTTTTTTTTTTTTTGGCAATTTCATCAATGGAAAGACAATTAAAAATAGCAAATTAATTGCTAAGCCCAACTATTTTGAAAAAATTAAAAGTATTATTTAAGAGCAGGACAGGGCCCACCTGGTGTGGCTCAGTGGTTGAGCGTTGACCTATGAATCAGGATGTCATTGTTTGATTGCTGGTCATAGCACAAGCCTGGGTTTCAGGCTCAATCCCCAGTGAAGGAGTTTTCAGGAGGCAGCACATTAATGATTCTCTCTCATCATTGATGTTTCTATCTATCTCTTCCTCTCTGAAATAATAAAAATATTTTTTAAAAAAGAGGACAGGTTTCTGAATTTGGTTGTTTAGGTAGAAGAAATTAGATATGAAATGAAATGTATGGGAAGACTTAAATTTTTTTTGGACTTTTTGAGTCTATAGGATTCCTTTTGCTGCCTAATAAGAGTATAATATTCTGCAAGTTGACGTAGGGAAGAAATAGTTACTTAATTTATAGAGAGGTTATGAAAGCTTATATCCAACCTATTTACTTATGAAGTAACATAATGGTAATTGTCAATATAGTTGCCAGACACTTTGTATATGTTACTTCTTTCATTCTCTCATCATTCTTACGAAATAGGTACTATTACAGTCCTTTTTTTAAACAAGGAAACTGAAGCCCAAAGAAATTAATTTTTGCAAGGTTACAAAGCTGGAATTTTAACTCCAATCTGGTTCCTAAACTGTGCAGTAAATCAGGTTTGAATAGTTTAAAAGTAAATTGATTTTTCCCAATTTAGAACCTGTTTATAATGGCTGGACTAGCTACTCAAGTGACATCCATGGAATGGGGTATATGCTTGAAAATTGTAATTTGGTGTAAAAATTATTGAAATAAGAATGTGCGAAGTTTATGTCTAAGGGAGGCATCACTGTTGCTTTGAGATGCCATAGAAAGCAGTTTTTATTTTTTGACATGGTACTGATTGAGAGATTAATTTTTAATATTTTTAAATGTGATTAATTATAAGAATGCCATATGGCTACTTTGGAAAATATATAAAGCAACTCATATTAAATGTCTTAACTTTAGAAGAGAATTGCTAGATAAATGAATTTTATTTTGTCTGTTTCTCTGGTTCACAATTTTGAAATAAAACACACGTAAACCTCAAGAGACAAGCCCTTGGGTTTATGCAGGAGTTAGAAATTATGAAACATGGTTGTCCTGCTTATAGTTCATGTGCGGAGAGACTCAGAACCCAGCTACTTCCACTACTTACTGCCTATGGCTTTATGTGTGTCTTTTTAGGATCAGAACCATGTGTTAAAGTCTTGTCATCTTATTGAGTTATTATCCTGCAGAAAAGATGTCAAGCAGGAAATGTGGTAGGGGAATTTACACAGGGTTGAAAAGAAAAGATAATTGAAGAAAATAATCTAATGTCTTAGTGAAAAAAATGAAGGTACAATTCACAGCACAGATTAGATCTAGAGGGATAGAGCCCACAACCAAGGTACATGCCCTTGACCAGAATCAAACCTGGGACCCTTCAGTCCGCGGGCCGACACTCTATCCACTGAGCTGAACCGGTTAGGACAGGGCATATTTATTTTGAAACAACCACTCTGTACTTCTGCCTGTATTAGAGGAACTCAATAAGAACCTATTAGCTCAAACTGAAATGATGCTTGTGGAGTTAAGTCTTGGATTAAGAGTTTGGAGATTGTGGTGCGGTATTTGATTTTGATATAGTAATTTGATATAGTAAAGGTGATAATTTCAGAGAAAATCTTATCTTTGCAATCCGTGTGGCATCATTGTTAACCTCTCTTGAAAAGGCATAGGTTCCATTATACAAATATAGAGTGGGGCAAAAGTAGGTTTACAGTTGCTCATATGAAAAAAGTGCAATAATGAGTAAATAACAATACAAGATTGAACTGTTTCATGTACTCAAAACTGTAAACTTACTATTGTCTCACTCTGTATAGATTATGGGATAGTAGGTTGATAATTGAGGCTTATATAGGGGGATATGCGGTTCTTTTCTCTATTCCCTTTCCCCTAAAATATAAAATGGGTCATAACCACTGTTGATCAATTGCAATGTCTTTGTCATCTCTGTTTTCAGTTACTAGCAAATACAGCTCCCTCATTAATTAGAGCAAATATCAAAATCACCTTATCTGTCTGCTCTAAAGTAAACCATCTTGCTCATCTTTTAATAGGAAAACATTAGGGACTTCTGTACTATTGTCTATGTTTACTGCTTCAATAAATATCATTACCACTAGCTTTTCTCCAATTTTTACTTTTCCTATGATATCCCTCCCATCTTCACCAGTTATCTTGCTTGCTTTTCTGTCTACTCAGGTACCCACATGCTTCAGGGACTCTTGGCAGTGAGTAGTGGAGGCTGTGAAGTCTTACCTAATAGCAGAAGTGGGGAAATCCTATATAATAAAGAGGTAATATGCAAATTAACCCTCATGCCCTCAAGAGATGGCTGCCTATGACCAGGCTGGCAGGGGGGTTAATGAGGGACAACCAAATGACTGAACAAGCAGGCTGCGTGGGGCGACCAGGCCAGCAGGGGGGTTAGTGAGGGATGACCAAATGACTGAACAAGCAGGCTGCGTGGGGCGACCAGGCAGGTGGGGGAGCCGTGAGGGGTGACCAGGCCGGCAGGGGGGCAGTTGGGGGCAACCAGGCTGGCAGAGGGGGAGGCAATTGGGGGTGATCAGGCCGGTACGTAGAGGCAGTGAGGGGCATTCAGGCCAGCAGGGGGGGCAGTGAGGGGTGACCAGGCAGGCAGGCAGGTGAGCAATTAGGAACCAGCGGTCCAGGATTGTGAGAGGGATATCCGACTGCTGGTTTAGGTCTGATCCCCCGGATCAGGCCTAAACTGGCAGTTGGAAATTCCCCAAGGGGTCCCAGATTGGAGAGGTTGCAGGCTGAGCTGAGGGGACCTTCCCTCCCATGCATGAATTTCATGCACCAGGCCTCTAGTAGTCTATAAGAGGGTGTCCCAAATAAATCTCTTTTTCCACAAAATAATAGGCAGCACTCAAGTAATAAGTATCTTAGTGTCAAATATTGCACACATATCAATTCTTAAATATTGTTTAACCCTTATTTATACCTTAAGATGGCTCTTAGCCTTGTCCAATCTATTAAGTTATGGAAAGTAATAGTACTTGTACATTTCTTTTCCTTCAGGGGAGTATATGTCTAATTATATCCCTTCTTTTTGCCATTATTTTTTTTGTCCAAAACTCAATCAGGAAGAATCAGAAAACCTGAATTGACCAGGAACAACTAACGAAATTGGAGCAGTAATAAAAATAACGCCCAGCAAACCAAAGTCCTGGACCATATGGGTTCACAGGGACTTTTACCAAACATTCAAAGAAGAACTAACACCTATCCTCCTAAAACTGTTCCAAAAAATCAAAGAGGAAGGAACACTTCCAAGCTCTTTTTATGAGGCTAGGATTATCCTAATTACAAAACCAGATAAAGACACTGCAAAGAAAGAGAATTACAGGCCACTGTCTCTGATGAACATCCTATCTAATAAAAGAGAAAAATGGTAATTGGTGTACGACGATACCCTTTTCATTGGCTAATCAGGGCTATATGCAAATTAACTGCCAACTAAGATTGGCAGTTAACTGCCAACAAGATGGCGGTTAATTTGCATATGTAGGCACAATGCAGGGAGGGGAAAGGGAAAGCAGGAAGAAGCCCCCTGCCACTGACAGTGATCAGAAACCCAGGGGGGAGCTAAGAGCTGGGGGGCAGGGCAAAGGCGGCCCTGGGGCCGCCTTTGCCCTGCCCCCCAGCCATGATCGGAGAATCAGGCGCCTTTGCCGCCCTGGCCAGTGATAGCAGGAAGTAGGGGTGGAGCCAGCGATGGGAGCTGGGCACGGTCGAAGCTGGCAGTCCCGGGAGCTAGGGGTCCCTTGCCTGGGCCTAAAGCGGAGCCCACGATCGCGGGGCCAATGCAGCTGCGGGTCCCCGCTGCCTGGGCCGGACGCCTCAGCCAGAGGCGTTAGGCATGGGCAGGGGCGGAGCCTGCAACCGCGGGGAGCTGGGGGTTCCCTGCCCAGGCCTGACACCTCTGCCGGAGGCCTCAGGCCTGGTCAAGGGGCCGATCCGGTGATTGGTGATCGGAGGGTGATGAGGGTCAACTCCTCTGGCCGAGGCATCAGGCCTGGGTGGGGAGCGGAGCCAGGGATTGGGGGGATATGATGGTCCCCTTGCCCAGGCCTGAAACCTGGGTCAGAGGCGTCAGGCCTGGGCAAGGGGCCGATCAGGCGATCGGAGGGTGATGGGGGTCTACGCCTCTGGCCGAGGCATCAGGCCTGGACAAGGGGCCAATCCTGCGATTGGAGGGTGATAGGGGTCAACGCCTGAGGGCCCCCAGTATGTGAGAGGGGGCAGGCTGGGCTGAGGGACACTCCCCTCCCCACACACACCCAGTGCACGAATTTTGTGCACCGGGCCCCTAGTAGATAATAAAATCCTTAACAAAATATTAGCAAATCGGATCCAGCAATATATTAAAAAAGACCATACACCATGACAAATGGGATTTATTCCAGTGATGCAAGGCTGGTACAATATTCACAAATCAATAAATGTGATACATCACATAAACAAATTGAAAGACAAAAACCACATGATCATATCAAGAGATTCAGCAAATGCATTCAGCAAAATCCAACACCCATTTTTGATAAAAACTCTCATCAAAGTGAGAATAGAGGGGTCACATCTCAACATAATAAAGGCCACATGTAACAAACCCACAGCCAACATCATCCTCAATGGGTAAAAAGTAAAAGCATTCCCCCTAAGAATAGGAACAAAACAGGGATGTCTGCTTTCACCACTCTTATTCATGCATATTGAAACGAAATTAATTAGAAGAAATATTTTAATACAGCTATTTGCCCTTTCACTATAATAGAAGTGTCAAACAAATTCATGATCTACAATGACAGAAACACACGTGTGCAATTAACACCAGTGAGAGCTTTATATGTATCGTGCATGTGTGAGTCAAATTGGCCTTTTATAGATATAGAATAAACTTGCTTAATTAGACCTGCTTTCTTATTTAGCTAAACTTTTTCCAGCCCAATGAAGCACCCCAACTTCTCTTTCAGATAATTGTCAGCAATACAGCAGTAAATATCAACACGAAGCAGATTAATATTGTAGATCATGCAGGGAGAACAAAGGGTAAACTCTTTAAGTGTAGCAGTGTTTGACTATATTCTGCTCAGTGCAGTGAGAAAACCTGAAGTCATTTTCAAGTTGCACCATTTCTTACTTCTTTTCACTTGGGTCAAGTTTCTAAATTTTCTAAATCTCCATTTTCCAGCAAATGAAAATAAAATAGGATTCCACTGAATCTCCTATCTACTGCCTCCAGGACTTCCGTGAGGATCAAATGAGATGAGGCACAGGAAAACACTTCACAAACATTTGGTTAAAGTATAAAATGTTTGCACCTGGCTATAAAGCAAGTTGGGATCCTGGACTGAAGAAACTCCAAGGAGGCTAGTCTCTAGGGAGAGGAAGCGGGTCATTGCTATGTGACAACATTACCTGGCGCCCACAGCGACCATTTCCAGGCTGGGCTGGGCTGTGGACCACATTTGGTCATGGCAATGTTGGCTGCGATTTTTTTGGGGTGTCGCTCTGGGGTGGTGGCGGGACCTGTGTCCCACTTGGGCGAAGCCAAGTGTTGGTTTGTGGGCACCAGGTTCGTGGTGCTGTTTATTTTTAAATTGTCAGTGTGTCATGTTAACTCCTTTGTTGAGCGTCTGCCCCCTGGTGGTCAGTGCTCATACATATTGGTCAGACAGACACTTAGCCTTTTATATATATTAGACTAGAGGCCCGGTGCACAAAAATTTGTGCACTCAGGGGGGAAGGGGGGTCCCTCAGCCCGGCCTGTGCCCTCTTGCAGTCTGGGAATCCTCCGGACATAACGACCTGCTGGCTTAGGCCTGCTCCCGGGTTGCAGAGGGCAGGCCCAATCCCTAGGTGCAGCCCCTGGTGAGGCTCAGAGCAGGGCTGATTGGGGAGTTGGGGTGCCGCCCCCTGTCATGCACAGAGCAGGGCAGATCAGGAGGTTTCGATGCCACCCTCAGTCACGCTCAGGGTAGGGCCTATTGGGGGATTGGGGTACTGCCCCCTGTCACACTCAAGGCAGGGTCTATGGGCCGGTTGCAGCGCCACCCCTGTCACGCACAGAGCAGGGCCGATCAGGGGGTTGGGGAGCTCCCCCCGTCACTCACAGAGTAGGGCCGATAGGGGAGTTGGGGCACTGACCCCTGTCACACACAGAGCAGGGCCGATGGGGAGGTTATGGCTCTACCCCGTCACACATAGAGCAGGGCCCATGAGGGCGGTTGGAGCGTCACCCTCTATCACCCACAGAGCAGGGCCGATCAGGGGGTTGGGGCGCCACCACTGTCACACTCAGTGCAGGGCCAATGGGGAGGTTATGGCTCTACCCCGTCACACACAGAGCAGGGCCCGTGGGGCGGGGGGGGGCGCCGCACCCTATCACACACACAGCAGGGCCGATCAGGGGGTTGGGGCACCACAGCCTGTCACACACAGAGCCACAGGGCGATCAGGGGGTTGGGGAGCTACCCCTATCAGGCACAGAGCAGGGCTGATCAGGGGATTGGGGCGCCTTTCCCTGTCATGAACAGAGCAGGGCGGATAGGGAGGTTTGGCCCCGCCCTCTGTCACACACAGAGCTGCAGGGCGATCAGGGGGTTTGGGTGCTGCCCCCTGTCACGCTGATCCCGGTGGGGGCCAGCTGGTTTGCCCTGAAGGGTGTCCTGGATCAGGGTGGGGGTCCCCACTGGGGTGCCTGGCCAGCCTAGATGAGGGGATGATGGCTGTTTGCAGCTGGTCACACACCCTTCTGGGCGGGGATCCCCACTGGAGTGCCTGGCCAGTCTGGGTGAGGGGCTGAGGGCTGTTTTCAGGCTGGCGGGTGACTGAAGCTCCCAACCGCTCCTTTTTTTCTTTTTCTTTTTTTATTCTGGGCCAGCTTTAGCTCTCAGGCTTGCCTCCAGCTCCTAGGCCTCCGCTGCTGAAAGCAGGTTTCTGGCCTTTGTTTACCTTCTGTATTTGAAACAATGTTGCAATCCTGCTGGCTGAAGCCCAGGACTAAAGCAGGTTTCTGGGGTTTTGTTTAGCTTCTATATTTGTAACATAGCTGCTTAGAGTTGCAGCTCAGAGGCTGGCAGCGGTAGGCGGGGAATGTTGGAGTCCTCTGTCACTGAAGCAAGCAAGCCTCATGTTCGCTTTCAGCTGCCTGGCTCCCGGCCGCCATCTTGGCTGGCAGTTAATTTGCATATCCCCCTGATTAGCCAATGGGAAGGGTAGCGGTTGTATGCTAATTACCATGTTTCTCTTTTATTAGATAGGATAGTACTTGAAATTCTTTGCCTCCACCCAATTAATGAAATCTTAAGCCATCATAGTTCCCTTTCTTTTCCCTCTTTCTATTCCAAATCTCAAAATAGTATGCCTTCCACTTCTGTTTTAACTTCCTTTCCTTCCTACCTTCTTTATTTCCTTCACACACATAGGCACTGACACACACACTCATAGCCTCTTATAATGTATCAGGGAACTATTGTACATGCTAGGGATCCAGCAGCAAATGCAACAAAATGGACACTTCTCTGATGGAACTTGCATTTAAGTAGAGAGGTGGTTCATACACAGTTAAAAACTACTGACAAGGGTTAGCAATATGCATTACAAGGAGATGAGTGATAAATATGGTAATGTAATGGAGAGTGATTAGATATGTTAGGTTTCTCTGGGGAGGTCAAATTTTAGCCTAAAGCTGAATGAGAAAGAGCCAGACAAAGGAAAATATCAGGAACAAATGCAAAGGCACTGTGGTAAGGATAGTTGGCAGGTCTGAGTAACAGAATACTGTGAATACAGTATGGTAGGCAAGATAAGGAATACTGGCTATTCAGAGTAACAGTACTGGGATAGATACGTAGTTTTTGGCCAGATTATATTGGGCACTGTATATATATACTTACATTTTATTCTAAATATAATAGGAATTTTAAGTAGGATTTGTGGCATGATTTTATTTGTCCTCTGAAAATTCACTTTGATTGAGTTAATGTTTTATAGCAACCCAGAGTGGGTATAGTAAAATGTAGTACCGTAAGATTATTATGGTTCTTTTGGATTGGTCTAATACAGCAGTTCTCAACCTGTGGATCGCGACCCCTCTGGCTGTTGAACGACCCTTTCACAGGGGTCGCCTAAGACCATCCTGCATATCAGATATTTACATTACGATTCATAGCAGCAACATTACAGTTATGAAGTAGCAACGAAAATAATTTTGTGGTTGGGTCACAACATGAGGAACTGTATTTAAAGGGCCAGAAGGTTGAGAACCACTCTAAGATGACATTGTATTTAGAGAGAAATCAACAAATCCAGGGTATATTTTGATGACATAGCCAATGGGACTAGCTGAAGGTTTGTTCTGTTTATAATACAATAGAATTACCCTAATTATATTTCATAAACCTTACCACAGTGCTACTGACAAATTTGATTCAGGGATAGGCAACTTCAGTGTTGAATGGAAATTCTTACCATCCAAAAACGAAACAAAAGCAGTGTAGCCAACCTTAAAAACATTTGAAATTATTATGAATCCCCTTCAAATATCTGCAAGAGTTTTATAAAACTTATTAGCATGCTTTGATTAAGTAGGCCTTTCTGTAAAGACAAAATATTGGTATTTTGAAAAAAAATTCTTATTCAATTATATGATTCCATTTAAAAATATATTATTGCCCTAACCGGTTTGGCTCAGTGGTAGAGCGTCGGCCTGGGGACTGAAAGGTCCCCGGTTCAATTCCTTGGTTGCAGGCACATCCCCACTAGGGAGTGTGCAGAAGGCTGCTGAATCGATGTTTCTCTCATGTATGTTTTTAACTCAATCCCTGTCCCTCTCCCTTCCTCTTTGTAAAAAATCAATAAAAGATATTTAAAAATATATATTATTGGATAAAGAAAGCAGCATAACATACTTGTGAAATAGGTACTCTAAAAGACTATATGATATGAATATGAATAATGTACATTCCCTGTGCTCAAGGATTTCTTATCCCAATAGGATGACCAACATAAAACAGCAAAACAAACACTTCCATGTATCTCAGAGGGCAGAGACTATTGCTCATGGGGTCCTACCAAGGGTGCCTTTTCAGAAACAGGATTTTGTCACTAATACTGGTGGGCACCGGAATTCCAGAGAAAAAGAACAGCATGGACCACTGCACAAAAATGGGACAGATCATAATGATCCAGTAGCTGCAACTAGTCAAATTTTGATAGAGAAATGAATGTAACGATGAAAGAGATAAGACATGCCTTTCTGTGTAACCAGGAAAAGCTCTTGAAAAACCCAGATTTTATAGTAAACATTTCTTTATGTAAAGTGTCATACTATTTTCTGTAATAGCTACACCATTTTACATTATCACTAGCAATACATAAGGGTTCTAATTCCTCCACATCCTTACCTTACACTGTTTTTTTTTAAAAATATATTTTATTGATTTTTTTACAGAGAGGAAGGGACAGGGATAGAGAGTTAGAAACATCGACGGGAGAGAAACATCGATCAGCTGCCTCCTGCACACCTCCTACTGGGAATGTGCCCACAACCAAGATACATGCCATTGACCGGAATTGAAGCTGGGACTCTTCAGTCCGCAGGCCGACGCTCTGTCCACTGAGCCAAACCGGTCAGGGCCAGTTTTTTTTTTCATTTTGATAATCCTATCTAATAAAAGAGAAACATGGTAATTAGCCATACTTCCCCGACCCTTCCCATTGGGTAATCAGGGTGATATGCAAATTAACTGCCAGCCAAGATGGCAGCCGGCAGCCAGGCAGCTGGAAGCAAACATGAGGCTTGCTTGCTTCAGTGACGGAGGACTCCAACATTCCCCGCCTGCCACTGCTGGCCTCTGAGCTTGCAGTTTGAAACATTGTTACACATATAGAAGCTAAACAAAACCCCAGAAACCTGCTTTCAGCCAGCGGGGATCTCAGAGCTGGAGTTGAAACAGTGTTTCGATTATAGAACCCAAACAAACCAGATACCTGCTTTCAGCAGCCAAGGCCTAAGAGCTGGAGCCAAGCCTCAGAGCTAAAGCTGGTCCAGAATAAAAAAGAAAAAAGAAAAAAAGGAGCATTTGGGAGCTTCAGTCACCCGCCAGCCTGAAAACAGCCCTCAGCCCTTCACCCAGACTGGCCAGGCACCCCAGTGGGGACCCCCACCCTGAAGGGTGTGTGACCAGCTGCAAACAGCCATCATCCCCTCACCCAGGCTGGCCCGGCACCCCAGTGGGGACCCCCACCCTGATCCAGGACACCCTTCAGGGCAAACCAGCCGGCTCCCACCTGTGCACCAGGCCTCTATCCTATATAGTAAAAGGGTAATATGCCTCCCAGCACCAGGATCTGTGGAGCAGCGAGGCCTCCCAGCGCCGGGATCCGCGTGACGGGGCAGCACCCAAACCCCCTAATCACCCTGCGGCTGTGTGTGTGACAGGGGGCGGGGCCACAACCTCCCTATCGGCCCTGCTCTGTTCGTGACAGGGGAAGGTACCCCAACCCCCTGATCAGCCCTGCTCTGTGCCTGATACGGTGGAGCTCCCCAAACCCCTGATCGCCCTGCGGCTCTGTGTGTGACAGGGTGCGGCGCCCCAACCCCCCCTACCCAAGCCCTGCTCTGTGTGTGACAGGGTGTGGTGCCCCAACCCCCCCCCAGGCCCTGCTCTGTGTGTGACAGGGTAGAGCCATAACCTCGCCATCGGCCCTGCCCTGAGTGTGACAGGGTGAGGCGCCCCATCCCCCTGATCCGCCCTGCTCTTTGTGTGACAGGGGGTGGTGCCCCAACTCCCCTATCGGCCCTACTCTGTGAGTGACAGAGGGGAGCTCCTCAACCCCCTGATTGGCCCTTCCCTGTGCGTGACAGGGGGGAGCTCCCCAACCCCCTGATGGGCCCTGCTCTGTGCATGACAGGGGGGGAGCTCCCCAACCCCTGATTAACCCTGCTCTGTGCGTGACAGGGTACGGAGCCCCAACCCCCATGATGGGCCCTGCTCTGTGAATGACATGGGGGAGTGCCCCAACCCCCTGATGGGCCCTGCTCTGTGTGTGACAGGGGGTGGCGCCGGAACCTCCCCATTGACCCTGCCTTGAGTGTGACAAGGGGCGGTGCCCCAACCCCCCAATCGGCCCTACCCTGAGCGTGACTGAGGGTGGCATCGCAACCTCCCAATCCGCCCTGCTCTGTGCATGACAGGGGGCGGTGCCCCAACTCCACAATCAGCCCTGCTCTGAGCCTCACCAGGGGCTGCACCTAGGGATTGGGCCTGCCCTCTGCCACCCAGGAGCAGGCCTAAGTCAGCAGGTCACTATCTCCGGAGGGGTCCCAGATTGCGAGAGGGTACTGGCCGGGCTGAGGGACCCCCGAGTGCACAAATTTTTGTGCACCGGGCCCCTAGTAGCTATTATAATGTGTGTGAAGTGTTTGTCAAGTGTTATAAACTGTGACCAGATTTACAAATGGGGCATAAGATTTTTGTGGCCAAACACCCAGCTCTGAACTAGGATTGTCATTACAAGTAAAAGTGCAAGAATTCCCTTCATAAAAAAATTAGCTTACGTATAAATATTTATGATGTCTTATCTTTGTTCAAGGCATTGTGGTAGCTTCAGTGTATGCCTTGGTTAACAAAACAGAAATATCAAGTCCAGTGGGAAAGATGGATGTTCATTAAATAATTACATACTAGTAAGTATGTAGTATGGCAGATGCTCTCTGCTCATCCACATGCCTCAGCACTCTATGAAGCAAAGCTGTTTAGTTCTGCCCACAGGTCTTTGTTTCTGGAGATATGAGCACACTTGGCCCATGCACATGGTAAATCTTATATGCTGAAGCATGCATAACCCTGGGAGCAGCCATCAAACAATGATGGATGGTGAATGGTGGATAAATACCCCATCTTCCTCTCCCTTCCTTTGGGATAGTTTTGAGATGTGTTCTTTCTCCTAGAGTTCCCCAGAGAGATTAGGCTCCAGTTGCTCATGATGGTGACTTGCTTGTTTGGACACCCTTTATTGACTCTCTTTCCTTCTCTGTCTCACTTCTAATCCCAAAAATTTTTTCCTGAGATCACTTCCAAATGAATTCAAATTGTCTCAGTATGGGATTTAGGGAAACCAAAGCTAGGACACATTAATATATTTTCATGAATTCTGTGGAGGAAAAGAAAGGTTGCTGCAAAAATTTGTAATAGAAAGTCAAGTCTGTGGGTTCAATGAAGGCTATTCTGAAAAAGTGACATTTGAGGGTGGAGTCAGAGTTAATTAGGTGAAGGCATCCAGGCCGAAGGAAATAGCAGTGTAGAGGTCTGTGAATAGGAGAGAGCATGGCATTTTAAAAAAAATGAGGTGACACTAAAGGGAGTAATGCAAATGGTTGAAACAGATGAAGCTGGACATAGAGGTAGGATCCAGTTCATACACAGCCATGTAGACCATGCTGGAAACTTAGATATTTATACAAAGACCAATGGTAAACCGAATAAAACCCTTTTAAACCAGAGGAGAGATATTGTTAGATTTACCTTTTAAAAATATCACTCTGGGTGTTTCATGGAGAGCAGATTGGAGTGGGATAAGAAGATTAGCCTATGGTCCCTGGCCAGGTGGCTCAGTTGGTTAGAGCATCCTCCCAATATGCCAGGATTATGGGTTCAGTCCCTGGTCAGGGCACAGGGTACATACAAGAATTAACCAATGAATGCATAAATAACTGGAACAACAAATTGAAGTCAGTCTCTCTCTCTCTCTATCTCTCTCTCTCTCTCTCTCTCTCTCTCTCTCCCCCCTCTCTCCCTCTCCCCTTCTCCCTCTCCCTCCCTCCCTCTTCCTCTCTCCCTCTCCCTCTTCCTCTCCCTTCCTGTCTCTATAAAAATCAATTAAAAAAAGAATAGCCCACAAGGATTCATTTGCAATGGTACAAGCAATAGACAGTGATACCTTGGTCTTAGTGCTCCCTCCAATTGTGATAACCTATTATGTCATCAGACATTGCTGAATGTCCCTTTGGATACAAGATTGTCCTGAATAATAACTCTTTAGGGTGATTTCAATAACTTCTAAGGAATACACAATTAGAGGGGGGAGAGAGAGAGAGAGAGAGAGAGAGAGAGAGAGAGAGAGAGAGAGAGAGAGAGAGAGAGCGCCATGCTTTGGTTAGTATCAAGATTTATTCCTTTTTTTTTTGGAGCCATACTTTTTAAGTTTTATTTTATTGTTTAAAATATTATATATAGTATTACACATGTCTCATTTCCCCCCATTGACCTCCCCCTGGCCACTCCCACCCCCCAGCACATGCTCTTACCCCCCTACTGTCTGTATCCATTGGTTATGCTTATGTGCATGCATGCAAGTCCCTTGGTTGATCTCTTACCCCCACACCCCACCCCTTTCCTACCTTCCCACTGAAGTTTGACAGCCTGTTTGGTGCTTTTTGTCTCTGTATCTGTTTTTGTTCATCAGTTTATGATGTTCATTATATTCCACAATGAGTGAGATCATGCACTATTTATCTTTCTCTGACTGGCTTATTTCGCTTTGCATAATGCTCTCCAGGTCCATCCATTCAAGATTTATTCTTAATCGTAGATATGTTGAAGAATTAAAATCCAGGAAAATGAAAAGTTCACTCAATTTTATGGTTCAAAAATGATGTTTCATGACATACTTTTTTGACCCTCTGAAGTACCCCCACCTTCCCTGAACCACTTCCTTATTATGTGGGTCAACTGAACAATCAGGTTTCTACTTATCCACTTCCCAAATTTTTAACTTAGTCTTCATATCTAATAAAAAATGCCATTGTTCCATTTTTCTTTCACCATTTCTTTTATATAGACCAACTGCTACCACCCTGATTGTGGCCTTTGTCTTCTTCATTTTGTTTCTCCCACCAATCCTCAAAGTCCAGGAAGATGACATTATCTTTCCTTTCATTTTAGTTTTTCCTGCAGGACTTGTAGATTGTTATATTTTTTAAATTAAATTTATTGGGGATGTATTAATCAGATCATACATGTTTTAAGTATACATTTCTATGATAGAAGATCTGTTCGCCCACCACCCAAAGTCAAATCATCTTCCATCACCATATATTTGCCCCCTTCACCCCCAACGCCCTTTCCTCCAGCAACCACCACACTGTTAGTTTCCAAGAATTTTCAGTTTTATATACCACATAAATCATATGGTTCTTATCTTTTTCTGTCTGACTTATTTCACTTAGCATAATGTTATCAAGGTCCATCCATGTTGTTGCAAATGGCAGTACTTCATCCTTTCTTAGTATTCCATTGTGTATATGTACCACATCTACTTTATCCAGTCCTCTATCACAGGGACACATTGGTTGTTTCCATGTCTTGGCCACCGGTAACAATGCTGCAATGGACATAGGGGTGCATATATCTTTATGAATACAAGTTATCGAGTTTTTGGATATATACCCAGGAGAGGGATAGCTGGGTCAAACGCTAACTCTATTTTCTTTTTCTTTTCTTTTTTTTTGAGAAATCGCTAGACTGTTTTCCTTAGTTGCGATACCAGTCTACACTTCCACCAGCAGTGAATGAGGGTTCCCTTTCCTCCACAACCTCTCCAACACTTGTTATTACTTGTCTTGTTGATAATATCCATTCTGACAGGTGTGAGGGCCTATCACGATACTTTGCTCAAACAACTGAGGCCAAATTGGCTTCTTCCTCTGGACTTTCACAGCACATGTTGCTTTTTAGACTGTGATAATTGATGAATTGAGATGATTTCCCAATTTCTATCATGTGTATCCTTTCTCCTCTCTTAAATTATAAGCATTTTAAAGGAAGTTCTTCAAACTTACATAGGCTCACCCAGAGTAGATAGAATAGGTCATAATACTGACTGTTCTTTTTCCAACTGTTGAAATTTCATAGGGCAAGCACCTGAAAATCTACCTTGGTGTCAATGCTTCCAAGGAGAAATGGTGACATCACTGCGAATGAGCTTGACCCAAATGATGTTAACTACGGTATATTGCTTCATATTTAATTAAAAGTAAAAAAAGAAGGCTTTTTATAAAACAACTAATCTGAGCTGATGACTAAAAGAGAAATATTTAAAGGTCTTTTCCTGCTCTCCATTGACTCAGTATAAATAGGAATGATACGCACAGAGTGAGGAGAGAATGCGGTGCCTTGACTAGAGATTTTTGTAGCACATTTTTCACTGACTTTAATGAGTTGTGTGTATGGCTAAATGTAGTAGTGCAGTTGGCAGAATGTCTTTTTTCAAAGCATCAAGAATTAGCCTAAAGTCTCAGTGAATATTGGAAATGGGGCAGGAAAAAAAAAAGTGTTGTTCAGAAAGCCTGTTGACCTGGGGAGCACAGAGTTCCCAACAGTTTCAGTAGGAATGGGATCATCCTAAAACATTGAGGAACTATTGCATGTTTCTGGGTAATTGCAGTGAAAGAGAGTGTGAGAAGTGCCCCAACAATGAAGAATTTTCCATTGCGTTGCTTTTTCTTGCTGGGTAAAACCTCTGAATTCCCAGATTTTTATATTTAGTTATAAGACATGGCTTTCCCTGGAAAAGGGTCTTGGAGATTATTTAGGGTTTTGATCAGGTGTGAAAATGTGTCAATTTTTTCTACCTAACAAAGGTCCTTAAGGCATCATCCTTATGGCAAGAATAAAAAATAAAGATGGTGCAAGTAAGTCAGTTGATCACCAGATATTCATTACTTGCCTTCTATGTATGATGAAGTGTTAGGTGTTGTCAGACATTTAATTTAAAGGCATAATCCCCATCCTTAAGGAATTTGCAATTATCTGAGCAGTTTTAAAAACTCTGTTAATAAAATTGACAATATGTAAGTGTCAAGTGCGTTATAATAAAATAGAATGCATTTAGGATACTCATAGAAAATAGCCCTAAGTTAATCATCATTACAAATTCAGTAGAAAGTACTCTGGATTACTATTTACTCATATGGGAAATGGGGGCATAGAGAGATTAACTAACAAGCACACGGTCACAGAGTTTAACAGTGGAGCAGGAATTTGAACCCAGGGAATCTTACTTTAGAGTCTGTGTGCCTAAAACATTAGTTTGTATTGGTATAGAAGAGACTTGCCAGTTTGTTTGTTTCTTTTTTTTTTCCAGAACAGGAAGGACTTTTCCTAATCTTGAATGAAGGATGTGATGTAGATGAATGAAAGGGGAGTGGGGTGAGGTCTTGGGAGTGTGTGGATCTGGGGGTGGGATTGTGAGGAAATGGTAAAAAGTGATAATGTTTCAAGCAGCAGCTTGAAGGTGGAAATTAAAATGACATATTAGGTGTATATGTGGGTGGAAGAATGAGTAGCGACTCTAATTTAGGCAATTTTGAGTAGGAGATTAGTTGATGGTATGTAAGAACAGAGTGGTACAAGTTTCTAAGCAAGCAGTTTGCAGAACCCTGAAATTTAAAATGGTGGCCTTTTTACATCTAGGAATGCATTACTAGTAGAAGGCCTTATACTGTATTGTTTGTGAAAGTGAGAAAATGACTGACACAAATGACTTTCAGAAAGAGAATTGTTCAAATGTAGTTTATACCATGGAGTATTTACTTATTTTTATTGACACTGAGAGATGGTTGTGATTTATTGTGCAGTGAAAAAAAGTGATTTGATGAAAATATATATAACTAGAGGCCTGATGCATGAAATTTGTGCAAGAGTAGGCCTTCCTTCCCCCAGCTGCCAGCACCGGCTTCCCTCTGGCACCCAGGGCCCGGGCTTCTCTCTGGCTGCCAGTAGGCACCCGGGACCTGGGCTTCCTTTCCAGTCCCGGCTTCATCTGAAAGGTCATCTGGTCTAATTAGCATATTATGCTTTTATTATTATAGATATGATTTTATTTAAAGATTAGGTATAATCATGTCAGTAAACATGGAAGTCTCCTGTGGCCTGGATATTTGTCTAGGTACATGGGATATAGTAATGAATCAAATAGACAAAGTTCCCTGTCCTTGCAAGCTTACATTCTGGAGGGGAAACATACAACAACAGAAATCAGCATAAACAAGCTAATAATATTATATATTCGGTGAGAAGTACATGGATAAAAGAAAAAAGACAAACAGGATTGGGTGTGCTCATAAGGGAGGCAGAAATATAATCTTAAGTGGGATAGTCAGGGTAGGCCTCAGAGAGAAAGGGAGAAATGAGCAAAGACCTGAAAAACAAACAAAGAAAAACAACACAAGTGGAAACTGTGTTCTGGATAAGAGGGAGCAACAGCAGCTAAAACGCAGGCCATAAACACCAATGAACACTAAGGAAGCTGGTATGGCTAGTGTAGGGAAAGTGAGGGGAAGAGTAGATGAAAGGAGGTTGGAGAGTTAACTTCAGGTCTAGACTATCTGGAGCAAGAGTATATAAAACAAACACAATACAAACCACGTATGTAATTTAAAATAATCACTAGCCACATTGAAAAAATTAAGAATAAACCTGTGAAATTAATGTTAATAGTATATTTAAGACAATTTATGTAAAAACAGTATCATTTTACCATGTGATCAATATAAAGTGTTAATATGGTATTTTATATTTAATGCAGTAAGACTTTACAACTTAGTACATATTTCATACCTATAGCACATCTCAGTTTAGACTAGCTGTATTTTAAGTCTCAAAAGCCACAGGTGGCTAGTGGCTACCATATTGGACAGCACTGAGATAGTGCCTTTCCAGTCACTGTTAGGATTTGATTTCTACACAGAGTGAAATTGTCACTGTAGGAGTTTGAGCAGAAGAGTAACTTTATCTAACACACACACACACACACACACACACACACACACACACAGTGGCCAGATTATTATGACCACCCCTCAGTACTTCCTTGGGCCACCTTTTGCCTTCAATACTGCAGCGATTCTTCTTGGCATTGCCTCCACGAGATGTTGAAAGGTGATGTGAGGAATCTGACACCATGCCTGATGAATAGCACTGTCCAGTTCTGTGAGATTTGATGGTTGTGGAACCAGCTGCCTGATGGCTCTTTTAACTTCGTCCCACAAATGCTCAATTGGATTGAGATCTGGTGATTGTGGGGGCCACCTAAGCAAGGTAAAGTCACCCTCATGTTTTTGAAACCACTCCTGCACAATACTTGCACCGTGGCATGGCGCATTGTCTTGTTGGAAGAAGCCATCTTCATTGGGATACACCATCAACATGATAGGATGAACTTGATCAGCAATGATACTTAGGTATGTTGTGCTATTCAGATGTTGTTCCACATGAATTAAAGGGCCCAAATCATGCCAGGAAAACATGCCCCAAACCATAACACTACCCCCACCAGCTTGAAGGGTTGTACTCATGCATGTGGGGTGCATGCTTTCATGCTGTTTCCATCAAATTCTCACTCTGCCATCTGCATGATGCAACTGGAAACGTGATTCATCAGACCACATGACTTTTTTCCAATGCTCGACTGTCCAATCCTTGTGTTCCTGTGTGAATTGGAGACGTTTTATCTTGGTAACTGCAGACAGCAAAGGTGTTCAAACAGGCCTTTGGCTGTTTTGCTGAAACTTGCTCCATGGCTCTGAGCGCCAACAAT
Source organism: Myotis daubentonii (assembly GCF_963259705.1). Lineage (NCBI taxonomy): Eukaryota > Metazoa > Chordata > Mammalia > Chiroptera > Vespertilionidae > Myotis > Myotis daubentonii. The sequence continues at coordinate 120,370,971 of NC_081861.1, read as the reverse complement.
CATCCCATGTTCAAAGGTTGTTAAATTGCATTGTTTACCCATATCTTCATAAAAAAAATCACTTCTACTGTTGTGGTAAATAACCTGCTTCCTTATTTATAATGGTCTGGCCCTCTATGAACTTCAGCACAAAATTATAGCTAATTTGCCTACAAACGTCAGGTGGTCATAATAATCTGGCCACTCAGTGTATATATACACTAGTTGCTCGGTGAACGAATTCATGCACCAGTTGGATCCCTCAGCCTGGCCTTTGAGATTGGGCTGAGACCCCTCTCCGACCTCCTCCAAGGGGTCCCAGATTGCGAGAGGGTGCAGGCCAGGCCAAGGGATCCCACCAGTGCACAATTGGAGCTGTGGAGGGACACGGGAGGTTGGCCAGCCAGGGATAGACCACAGGAGGGCTCAAGGGAGGGCTCCAGGACGTGTCCAGCCCATTTCACTCAATCCTGATCGGACCCCAGCAATAAGCTTAGCTACCGGTCGACTGTCTTCCCCCTGGTGGTCAGTGCACATCATAACGACTGGTTGACCAGTGCATGTCATAGTGAGCGGTTCAGTGGCCTTATTATATCATTAGATAGTATGCTTTGATTGGTTGAATGGACAACTTGACGGCCAGACACTTAGCATATTAGGTTTTTATTATATAGGTTAGTTAAACCTCACCTGAGGATACTTTTTCTATTGATTTTGAGAGAGAGTGGAAGGGTGGGGAGAGACAAGAAGAGAGAAGAAACATTGATGTGAGAGAGACACATCAATTGATTACCTTTCACATGCACCCTGACCAGGGCCAGGATGGAGCCTGCAAGCAAGGTACATGCCCTTGACCGGAATCGAACCTGGGGCCCTTTAGTCTGTGGGCCAACACTCTAACCCAGGGGTGAGCAAACTTTTTGACTCGAGGGCCACAATGGGTTCTTAAACTGGACCGGAAGGCCGGAACAAAAGCATGGATGAAGTGTTTGTGTGAACTAATATAAATTCAAAGTAAACATCATTACGTAAAAGGGTACGGTCTTTTTTTTTTTTTAGTTTTATTCATTTCAAAGGGGCCGGATCTGGCCCGCGGGCCGTAGTTTGCCCACGGCTGCTCTAACCACAGAGCAAAACTGGCTAAGGCTATCTTGTATTTGAAATGGATATCTCTGCTTGGTGTGCTGAGAAACATCCAAGTTGGGGAAAGAGAGAGAAAACATGGGTAGAAGCAAATAGGCTGTTGTACCAATCCAGGCAACAGATGATAGTAACTCAGACTTGGATATTAGTAGTGGAAATTGGGAGAAGTGGTCAGATTTTAGATTTCTTTTGAACATAGAGCCAGTATGATTTTCTGACAGATTGAATGCAGCTTATAAAGGAAGGGTGATATCAAGGCTGATATCAAGGTGTGTTTAGTGTGAGTAACTGGAACGATGGAGGTTAAACTGAAATGGTGATTCTGTAGGTGAGGCAGGTTTGGATGAGAAAACTTGAAGTCTGAGATTTCTGTTAGACCTCCAAGTAGATTTGAGTTGACAGTTGGATATATGATTCTGAATTTGGGAGAAAAATTGAGACTGAAGATAAAAAATTTTGAGAGCAGTCTGCATAAATAAAAATATTTAAAATAGTGGGAATGGATAAGATCATCAAGGGAGTGAGGGTAGTTTGAGAAGAGGGCTGTGCCTTGGAATTTCCCAATAGTATGAGATCCAAGACCAGTCTGATGGATTCACAGTATATTGATAGTGATCTTTATAACTAGGTAGGGGGACTTGAAGAGCCTGACAAAGAAAGGGAAATTCCCATATCTTAACAGTATGGTCTTTATAATAAAAGCATAAAATTTTGTGATTTTAAAATATGCTAACAATCTAGATAGAACTTCTAATTTCAGCTTTGACATGTACAGAAGCTGAGGACTTATCACTCCTTCCCTTAAAACAAGAAAAACGCTAGACAAACTGGTTATCAATGGCTTTCTTGGACCCATAAGAAAATTGAGTTTTCAGGGCAAACTTAGATCCCAAAACCTGGAAAGGGAGATGCCTGCAGGGAGACACAAGCGGAGGCATTTGCTTACCTTGTACAGTAGCCTCCAGAGGCCATTGATGCCTGTAAGTACATTAAACTGGAAATTCCGATGAACTGCTGGAGGCTGAGTGTGTGCTACTCCTTTGGGCTACAGTCATGGTGGGGAGGGTTTTGCTCCAGGAACCTCACTAGGTTCTCACTGGGAATATGGGGATGATTTGAAGAAAGCCACTCACCCCCTTTCTCTCTGCCCTGGCGATTGCAGAAATTGGTAAAGTATATTTTCTGTAGATATGGGATTCTGGGTGGGCAGTATTTTTTCACTCCACCCAAGATCCTGAATGACTATGAAGAGCTGAGCACCTTACCTACCTGTGATGGACATGCAGTGTGAGCAAGAAATAAGCTGGTTTTTTTTTTTTTTTTTTTTTTTTTTTTTTTTTTTTAGTGAGAACAAACAAGCAAAAAGCTGGCAGTGCAATTATGTTGATGATTCTTGAAAGGCAGCATGAGGAAATTTGATATTTTATGTTACATGGATGTTGGGGAACTATTGGATATTTTTGAGAAGAAGAGTCATTTGTTTTATTCAATAAAACCATGTTCTTTGCCTATTATTTCATTAGCAGTATACAGCAAAGATCCTCTGCTGTCTGAACTAATTCTCACCCTTGGTTCCAATGTGTCTAAAGTTACTTAACAGGACTAAGAACCCAAATTAAATAATACCAGATCCTGTTTATAGTATTAAATAATATATTAGCTGTATATATTTTGTGAGGGTATTTTAAAAATCTTTATTATTTTTTAAAATATATTTTATTGAATTTTTACAGAGAGGAAGGGAGAGGGATATATAGAGAGAAACATCAATCAGCTGCCTCCTGCACACTCCCTACTAGGGATATGCCCACAACCAAGGTACATGCCCTTGACCGGAATCAAACCTGGGACCCTTGAGTCTGCAGGCCGATGCTCTGTCCACTGAGCCAAACCGGTTAGGGCAATCTTTATTATTGAAACTATTATATATGTCCCTATTTCCCCCCCTTTCAACCCCTACAGCCCGCCCCCACCCCCTTCCCTCCACCCCAGGCCTTCAGCACCCTATTATCTGTATCCATGGGCTATGCACATATGCATACAAGGTTCTTGGCTGATTACTTCCCACCCACCCACTGTTCCCGGCCTTCCCTCTGAGATTCTGCAGTTTGGTCCATGCTTCTATGTATCTGGATCTATTTTGTCTATAGGTTTGTCTTGTTAATTATATTCCACATATGAGTGAGATCATGTGATACTTACTTCACTTGACTGACTTATTTCACTTAACATGATACTCTCCAGGTTACTCCATGCTGTTTCAAAGGGTAAGAGATTCTTCTTTTTTATTGCTGCATAGTATAAATGTACCACAGCCTTTTTAATTATGATATATCTTTAATGTTGAAAGTGTTACATATATCCCCCTATTTGCCCCATTGCCCTCTCCCCCGCAAGCCTTCAGCAACCACTGTCTGTATCCTTGGGTTATGTATATGAGTTCCTTGGTTGATCTCTTCCCCCACTCCACCCTCCCCTGCCTTCCCTCTGAGGTTTCACAGTCCCTTCGATGTTAATATGTCTCTGGGTCTGTTTTTGTTCATCAGTTTATTTTGATCATTAGATTCCACATATGAGTGAGATCATGTGATACTTAGCTTTCTCTGACTGGCTTATTTCACTTAGCATAATGCTTTCTAGGTCCATCCATGCTGTTGCAAATGGTAAGAGTTCTTTCTTTCTTTTTTACAGTTGCATAATATTCCATTGTATAGATGTACCATAGTTTTTGTGAGAATATTTTTTAAAAAAGCGTGTTTATAAGTTTCACAATTTTAATAGTATTTAAATGCTTTATATGATTTTCTATAAAATAATAGGAAGATTCTTGAGTAATTCCATCTATTTTATAATTAAATACCTATCATTAAAAATAATATTTATCTAAGAATGTAGTTTTCTGTTTATTGGCTGTTATCCAAAGAGATTAGAAACTGCTTTTACCATAATGCCTTTAAAAATAGTTGTTTATTAAATACATGTCTAGTCTAATGGCCTTTTAATTAGATAATGATGCAGAGATTTTACCTTATGAAAAAAGGACCTTGGCTTCAGAAATAATTTTGATGTATGCTCCATATATCTTTGATAAAATAATTTAATATTGTATCTATTTTTTTCCCCATGGAGGAAAAAGAATCTAAAGCCCTGAAATGTTATATATGTGGGGTTCTGAATCATGGCAACCAAAAGCAAGAGAGGTTGGGTCTAGAATTTCCTTGTCTTGCCACATATTTTTCATTTTCTAACAAATGCCTTTTTTCATGAGCTAAGACTGAGGATAGTTATGAGTGCAAGGCATTCTGTTCCCAAATTCATACTTATTATTTTGGTTAATAAATTAGAGTCTAGAAGAAAATCCACATATAAAATAAAAGTAGAAGGAAGGCAGTCAATTACACTAGTTAATAGATTAAATATACAGTGCCTACCCCCCCCCAATAAAAGATGAATGTGAGAGTTTCACATTCTTCTTTTTTAAAATATATTTTTTATTGATTTCAAAGAGGAAGGGAGAGGGAGAGAGAGATAGAAACATCAAGAGAGAATCATTGATTGGCTGCTCCCTGTACGTCTCACATTGGGGACGAGCCCACAACCTGGGCATGTGCCCTGACTGGGAATCGAACCTTGACTTCCTGGTTCATAGATCAATGCTCAACCACTGAGCAATGCCAATGGAGAGTTTCACATTCTTACTGCTTCCTATAAATTTCTAGCGATTTGAAAATGAACCTAGATTGAGATGTAAAGTTTCAATTTCCAAGAAGGTGAGTAAAGTACACAGCAGGAAATGCCAATATCATCTTAATAGACATATCTTGTAAAGGTGAATTTCATTGAGGTTGCACAGATTTCTGAATAGTATTGTCACACATTTTAAGTAGGTCAGTATTACCACCCATACCTAATTTTATTGCTTTAGTACTATATTTTTATGATTATCTTATATATGCTTCACTAAAATATACTAAACTTTCCCAATGATTTGATATTTTTCTAATTCTTATTTTGCTTGAGAATTCTTAACTTGTATCCCTATTTAACTGTTTTAAAACCTATATCCTTTTTCCAGCTTACACTCTGCATCATCCTTCTTTAGAACCCAAGGCACTTTTCTGGGACATTCAGTTTTTCCTAACATTTTGGGTACTATTTTTTTCCATATTTGATTATTGTGAAACTCAAAAACAGATTTAGTCTCTTATGTTTGTATATGTCCAGAACATGCAGAGAGCTGGGCAAAGTATAGACTTAGAAATTTTTTGGAAGGAAGAAAGGAAATTGTACCTCTAAATCTGAGTGAAACTTCAGTTCCTCATCCTAATATATAAAAAGCCAGGGGCCATCACGACCGAAACTACCGGACAAATGACCAAACAGCAGGCTGTGTGGGGCAACCAAGCCTGCAAGGGGTTAGTGAGGAACAACCAAACGACTGAACAGCAGGCTGCGTGGGGTGACCAGGCAGCATCGGGGAGCACTTGGGGGCTACCAGGTTGGCAGGGGGCCAATTGGGGGTGACCAGGCCGTAAGGGGGGCAGTTAGGCGACCAGGCTGGTGGAGGGGCAGGTGGGGGTGACCAGGCCAGCAGGGGGGACAGTGAGGGGCAATCAGGCCAGCTGGCAGAGGGGGCAGTTAGGGGCAATAAGGCAGGAAGGCAGGTGAGCAGTTAGGAGCTGGCAGTCAGACATCCCCTGAGGGGTCCTGGATTGGAGAGGATGAAGGCTGTGCTGAGGGGACCCCCCACCCGTGTATGAATTTCATGCACTAGGCCTGTAGTATTTTTATAATAGTACTAGTGGCCCAGTGCACAAATTTGTGAACATTGAAAGGAAATTAATTAGAAGAAATATTTTAATATCACTATTTGCCCTTTCTCTATAATGGAAGTGTCAACTAAATTCACAGTTGACGATGACAGATAAAACACACATGTGTGATTGGTGCCAGTGAGAGCTTTATATGTATCGTGCATGCACAAGTCAACTTAGCCTTTTATAGATACAGAATAAACTTGCTTAATTGGACCTACTTTCTGATTTAGCTAAACTTTTTCCAGACGAATGAAGAACCCCAACTTCTTTTTCAGGTAATTTCAGCAACAGTGAGAAAACCTGAAGTCATTTTCAAGGTCCACCATTTCTTTTTTTCACTTGGGTCAAGTTTCTAAGCTTTCTAAATCTCCGTTTTCAAGCTAATGAAGAGAAAGTAGGATTCAACCGAGTTTCCTATCTACCTACTCCCTGACTTACGTGAGGGTCAAATGAGATGAAGCACAGGAAAATGCTTCACAGACATTTGGTTAAAGTGTGAAGTATTTCCACCTCTGTTCCTGGGCTGAAGAAACTGCAAGGAGGCTAGTCATTGCTAGGGAGAGGAAGCCGGGCATTGCTACGTGATGTCATTATCCTGCACCCACAGCCATCGTTTCAAGGCTGGGCTGGGTTGTGGGCTACATTTTGTACCATGGGGTCTAGGCAGTGTCGGCTACAATTTGGTGGGCTGGCGCTCCAGGGTGGTGGCAGGCCCCGTGTCCCACTTGTGGAAAGCCGAGTGTTGCTTTGTGGGCACCAGGTCCATGGTGCCGTTTCTCTGTGCATCATGGCAGCTCCTGTGTTGCGTGTCTGCCCCCTCGTGGTCAGTTCACATCATAGCGACCCGTCAGTCGGAGGGAAGGGCACTTAGCATATTAGCCTTTTATATATATAGATACTGTAGCCAAGCTGGTGAGTCTCAGTGGTTGAGCATCAACCTATGAACCAGGAAGTCACAATTTGATTCCCAGTCAGGGCACATTCTTGGGCTGTGGGCTCCATCCCCAGTGTGTGGCATGCAGCAGGCAGCCAAACTGGTTCTTTCTCATCAATGATTTTCCTATCTCTTTCCCTCTCCCTTCTTCTCTGAAATCAATAGAAATATATTTAAAAAAATAATATACTGTATAATATATTTTTAAAAATCAGATGCTCAGACCAAGCACAAACCTGTGCACACACTAAAATGTGCAAATATCTATATAATGACTTTGGGTGGGAGTTTTAGTTTACTCAGAGAAATAACCTACATAACGGTTATTTCTTTATAACCTTTGAGTTATAACCTTTGACCCTCCCCCCTTGAGCAGTTTTACAGATAGAAAACTTAGTATTAATACATTGCCAGTTAAACTTATGGAAAATAAGCAATACCTTTTGCACATGACACAATAAGGTGTGAGCTATGGTATGGATGCCTGAGATTTGCAGGAAAAAGGTGATATTTCGCAAAAATATACTGCCCATCATTGTCCCCATATACGTATTAGCTGCAATATTAGATATTAGTATAAAATCCTTCATGGAGCTTTAGAAAATCTTGCTATCTGAGCCTCAGAATTGAAAATTAAAGGGTTGGGGTAGAGGGCTTTTTTCAGAGTTGTTGAGAAAGTAGCAAGAACTTTGAAAGTAAATATTTCCTCCCTACCCCGTTTTGGTTATATTTAAGGATTCATTGAGCTTCAAAATACTTTCTCTCAAGAATTTTTAAATTGCATTCCAGTACATCTGTAGGCAAAATAATTTAATGCAGCATTTTCTGAAATGAACTCCTTGAATTGGTGGTGTTCTCTGACAATGTTAATAAATTCATATGATGCGTCAGTGTTAAAGACATTTAATATTATTTCTTTCAAAATATAATAAAAACTGCATGTGAGAAAATCACCAAGTAAATTTCAATAAGCCTGACTCTCATATAAAACTTTTTCTTTAGAAATAGAATTGAATCAGGAATGCCAGGAAGGAGACTGAGAAATCATTCGTTGCTTTGAATTATTCAATAAATATTTTTCTGAGCACTTATTATTTGCCTGGTACTATTGTAGATGCTTGAGATACATTGGTGAAATGCATTAATGCATCACTTTAAGTCTATAGCATTTATAAATTGCCTTCTATTTGATTTGGTTTCTGTTACATCTTATATTTTTAATTATCCCATAAAATTTATGAATAAATTAAATTAATTAAATGAGTTTATTTTTAATCTATGTATAAAATTAGAAATGATTTAGGTATTGATCATTTCTGATAGAATTTATTTTGTTGTTCTTTAAAAAAATTTTCTATAAGATACAGTATTGGATTTATGTGAACACTGGAGATTTTTCAATACCTTTGAGTTAAAAGAGCATTGCAAACAGGAGCTGGCCAATCCATTCATGACATTTCTTTGTAAGCAAAAGTCATAGTTCTTTGGTAAAATCTTTTGCCATGGGAAAGTTATAGCAAGTTCTGAAATAAATTGAAGAGATAAATATTTCCTATAATTTAGGAAAATTTTAAATTTGTAAATCATGATTTATTGGAATTTTATAAATATGATGAATGCAGCATCTCCCATTATATCAAGCTAACCACGAAACAATCTTCTTAGTTGGCTGGTTGACTTTGAAGAGTTTGGGTTTTAAGTGAATGAACAAGTAGGTCCTTGAAAACACAGAGGAAAAAATATATTGACATACAGAAGGATGGATAGATATAGATATATAAAATTTACTTATCTGTTATTTGGTGCATCCAGTTGGGATTTTAAAGATGTCTAATGTGCTAAGCTTCAGCATATTCTTGAACCAAGAATGAGAATCCTTTCCCATTCTTGTTTGCGAAAAATAATCTGCAAAATAGCTGTGTGCATTTCATAAAGATCAGTCACATTTTTCTTTAATTTATGCATGGAGGTGGGATCTGTCATAATTTCAGATATTTTTTTTCACAAAAAGGGACTATATGATCACGGGAATTTAAGAAATGTTCATATAATGCCTTTGAACAGAGGCTCTGAATAAGATTGAATTGGATTTAACAAAGGTGCACCCACTTACTGTGGACCTTCATGCTCTATTATTTATTGTCTTTGGTTCTGTTTTCTCATCACATAAATATACTAATCTTTAATACACAGAGTTATTAGAAATCAATAAGATAATGAAAATGAGGAGGGTTTCACACAGGATCTGTCTCATAGTAAAGATTCATTAGGAAATAATCATTATTTTATTTATGTTATTATTAGGCACCTACTAGGTGTTTGCTTCAGAATAATACTGAGAATATTGGCTTGAACTTTGGTTTCATGTGTAACCTCTAGTTGGTGAACTAATGACTATACATTTGAAATAATAACTGAAAAAAAAAGCTGTTTGGTCTAGCCAGCATGACTCAGTGGTTGAGCATCATGGTTCCAGGAGGTTACGGCATATGCCCAGGTTGCGGGCTCCATAACCAGTGTTGGGTGTGCAGGAGGCAGCCGATCAGTGATTCCCTCTCATCATTGATGTTTCTATCTCTCTCTCCCTCTTCCTTCCTCTCTGAACTCAATAAAAATATTTTTTAAAAATAGCAGTATGGATGAGAGAGAAAAGACAGATTTTTTTTATTTCATGTAAAGTTTGGATTCCTTTTAGATAAATATTTTAAAGGGTCCTGGAAAAAAACCTAATTTTTTTTATAAATACTATTCATTTATACTGTTTATTTAAGTAGAAACAAACTCATAGAAAAAATATTTTTTAAAATTCAGCTGAAGTTGTGTTTTATTTTTTAAAATAATTTTAATTGGTTTTAGAGAGAGAAGGGAGAGAGAGAGGGAAACAGATACGAGAGAGAAACATTGATCAGTTTCCTCCTGCGGGGATCAAACCCACAACATCCACATGTGCCTGACCGCGAATTAAACTGCCACCTTTTGGTGTATAGGATGAAGCGCAACCATCTGAGCCACACTGGCCAGGGCTGATTATTAATTAGCTTTTTGAGGAAAGGAAAACAAGAGGCAATTCAGTTTTTCCAGTTTATTTCTCTTTGAAAGTAGAAAGGTGTTACATCTTGTTGCTGCCAAGTGGAGCAGATTAAAGGTCACGAAAGCATGCCAGATGTCTCTCTCTCTAATAGGAACATTTTAGCACACATGAGAGAGGGAGGGAATAACTTTTAGTCTACTTTGCTCATGAAAATCAAGAGAGATCATAATATTAGAAATATTGTTATTAATGTTTCAGTTTTTTTTTAATATATTTTTATTGATTTCAGAGAGGAAGGGAGGAGAGAGAGAGAGAAGCATCAACGATGAGAGGGAATCATTGATCAGCTTCCATCTGCACACCCCACAATGGGGATTGTTCCCACAACCTGGACATATGCACTGACCGGGAATCAAACCATGACCTCCTGGTTCATAGGTCGATGCTCAAGCACTGAGCCATGCCGGCTGGGCTAGATTTCATTTTTATCCAGCAACTTTGATCATAGTGTTTTTTCCTACTGAGTGAGCATAGACTACTTGAAAATTTTGTTGAAAAATTATTGAAGAAAAAAGCAGATAAATAGCTCTGCTTAGTCCTAGGTAATTTGTGATTTTCTTTGCCCCTAAACTTTTGAAATGTATTCATTTGTTGTAATAAAATCCCTGCACTTGGAACCATTATCTGTTATTTTCTTTAAAAAACAAAACAAAACACACCCTGCCATGTAATTGCAAGATGCGTATTTATGAAGCATGAAGAGAGGCCAGAAGTGAATTTTCTTGTCCAACCTAGGCTGTCTCTAAGATAACTAACTTGTTCACATACGCTCCTGTTGATTTCTATTATATAGTCCACAGGAAGTGTCAGCATTAAGTGTCCATTAGTAAAATTAACACAGGGAAACAATGCTGGTGTTATAATAGTTGTAGCTATATCCGTTTGCTGATTTTGGAGAAATAGAATTTAGTAATATCTTTTCAGTCACATATTTTTCCCTATAGTCTTTCCCTACTTTACTGCATTTTAAGCACACCAAATGACCTACTATTTGTTAGTGTAAACAGTATCTTTTAATTTGTTTAGAGATATTGCTGTACCCATATAAAATATAGAATACTAATTGTTGGAGACTCGTCCATGCTTCTGTTAAAAAACTAAAAATATGTATGAGAAGGTAAACTGCTGATTTTTCTATACAAAGCCATCCAATACTTATTTCAAAATTTCTGTTAAATGGAACATAATTTGGCATGTAGTTCCAATTCCTTGTGTTCCTGGGAAAGCAAAAGTTGCTTAGATGATCCAAAATGAGATTTGATTTTAATAATACAGCCAGATACATAAACATTTACAAAACTACTGCCGAAAGCCAGGAAGTCATTGAAGTAGACAGGACCTTTAGAATAATTGGAAGCTTCCATGCCAATATGGGATCACTCCCACACATCTTTCTTGTTGAGAATAATTTTACACATATTTTTAAAGGTTGAGAACTCTTACAAGAGCCTCCATTTTATTTGTTATTTTTAAAAAACTTTCTTTTTAAAAATACATTTTATTGATTTTTTATAGAGAGGAAGGGAGAAGGATATAGAGTTGGAAACATTGATGGGAAACATCGATCAGCTGCCTCCTGCACACCCCCTACTGGGGGTGTGCCCACAACCAAGGTACATGTCCTTGACCAGAATCGAACCTCGGACCTTTCAGTCCACAGGCTGATGCTCTGTTCACTGAGCCAAACCAGTTAGGGCGAGAGCCTCCATTTTATTACTTTATCGCTCATGGGATCAGAAAACCCCAAATCCCTTGGTGGAAAAGCTAACATGAAGATAATCAGCAAGGTAGAGTAGTGGGACAGATTATTCTAAGTATAAATCTTGAGCAAAAGTAAACTATGATGACTGTGATGGTGTTATGACATAGTTTGTATGGTGGTATAGGCCTCTTGAGGGAATACTTTGGCAATCTCGTTTATCACAGTTTTAAAAACACATTTAAAAATTTGAGACCATTTATGCATTTTTCTTGTATTTAGTAAAGCATTGTGTAGTTAACAGGAAGGAAAAAAAGAGAAAAGTTATCCCTCTGTAAGGTGATCATTTTCTTTAAAATCCTTGCTTATTTAAAAAGTTATTTATATCAAATAAATAACAGTTAAAGCTCACAACTGTTACAATTCACTCATTTTTTTATGATTTGTGAGGAAAACATAGTTAATATTAGTTTCAGAGAGGTATTTTGATTCACTATTGGAAACACTGGGAAGAGAGAATTGGGAATATTTGTAAAGTGCATTTAAATGAATTTAAAAACACACACATTTGATGTGATCATCCCACTGAGGGTAGGACCATGGTATATGTGATCACGGGTTTTCCTTTTCTCATTTGTAAAATGGGGTCTGAGCTGACTCCAAATTTTTAACATTATGCACATATTGTTATTATGCTCAAGAAATCAATAGGGATAAGGGAAATCAAGGATAATAACTTGGTCCTATTTAATAGCATGCATTATGTGATGATTAATATCACTACATACATATTTGTGCACCTCATTTACTCCAGATGGAAACTGATGCTTGGTGATGGCATTCTTTCATTCAACCAATATTTTTGTAATGCCTGTTACATGAGGGCATTGTGATGGAATTAAAATATTAAGGCAAAGCTTATTATAAAACTCCTTCACAATGAATAAAACTAGAAATTGAAATTGAAACAGTATTTTAACAATTTTTTTCATGTAGCAGATCATTGATGTTTACCTAGTGCTATCATAACAAGGCAAAGTTCCATGTGCTCTGCAGAGATGATCTCATGCCATCCTGATAGTGATCCTGTTAAGTAAATGCTGTTGTTTTCCCCAGTTCATAGATGAGAAAAATGAGATCTAGAGGAAATAAACTATTTGCCCAAGCTCCTAATATTGGTAAGTGACAGGGTGTGAGTTGGACCTGGAGTTCTATAGTCCACAAGTGGAGTTGCTGACTTGTATTGCTTCTTCACTGGGATATATTGCAGAAACAGAGGAATCTGATTGTAAACACTCCTAGCTCAACTCTGTGACAGTAGTAGTCAAAAGACCATAAGACTTATATCTCAGTTTTATTTTATGGATTATCTATAGGACTGATAAGCTTTCTTCTTTTTATTTCCCCTAATCCCTTAATAAAGACAATTATTTTCATTACAGTGAACATAAGATTAAATTTCCTGTTATAACAGAAGTAACTATTTTGGTCAGTTCAGATAATGCTACACAGTTATTGTTGGGTATTATTCTATTTGTAGAAATGTTCACATCAATTTCTGTTTAACGGCTCCTTTTTATGTTTATTTTTTTACATTCAATATTGTATTTGTTTCAGATGTACAGCATAGTGGTTAGACAATCATATACTTCACAAAATGTTTCCCCTGATATTTTCACTACCCCCTGGCACTATACATATTTAGTGCAATGTTATTGACTATATTTCATATGTTGAACTTTATATCCCTATGACTATTCAAAGTAAGCAGAGAGATTATGCTTTCAATAGTTTGTTAAACCATTCTGAAATCACAATATATAATTGATATCTGTAGTTCTGCACATTTCTTCTGGCAATGCCTTTATTCAGAGAGGGAGGGAGTAAAATTTATTTTCTATAGATACCAACTGCACATCCACCCACAGCCCAACATGCAGTCTGGAGATGTAGGTTCCTTATTTAGGGAATTCCAACTGTTTACAATGATGACATTTCTAAAAGAACGTGTTTCTTTGGAGGAAATTATTCGATATTTTATGAAAGGGAAATTTCATGACTCTGTTTTATTCTAAGAAAATAAAAAAGAACCTCAAACATTAAAGAACACGGAAAGCCTTAGCAAAAATTATTATGTAATATTTGTAGAAAGTACAAATACAATATCTCCACATATATATTTGCCAAAAATATTACAATAGTGTATATTTATTGTAACCTTCCTTTGTTACAATGCCTCATTTCAGAATAAATTTTAATTTATATAATGAATAGATCCATTTTATAGATGAAGAAACTGAGATGCAAAGAACTTAAGTATGAAACTTATTCAGATTCTCAGAAATCATGCCCTTCCATACTGCATTATATTGCTTTCCTTGCAGATATATATATTTGGGTATTTGTTGCTCTAAAAATATTTTTCCTTGAGTAGGCATTAAGGAAGTTTTCATGTTGTATTGTTTTTATTGTTTCTAATTTTTTAACTTAAAAACAACTTTACATCCCAATTTAGCCACCTTATTAGATATTCTAATTTGCTCATCTCAAATGTTTTACATTAATGACTGTAATTATATCATTTAAAAACTGAATTTGTGCAAGTTTAAAGTGACTGACTTTTATTTTGCAGTTACCAAATAGTCTCTCAGAGGGACCAAAATTCTTTTGGGAGGCTGTACTCATTATACATCAGACATATAATATTTTTGTAAATTCATATATATTTGTGTGTAGGATATCATTACCAGACATGTACAAGCTCTGTGTACAACATGACCAGATACACCAGAGCAACTAGGGGTTGGCTTTCCTCATGTATGTGATTATCTTTAAACCTAGACTCAGAAGATGCATGTAGCTTAAGTTCCTGCCTATAAAAATACTGAAGGCAGAGTTGATCAGTGAACAGGGCTCTATTGTTGTTAATACTACAGTCTATTTTGATTAGTCATTGTTCACATAATAGCAGTTGGAATAATTTAAAATATTGCCTCTGTCTGAAGAATTGTTAACCTGAGTCTTCCTAAAAATAAAAAAGTATGACTCTTGAATATTAGTAGAAGCCATACTCCGAAAAAGAGTTATATATGTGTTTATCTATATGTAAAGGATATGCTTTAGCTTGTGTTCCACAGGGTGCAGATTCTAAATTGGCGTTTACTGTGCAGAATGTTGATTAGAAAGTGTTTTGGGGTTCAGAATTGGTGGGAAGGAGGGAAAGGAAGCAGTAGTGAAGAGAAGGAGATGATAGCTTATGCTAAAAGGCTCAAAGACTACCTCAGCCAGCTCCACAGGATGCTCTGGAACTAGAATGACCCTTCAGGGTTATGCTGAGTAGGGCCAAAATAAACAAACCTAAGTCAATCAGTGAATGAATTAAAGCAAATTTATGACATGTATCTTATTGTTTGTACACTTTCTTTTAAAAAAAATACACACACACACATACACACACACACACACACACATATATATATATACACACACATACATACACTAGAGGCCCAGTGCACGTGCACCAATGGGGACCCTCAACCTGGCCTGCGTGGATCGGGCTAATATTGGCTCTCTGACATCCCCTGAGGTGTCCCAGATTTCAAGAGGGCTAGGCCAAGGGACCCCACCAGTGCCCGATCAGGGCTGGGGAGGGACAGCGGGAGGGCTCCAGGGCATGTCCAGCCCATCTCACCCAGTCCCAATTGGCCGGTCCCCAGCAGCAAGCTAACCTACCAGTCAGAATGTCTGCTCCCTGGTGGTCAGTGCACATCATAGCGACTGGTTGAATGGTCAAATGAATGGTCGGACACTTAGCATATTAGGCTTTTATTATATAGAATTCTAGGTAAGAAAGGAAAGAGCTAGAGAGATAGAAACATCAATGATGAGAGAGAATCATTGATTGGCTGCCTCATGCACGCTCCACACTGGGGATCAAGCCAGCAACTTGGGCATGTGCCCTGGCAGGAATTGAACCGTGACCTCCTGGTTCATAGTTCGACGCTCAACCACTGAGCCAACACTTATACACTTTCCGTTGCCTTATTAACATTATAAATGAATGAGGATAACACACAAACTATTGACTTCCTTTAAAATCCTTCTATCCCTGCTTATCTTTTTTCCTTCCTGCCTTTCTTCTCTGTCTTTCCTCCTATATTCCCTCCAGTTCTTCCTACTTTTCTTTTTCCCTTCTTTCTCTCACTCCCTTTCTTTTAAATTTCTTCCTTCCTTTTTTTAAGGCAGTGGAATAATTTCCTCAAAGAAAGTCTTTGTAGATATACAGTAAGTTTCACAGAGAAAGGGGGATAGCTAATAATAGGGTAATATGCAAATTGGTTGGGATGTCATGCAATGACAGATCAGCAGGCAGCATGCACAGCAGGAGCGGGTGGGCAGGGACTTATGCTGCCCAGGGATGTGAGGCTTGCTTCCTTGACCCCTACGCCAGCCCAGGGACATGAGGCTCACGTCCCCAGGCCAGTGCAGTGGGCCCCGGGAGGTGAGGCTGGAGTCCCTGCCCCTGGCAACGGGCCTGGGGATGTGAAGCTCGCATTCCTGACCCTGGCAATGGGTCCAGGGACATGAGATTCGCATCTCCACCCCCAGCAATGGGCCTGGGATGTGAGGCTCATGTCCCCGCCCCTGGCAAAGGGCAAATGGCAATATTAAAATATGTCCTCTAATTAATTCTCTTTTAATGTGCACAAATTTCATGCATCGGGCCACTAGTGTGTGTGTGTGTATGTGTATATGTATGTATGTGTGTGTGTGTGTGTGTGTGTGTGTGTGTGTGTATACCAGCAACTAAATGGCGGAATGACTAGAATGACAACCAGGAGCTGCCCCCTGGTGGTCAGTGTACTCCCACAGTGGGAGCGACGTTCAGATGACCAGGATGAGCAGTGCTCCCACAGTAGGCCGATCCCTGTAGGCCACACTTCCCACCAGTACATGAATCCGTGCACTGGGCCTCTAGTCTATCAACACGAATAAAAGAGAAAAATGGTAATTGGCGTACGAGCTACCCTTTTCATTGGCTAATCAGGGCTATATGCAAATTAACTGCCAACTAAGATTGGCAGTTAACTGCCAACAAGATGGCGGCTAATTTGCATATGTAGGCACAATGCAGGGAGGCGAAAGGGAAAGCAGGAAGAAGCCCCCTGCCACTGACAGTGATCGGAAACCCAGGGGGGAGCTAAGAGCTGGGGGGCATGGCAAAGGCGGCCCTGGGGCCGCCTTTGCCCTTCCCCCCAGCCATGATCGGAGAATCAGGCGCCTTTTCTGCCCTGGCCAGTGATAGCAGGAAGTAGGGGTGGAGCCAGCGATGGGACCTGGGCATGGTCGAAGCTGGCAGTCCCAGGAGCTAGGGGTCCCTTGCCTGGGCCTAAAGCGAAGCCCACGGTCGCGGGGCCGCTGCAGCTGCGGGTCGCCGCTGCAGCTGCGGGTCCCCGCTGCCCGGGCTGGACGCCTCAGCCAGAGGCATCCTGCAGGGGCAGGGGCGGAGCCCGCACGATCACGGCGCCCCCCACTGCCACTGCAGGTCCCCGCTGCTCCGGGCCAGATGCCTAGGTCAGAGGCGTCAGGCCTGGGCAAGGGGCCGATCCTGCGATTGGAGGGTGATGGGGGTCAACGCCTGACGGCTCCCAGTATGTGAGAGGGGGCAGGCTGGGCTGAGGGACACTCCCCCCCCCCCACACACACACCCAGTGCACGAATTTCGTGCACCGGGCCCCTAGTATATATATAAAAGGCTATAAGGTATAACCAGTTTGGCTTAGTGGATAGAACATCGGCCTGCGGACTGAAAAGTCCCAGGTTGGGTTCCGGTCAAGGGCATGTACCTTGGTTGCAGGTAAATCCCCAGTAGGGGGTGTGCAGGAGGCAGCTGATCGATGTTTCTCTCTCATCGATGTTTTTACCTCTCTATCCCTCTCCCTTCCTCTCTCTAAAAAAATCAATGAAGTATATTTTTTAAAAAGAGGCTAAGCAACCAGCTATTGGCTAGTAGGTATTACATGCACTGACCACCAGAGGGGAGACAGTCAATTCAGGAGCTGCCAAGCTTCGGTGACTTGGCAGCTGCAGTTTTCGGGTGACATACTGGGAACCAGAGAGGAGGGAGCCCAATTCTGGGGTGCATCACCTGAGAACCACCCTCTCGCAATCCAGGACCCTCTCAGGGGATGTCGGAGAGCCAGTTTTGGTCCAATCCCCACAGACCAGGCTGAGGGACCTCACTGGTGTATGAATCAATGCACTGGGCCTCTAGTAATCTATATAAAATATGGTTTGGGGGCCTCTAACCTGGCTTTCTTTTTTTCCAAGGGGCAATTCCAGTGTTCAGTAGGCCATAGTTTGCAAATCACTGAGATAAAACATTCACGCAATTAGAAATCACCACTTTCCAAGTAAAAATGGCAGCACTAGCTGTGGAATTATCTGTGGGTAAGTAGGGCTTCAAAGCCATGGCTTGAAATACTTGTACTTCAGCTGATATATGAAAGTCTAAATTTGGCACATGGAATTGTCATTTTAGGTTGAGATTATAGAATGCGCCAGAGGATGGATTGTCTCAAAGTCAAACATATGAAAGTCAACCTCTGACTGCAGTAATAATACATCTTAGTACTTTGCTTTTATTAATAGGCATTATTCTATTTTATTTAAGATTTCTCTTTAAAAAACATCATAGTCATGACCTGACATTGATTTATGATAGTTTCTAATAGATGATTTCCCTCTTTTGTTTCAATTTTTTTAATTAAATTGATTGGGGTGACAATGGTCAACATGAACATATAGGGATTTTAAAAATACCAGTTTTATATTTGTTGTAGCATTTGTAAATCCAGTTAAACACTGTTGTTTTGGAAAGCTCATCTATTTGCTGACGTTTGTATTGCTCTCTCAGCTATTCCTTTGAGAACTTTGAGATTGCAGCATAATAATGACCATTTTTATCACTGGAACTTTTCCTGCTTTACTTTATCAGCCCATATTTGCCTCAATAATTTAGATGACATGAAGTATCAATTCTTTGATATAGGTGTCTCTTACACATACAACGTTGTTTGTAGGGGCTATACCAGCCGTGGGCAAACTACGGCCCGCGGGCCTGTTTGAAATGAATAAAACTATTGAAAAAAAAGACCGTACCATGTTATGTAATGATGTTTACTTTGAATTTATATTAGTTCACACAAACACTCCATCCATGCTTTTGTTCCGGCCCTCCGGTCCAGTTTAAGAACCCATTGTGGCCCTTGAGTCAAAAAGTTTGCCCACCCCTGGGCTATACAAACTTTTAATTTTTAAATTATTATTTCTTCCCCTTTTACTGGGTATGTAACTGTTATGTGTTCAAAGTATTTCAGAATTAATGGCTATTTAAATAGATTTTGGCCATATTTTCTACAGTATTACCTAATATAGAATAAATATTCTTTTTTTTTTTAAATATATTTTATTGATTTTTTACAGAGAAGAAGGGAGAGGGATAGAGAGTTAGAAACATCGATGAGAGAGAAACATCGATTAGCTGCCTCCTGCACGCCCCCCACTGGGGATGTGCCTGCAACCAAGGTACATGCCCTTGACCGGAATCGAACCTGGGACCCTTGAGTCCGCAGGCTGACGCTCTATCCACTGAGCCAAACCGGTTCGGCTAGAATAAATATTCTTATCTGATAAGCATGTCTTGTTGAGAAAACTATAGTATAAGTAAAATGAACAAAGAAAACACATGATATTTTCCAATTTATTGGATAATTAGTTATATGTAATGAACTGTGATGTGATGTGTGATGCTTATGTTAGGGAAATGTTAAGTTGTACCATAATTTTTGTTATTTTACATTCATGCATTACTTTGAGTAAGATCCTAGGATTTATTTACAGATGTTAGTTCAGAAAAACTTCCTTTCTGTGAAGTCCCAGGCCTGATGCATTAACATATGTAGACTTTGAAACCATCTTCATTCAAGGCCTATGACCAATGGCTTGAATGGATGCCTAAGAGCATAGTTAAACCAAACAAATAATTAGTCTCAATTACAGAAGTATAAATTTGATTCTAATTAATTAACATGCCAGGCTTTACACATAAGTTTAAGTGTAATTGATCTTAGGGCCACAGATATCAATTTAAGGGTTGGCTAAATGACAACAAGTAGGAAGTGACTCAGATATAAGGGTGCTCACCATGGGAAAAATTAATTGGTATATTAGTGATTAGCTAATAGGTGACTGATGTAATAATGATATCTTCATATCATTAAGAGGTCTCAAAATAGGACCACCAACTTTAAAGCTTTTAATTGTATACAATTATTATAGCAGATACAATTTTTAAAAGAATATTTGTCACATTCATTTGTCCTCTGATTTAGTGGGTTTTTTTTCTTTTTCATAATTAAAAACACAAAAATATAGAGGAAGCATACAACTGTTTTACTTTTGCTTTGAAATATTCATACTGAACTGCGTTGGTAGGCCTGGGTGTGGAAAATCAAGTGCCTGTATTAGAAAAAGCAACAACATTGAGTGACTACTGGCTAGTATTTTTCCATTTTCTCTGCTATTAATGAATTTCGCTTTTGTTGCCATGTTAACTTCACACTATTTTATGGTGAAATCTTGAGTGAAAAGAAAGGAGAAAGGGGCTTCTATTATGCCATTACATTTCTTCTTTTTTGAAGCACTTCTAATGCTCTGAATGATAGGTTAAAAAGCTCAGATGAAGTGATGAAGCTGAATGGTGAGAAAAGCCAAATTGATGGCACATTCATTTCATAACAGTGTATGAAGGGTCTTTGGCTGAGGGAGAGAGGCAAAGTCCCGGATCAAGAGAGTGTGAGGTGGCTGCTAAGTGAGGAGTTACACAGCCAAGAATACTACAGAGCTGTTTTCCTTTTTCCAAATGTCCCCGTCTATGTTCTTTTCTCCCTTCTTCTCCTCTACCTCCTAACCCCAGGCAACTCTCCTAGTAAAAAGATTTTTCAAGAAGGATGTCAAAGAAAATATAATTTTTCAAGAATGATGTCAAAGGAAATTGTTGAATGAGAAACAGGGGCAGCATGAGTCCAGAGTGGAGGAAGGTGATAAAGGCACTATTTAGAAGTTAAGCCCAGGAAACTGGGGCAAGAATCAAAGCAACACTACAGGCAGGGATGAAGGCCCTGAAGATAATCATAAGGAACTGCAGTCTGAGGCAGGAAAAAAGGCAAGGCTGGTAAAGAGGTTTAAGACAGAGGATGACCTACATAGAAAAAGATTTTCAACTGCCAGACTTGGGACTGGAGGGGAAATAGCTCAGGAGGCCCAAGAGTAGGTTACATCTGTCTGCGTGGAAGTTGTTCTGAGTAAACAAGAAATTGTAATTATACAGAACTATGAAGAGGTCATTAAATTAAGTAGTCATGTGCAAGAACATTTCCTCTCTAGATTTTTTTGAAAGTTTTATTTTTAGGATAATTGTTCTTTATATATCAAATTTTAATTTGCATTATGTTGTGTAGTACAGCCTCATTTAGACTTTTGGAAGAACTTTCAAAATCCATGAACATTCTGAAAGAGGTAGAATTTTCTTATCTATAATAATAAAAGCATAATATGCTAATTAGACCAGACTAAGCCGGGGCTGTGAGGGAAGCCAGGTCCCAGGTACCTGCGGTGGCTGGAGGGAGGCCCGGGTCCCGGTGCCAGAGAGAAGCAGGTGCCTGCAGCCAGGGGGAGGAAGGCCTACTCTTTCACGAATTTTGTGCATATATATAAATATATAAAGAGGCTCAGGTTAACCCTTGATATTGTGTGATCATCTTTGCAGTATGTCTTAGATGTTTTTTAATAGATAAGTGTAATGTGTATCGGAAGGGTTTTATAAACACCTGTTTACTTAATTCAGGCAATTAGGATAATTTGACATCCTAAGTAGTTTAAGTATCCTTTCTGACACCTCATTTGTATTAATTATTTTTCCATAACACAGCAGCAGGATGGTATAGTTTGAAACACGCAGATTCTGGAGCCAAATTAGTTGGACTGAATCCTGGCTCTGCCATTTTCTACCTGTGTGAGGACACTGGTCCTCTACATGAGTGTCTCACTTTCTTCTCAAGTAAAATGGGCTAACAGTAGTGCCTATTGCATAAAGTGGTGGTAACAATTTATTATACACACACATATACATATATACATGCATGCACACATGCATGCTTAGGACAATAACAGAAACAGAAACTTCTTATTAAATATTTATAACTATTAGCATTCTTTTAAAAAACATAATTTTTAAAATTTTATTTTTATTGATTTCAGAGAGGAAGGGAGAGGGGGAGAGAGATAGAGACATCAATGATGAGAAAGAATCATTGATTGGCTGCCTCCTGCACACCCCCTACTGGGAATTGAGCCCACAACCCAGGCATTTGCCCTTGACAGGAATGGAACCCGGGATCCTTCAATTTGCAGATTGACGCTGTATGCACTAAGCCTAACTGACTAGGGCACTATTAGCATTCCTAACAATATTTTGTATACTAACAATACTCCTAATAATAGTACTAAAAATCTAATTCTAATCTTAATAATGATCTTAATAATATTTTCACATACCATCCTTCAGTTCCTGCTTAACTCCATTTTGCAGTAAAACAGGAGTTGCCTATGCTTGCTCTCTTCTCCTTTTCTTTTTTTTTAAAAAAATATTTTTTTTAAATTTATTTTTATTAATTTCAAAGAGGAAGGGAGAGGGAGAGTGATAGAAACATCAGTAATGAAAAAGAATCATTGATTTGCTGCCTCCTGCACGCCCCCTACTGGGGATCGGGCCCACAACCTGGGCGTATGCCCTGACAAGGAATCGAACTGTGACCTCCTGGTTCATAGGTCCACACTCAACTGCTGAGCCAAGCTGGCTGGGCTCTCTTAAATCTAACCCAATCTGGTTTGCAGAACTACCACTTCAACCTAAACTGTTCTTGCCCTTGACAATGACCCCCACATTGCTAAATACAATCCAGTTTTCTAATTTTATTTTTCCTTTACCTGTCTCAATAGTTGATCACCTACTTCTTTGATATGCTGTCTTCATTTGTCTTTCAGAAACCATGTTCTCTTGAGTTTCCTTCCAAACTCATTGATCACTGTTTGTTGTCTTTGCTCATTTTGTCTTATCTTGTAGATCTCTTAATGATGAAAGAAGTCAGACTCATTCCTTGGTTTTCTTCTCAACTCACTTCCTTGGTCATTTTTCCCAGTACTATGGTTGGTTTTAAATACCGTATTGTTGCTGACAACTGACTAATTGATATCTCTGTTCCCAACTCCTCTCCCAAATTTAGACTTGTGCATCTAGCTCCTTACTCAGTATTCTCCTTTGGGGGACTAATATACACTTGACATTCAAAATGTCCCAAATCTTAGTAGCTGATATTCCCCTTAAAGCTGGTTCTACTCATACCCTTCCAGTTACTCTGGAAAAATACATTTGAGTTATCCTTCACTCCTTTCTTTATTCCATGCTCCACATCAAACAGTATTCACATTGCTGTCTTCACTTTTACAATAGATCCAGATGGTGACCTCTTCTTACTACCTGAACTGCTTCCACTCCACTCTAAATCACTATCATTTCTCTCCTGGATTAATTGAGTGATACCTGGTCTACTTGGTTCTATTTGGATCTATTCATAATGCAGAAGCCAAATGTCAGTAAAATCATGTCAGTGATTTTCAAGCTCTGCTGGAAACCCTGAAGTGGGTTCCAATTTACTCAGAGTAAAAGCTAAAGTCTTTATAATGGCTTACATGGCCTTATATGAACTGGCCTTCATTTCTTTTTATGTTGTCTCTAATCCTTTCCTTATCATCCATGCTACCTTAGCTATAGTGCCTCTTCACTGTTGCTAAAACATTCTAGGCATGCTCCCACCTTTTACACTTACTTTTCCTTCTGCTTAAAACATTTGTCCCATAGATAATCCTATATTTCCTTTACCTCTTTCAGGTCTCTGCTCAAATGTCATCTTTTCAATGTGGTGCATCCTCTTATTTTAAACTATAACCCTTCAACCCTCCACTCCCACTTCTAAGACTCTCATTTCCCTTACTCTGCTTTAGAGTTTAATATATCTTTCCGCATCATATGCAATTTACTTATTTATTATGTCTGTTATTTTTATGTCTTCCCCCAGTAGAAAGTAAACTCCATTAGGGAAAGGAACACTTTTCATTTACTGGTTAGATTGGTATCTGTCATGTAGTAGGCACACAATAAATATATGTTGGATGAATGAGTGAAAGAATGAATAGTATTCTGTTGGTTTTTGTTCTTTTCTACAAATAATATGTTGAAGAGGGTATTCCATAAATGCAGACACTACTAGTATGGAAGATTCATAGATGCCATAACAGTTAGCATTGTCTGTTACTTTCACTTGCTAATTTAATATGCATATCTGAACATGAAATTTCCTGAGCACAGTATTCAGTGTTGCTCTCCTCATGTATAATGTCTACTTTTAATCTCATTAAACATTGCCTGTCCTTTAAGCTCTGTGTAACCCATGAAGTGTTCCTTCTCTGTTTTTGCCAGTGATTTCCAGTTTCTCAGAACTGATGTAGCATTTATTTTCTCTCTATACAATTTAGACATCACTTTTATATTAAGTCCCATTGTTTCATATGAATAAGTTCTATCTCCTCAACTAGTTTTCTAAGTATTAAAGGGTAAAATAATCCATTATGCTTTCTGGCAAAGCACTGTTAAGTTTTCATGCTTCAATCTATTTGTCTTAGTATTTTTACTTAGACGTAATTTTTCAGAGATTCCTTAGAATCTTTGGGAGTAAATTGCTTTAAGAGACAAAAACACTGAAATAAATAGTATCACAAAGAAAATAGAATACATAATAGGAAACTATCTCAGAAAGAAATTTTGTAGAATTATTTCTTTAAATTTTCTCTTTCATGTCTACTTCCTTCTGGGTAAACAATGTGGAATATCAAGTACTTTTTAGTGGGGATTTTACAAATATTAGCTATTGGTTATTCATACAATAATATGCCCTTTTATGTTTTTAAAAGAAATTTAAGGCATTATATGACAAGAAAGCATTCATGTATTTGCTGAATCAAATAGTAAAACAGGAAACAAGTGATGGCCAATTGGAATGTGTATAATCCTTCTTTATTAAATGGTCATAGAGGAGGTTCATGAAAAGGTTTGCTTCCTTTCTGATACTTCTACTTATCTTTTAATTTACACAGTACATTTCCTAAAATTGCATGGAACATATACACACTAAATATTAAAATGGCTTAGTTTGTGTCCCAAACTTACAAAGCCAAATAAAGTCTGTGCTATTGGTAGACCATTAACTTCTCCCAGTGTACCTAATGACCATCACTGTTAAGCCAGCCTGTATAATTGTTCAGTATCCCAGAAGCATAAACATTTTCTGGAGAAAAAATAGAGAAAAAAATATTGATATATAAACACTGGCTGAGGTCAGGTTATATTTTGTTTCATAGACTACAGAGAAATTTTTAATTTTTTTTTCCTTCAGGAATGACTTTTGCATTGATGCTACTTTGTGATATATATCCACCAGAGGATTTCTTATTTCTTCTTTTACCAAGTGTCAGGGATTCTTCAATCCCATTAACTTCTTTGACTATGATGAAGGAGTTGTATCAAACACTTAACAAAAGAGACCTGGTGTTTAGAGAAACTGAAGAGATATGGATATGGACGGGGTCGCTGAGCCCTCAATGCTTCTGATGTCATTTCATTTCTCTAATGAGAGAGCATCTCTCTATTAAGAGAAAAAATATTTAAAGAGTAATATTACATGAACTTAATAGGTTATTTACAGGAAGGGTTATATCTCAATATTTTTAAAACTTTAACATTTTGTTTTAAGATAGAGATTATTAGGTAAACACATTCAACTGTTTTTGCCATCTGAGTATTTTTTTTTCTGTTCTTAACGATCCAACAAATATGTAATGTTGAAACTTGGATGCATAACTCCGTCATTACAAAACAACTAATTAAAAAAATGCATCGAATACCTCCTGCTAGGCATTCTACTAGTTACTGGTTATACAAATTGAATGAATCAGACCATGTTCCAGTCTTCATATATTTCACAGTCAAGTGGAAGTGTAAGAAAGTTTTTTAAAGTCAAAATAGAAAGGAAAGAAGGAAGGAAAGGGGCAGAGAGTGAGATAAATAAAAGAAAATGGAAAGAAATACATGTATTCAGATAATTGAGAAAGTAGAAGAAAACGAAGTGTTATGAGGAGCACTTTACAGCCAGAAAATCATTTCCACATACATCATTTCTTTTACATTATGTTTTCAATTATGTAACTCTTCCAAATAGCCCAAAAATTAAAATAAAATCTTAGAACATCATCAAGAATTAATTTGTGGTATCAGTAATGTCCTATAAGAAATAAAAATCTGGCTCAAAAACTCAAGTTTCAGAAATTTGGTTCATGCTTACATTATAATTCTTTAGCAAATATTTTTATTAAGTGTTTATCAGGTACTCTTTTGGGGATATGGCAGAAAATAAAACAAAGCCCCTGAACTCATGGATCTTACTTAAAAAGAAGTGAAGTATGTAGTAGATTAGTGGGTGGTAAGTGCTATTATGGACAGAAAAAAAGGAAGTGAGGAGAATGATAAGGAGTATCTGGGTAGGATTTTTAATTGTTGCAATTCTCTAGAATGGCTGCGAAAGATCTCTTTGGGAAGGAGTCATATTTTGTGCCTACAAGACACTAAAGGCTTGGTGCATGAATTCATGCACGGGTAGGGTCCCTCAGCCTGGCTGGCAATCGGGGCTGATTTTGGCCATCTTGCCTAGTCCCTATGGGGGCCAATTGGGGCTGATCAGGACCGGCTGGCTGGGTGGAGGGACCGTGGGAGGTTGGCCGGCCACGGGGGTTTGGCTGTGGGATCACACTGACCATCAGGGGACAGCTCCTTGAGCGTCTGACCCCTGGTGGTCAGTGCACATCATAGTGACCGATCCACTGGTTATTCGGTCAACTGGTTGTTCCGTCGACTGGTCGAAATGGTTGCTTAAGCTTTTATATATATAGATGTTTCATAAATCTTGTAGTCTATGCAATTATTTTAGATAGGTAAATAGACTCTGGTAAAACAATTTGCCAAAAGGTTGTTTATTCCATTTGTTGAATGTCAGAAAGCAAAATAAAGATCTGTAATTTGTGATAGAAAATAGAATACAGTCATGTCCAATCTTACTTGAGATCTTCATCTCAACTTAACAAATAGGTTCTTTCACTTTTGCTCTGCTTTATAAGTATTCTGCACCCTTTAGCTTTTCTATCAGCACAAAGAAAGAAATTTTGCCACACAGTTCTTGCATAAACAAAGACTTTTGGTCCAAGTGGCTGTTTCATAATTTCATGTTAGTTAAAACTGACTCTATTCTTCAGTTAAGTATCTATACTAATAAAAAGGTAATATGCTAATTAGACTGGGTCGACTAGCCATCTTCCAGATGTCCGACTTCCTTCTGGAGAAAGCCATGTTGGTGGGGGCTGATGCAGAGGCAGTTAGGGGTGATCAGGCTGGCAGGTGAGGGCAGTTGGGGGCGAGATCAGGCTGGCAGGGAGGGCATTTGAGGGCAACCAGGTCAGCAGGGGAGGGCAGTTAGGGGCGATCAGGCAGGCAGAGGCAGTTAGGGGTGATCAGGATGGCAGGGGAGAGCAGTTGGGGGCAAAATC
The DNA here is from genome assembly GCF_963259705.1 of Myotis daubentonii. Lineage (NCBI taxonomy): Eukaryota > Metazoa > Chordata > Mammalia > Chiroptera > Vespertilionidae > Myotis > Myotis daubentonii. Next base: position 120,343,537 of record NC_081861.1, on the reverse strand, counting down.
AGGCCAGCAGGGGAGAGCAGTTAGGGGTGATCAGGCCGGCAGGGGAGAACAGCTGTGGGAGAGATCAGGTTGGAAGGGGGGGACAGTTAGGGGCGATCAGGCAGGCAGGCAGAGGCAGTTAGGGCTGATCATGCAGGCAAGCAGGTGAGCGGTGAGGAGCCAGTGGTCCCAAATTGCGAGAGGGATGTCTGATTGCTGCCAGTCAGACATCCCCCAAGGGGTCCCCGATTGGAGAGGGTGCAGGCTGGGCTGAGGGAACCCCCACCCCATGCACAAATTTCATACACCGGGCCACTAGTCTATATAATAAAAGCCTAAGCGACTGTTAGGGCAGAATGACCAGAACCACTGGTTGCTATGATGCACACTGACCACCAGGGGGCAGACGCTCAATGCAGGAGTTGCCCCTTGGTGGTCAGTGCTCTCCCACAGGGGGAGTGCTGTTCAACCAGAAGCCAGGCTCATGGCTGGAGAGCACAGTGGCAATGGTGGAGCCTCTGTGGTAAAGCTAAGGAGCATTGAGCCGAGCGGTAAGGAGCAGCGAACAGGCGATGGTAAGGAGCGAGGAGTCCCTGACTGGGAGAGGGCGCTGGTTAGGCTTAGGAACCCCACCCCCAGGGTAGAATTTTGTGCATTGGGCCTCTAGTAATAATAGTAGTATAATATAAATCTATTATTCAGATTTATAATTTTGAATTCCTACATTTCCTTCTTAAATAAGGGGTTTATATTCTTTGTTTCCAAAATGGGGATATTCTTTACATTATGTGAATAGAATTTTCAGATTGAAATTAAATTGGTATATGTGAATACTTAGGTTAGGTAGTATAAATGGCACATTTCAATTCTCTACACAGAGACTGGCAGAACATCTCATTTGAACATCATCTGAAAATAAGATTTTGCAAAATGGAAAACTATGCTTGTGGAAAAAAGGCTGCCAACAACTAGCAGATGATGGTTAAACTAAGATTTATTGGACTAAGCCAATTAAAATACCAGTAAAGTGCACTGAAATCCATAATTGACTTCTCAAAGCTAATTTTGGGCAAGATGACAGCCAAAGGTAGGACCAAAATAAAACTGTTTAATGCATATTCTGTTTGGATAAGGAGACAGTAGAGCCCCAGTTCAGCAAATTCAACAGATTTTAAGTACTTGTTTGTATTAGCAGTGTATTTGATACAAGGAATAGAAAGATAAAATGTACTTTCCTAATTTCATTTTCTGTAGTCTTCATTGGAAAACATTTCCACCCTCGGATTTTATTTTGAAGTGGTCAAATCAGATGGTCTCCAGTATGTAGTGGAAAACACAATGGAGGTTCTAGATTTAGTTGGTGAAGTCAGTCTTAGTCTTTTTTTTTTTTTTGAGATGAACAAGAGATATATTGTATATTCTTTGCCAAGATGTACAGAGTACATATTACAAATAGCTGTTGCTGCAAAGAATAATAGGTTAATCATATAAGTGTTCAATAGGAACATAAGGAGATTGGATGTGTTTGGATAAATAATTTCACTTCTGTAGATGCGAAATCATTGGATTCTATAACACCACATGATAAACAGTAGTACAATTTAAGTGGCAGAAGCATCTTGATGAGTTAAAAGACCATTTCAGTGTGAGAAGACCTGGATTCTATTATTTATTTGTCATTACTTAATCTTTAGGGACCTCAATTTTTTTTCTATAAAATGGGTACAACAATCTCTTTACCTTAGGGTATTGATATAAAGCAAATGTAATAATATAAATCACTATTCCAGAGAAAGTTGTAACTATTAAGGGAGCATACTAGTTGTTTTGTGTATGATTTCTTCCTTGTTTTTGATGGACCTTTCAAAATATTGCTCCTACATTTTCAGCCTAAGGAATCAAATCTTGAATCTCAAATAAACCCTAAAGATCATATGTTTTCACAACTAGAATGTATGATTCTCTATTCTAATTTAGTTCTCTTCCAACCATACCTTGGTTCCCATGAGTATTACCCTAGTTTAAGTACTTATTTCATATTTTTAAATCTTACAATAGTAATAAATCTTCATTACTGTAGATTTGTGCTTCTTAAATCACTAAGCACATAGTCTTTAACATGATTTTTAAAAAGCATTGTTTTCATTATATTGCAGAAAACATGTGTATGATGCTCATAAAGATGTCAACATAAAGCTAAGCCCCATTTCTTACTAGTTGTAAGACCTGGAACAAGTGATTCAACATAAAGCTAAGCCCCATTTCTTACTAGTTGTAAGACCTGGAACAAGTGATTCAGTTGTTGCACTTCAGTTTACTTATCAGTGAATAATAGTATCTGTCTCATAGGGTTCGGTTGCCTAGGTATGAGGAATGTTGCAGTTGTACCTCTACCACCTATTTCTGCCTCATTTTACAACTTTCAATGGCATATCATTGATGAGATCATATATAAACACAAACCCCTTTGTGATTCCAGATAACTTCAAAAGTTTTCTAGTCTTTTTTATTACTGATTATTTACCTGCTGAAACCTTTATTCCATCCTATTTATTTACTTTTCTGAATTTCTTATATCTATTTAGTTGCTGTCATAGTCAACTACAATATCTTGCTTTATAATGATCTGAATAGTTATTAATTCTTCAAGTCCCAATATTTCCTAATATTTTTAATATACTTGATTCCTTTCAACTCTGACTACTTTTAGCTATCAACCCTTTTATTTTTTTAATTTGTCTTTCTTGTCAAAAGTATTACAGATGTCCTCTTTGTTTTTTTAAAATTATCAACCATTTTAAATCCTTTTCATTTATCTCTCTCTCTTTTCTTTACATCATTCATTCATTTATTCATTCATTTCAGATTCCTTTTCAAAGTACATATCATATCCATATCTATTCTGTAATTTACTGAAAGGTGAAATGAGTTTATATATTCCCATATATTTATGACAGACAGGGGTGAATCAATATTAGTTAATGGTCTCTGTGCTATGGGATTAAAAAAAGAAGATGCTACCATGTTTACTGTTCTAGTCCTCACTTAAGAATTTGGCCTAGCTTAACTCATTTAGTCTGTATGACAGTCCTATAAGATGCAGAAACGAAGGCTCAGAGATATTTGGTAACTTGCCCAAGTTCACACAGGTAGTAAATTGTATAAGTAAGATATGAACCCAAGCACATTCACATGAGAACCTATGCTTTTAACCATCAAACTACATTGATACTTATGCATATGGAAAAAAGGATCCTTATGATACTGGATATTGTTCTCAAAAGATGGTCCCATTGTGTGTCTGTGCTTAAACTGGTAATAATGATTACAATAAATTCATTTAACAAGGATTCATGGACATTTTTCTAAGCACTGGAGATCAATTAGTGAAAACAATAGAAATATTCTTAATTTTCTTACGCTAGTTGGCAAGAGACAGCAAAATAATAAATAGAGAATATGATGTACTGACAAGTCCTATGATGAAATAAAACATGGTACTAGAACAGATTTACTGGAGTTTTTACTTTGGTTTGGGAGGTCAGGAGGCTTCTTTTCATAAATGACTGCTCAGCTGAGAACTTTGTATTAGAAGATCATTCTGGTTGGGTTAAGCAAAAGGAGACTTATTAAAGTCAATTAGATAGCTCACAGTATTGCTAGGAGTGCCAGAAAATTGAGTCTGGATGTTTCACAATAAGGATCATAGCTCTAAGAAACATGTCCCCAGGAAAAACATCAAAGCACGTCAAGAAACTACTTAGCGCTGATAATTGGGGTTTCCAATAAATCTCAGCTTCCTGAAATACTTGAACTGGGGGGGATTATAAGAGTGGTTACAATGAAGATGGGGGAAAAGAGGTAAGTTTTGTATGTGAAACCTACAACAGTTTCTCAACTGGTGGCAACAGACAGGTTAATGGAGCACCATGATTCTGATCATCTCAGGGTGGCTGGGTGGGATGGAGGCAGTCCAAATTAGTTAACTCCAACCTTTTGGAGCCTCCTTAGTTTACTTTATGTGTCATGACGTATACATGGTTGAGATTACCACTCTATAGCAATGTCTGAAATACATAGGGTAGAAAATAACTAAGGATGGTTCCTAGGTTTTTAGGTTGAGTTACCTGTTTGCTCATGGTGCCACTTACTGATACGGAAAATGACAGGGATAGAGCAGATTATAGGAGGGGAACTAAAAGGGTTTTTTTCCTAAAGACATTCAAAGTTTAAGAAATTTAAGTCTTTTACATGTAGACGTTAGGTAGGCAGTTGGCTGGCTATATGAGATTGGAATTGGGAAGGGCAGTAATTTTAAAAATATAAATTTTGGAGTCATCAGCATAAAGATGATGTTTAGAGCAGTGGGAATACTGAAATTGCCAAGGAAGAAAAGGTACACAACAAAGAGAAGTGATTTTAAGCCAATGCCTTTAGACACTCAAACCTTTTGAAGTAGAGCAGACTAATAATAGTGGAGTTACAGAATTCTTGGCATGAAATATCTTAGAAATAATCTGGAAAACACTGCTTACATAAAACTATTGAAGTTCTACATCTTGAACTAAAAGAAAAATTAGAGTTGGGAATAATCTACTAAATTATAAAGTGGACTGAACATGTTGGTGGAGAAAACAAAACTTCTATACGAGGACAAACTTAAAAAAATACCTTCTTTTTAAAAAATGGGGCCTAAGAGAAGATATGATCAGAGTTTATAAAATAAAAAATTGTATGGATAGGGTCAATACATTCTTATTCACCAAATTCAGAATACTAGAACTAAGAAACACTCTTTGAGACTTAAAAGAATTACATTGAGGACAAAATGAAAGGAAGTTCTGTTTTATCCAGTGGGCCTAAACTTATGAAACTCTTTACAAGTGAGAAATAGGTCTCTACAAGTGGTAGAATGGGTTGATGCCGGGGTCCAAACCCAGCAGGTCCAGGGGTTCCCAAAGGCGTAGACGGAGTCGGCGAAGAAGGAATGACACGGAGACAGCGTTCAGTTGATCAGCAGCCTAGCCAGGATCTCTAGCCCGGATCTCCAGCCAAGTTCTGGTCTGGATCTCCAGAGAGGTTCTGCTTCGGATCTCCAGCCAGGTTCTGTGGCCATGTTGTCTTGCTAGGTTCTCCAGGCAGGTCCAGTCACCAGGTTCTAGTCAGGTTCTCTTGCCAATCTCTGTAGTCAGGTTCAGTCCAGGATCCCTTGCCATGTTCTCCCGCTAGGCTCTGTCTCTAGGCTCCGAGGCCAGTCCCTCTCCAGGATCCTCCGGCATGCTCTCTCCAGCAAAGTTCTTCTGTCTGTAGGCTCCGTGTAGGTTCTGTCTTCTTGATTCTGTTCTAAGTTCTGAGTGTTTCTGTCTTGTTACAACTGTATTTATACCAGTTGATTCAATCCTATCAATCTCTATTACAAAGGTTAGGGCGTTTCTTATCTCCATTCCAGGGAGAAAAGATTATGTAGTTTAAGCATGATTGTTCGTAGTTAAAGGGATTAATTACCCGCCTGGCACTTAGTTGAGGGGTTTTATTCCCTCCCTAACTTCAGGGGAAAATCCCTACTTGGGGATTCAACCTTTCTCGGAGAGGTGACCTTGGTTAAAACACAGCGCCAAGAAGGTGAGCAAACATATTAAGAACCGTATGCCATATATGCCAGGTCCCTTGAAACAGCAAAGATGGACCTGCTCCCGGCAGGTTGAAAAGGTGCATTGCATGGACAGTAGATATACAATAGGTTGTTTAAGGAAATGGGATCTTTTCATGAGTGGTATATCTCTAATGATTTAATTTTGATATCCTATGTCATAAGCAACATTTCTAAAAAATCTTTTCAAGCCAGAATTAGAATAGAAGGGATAAAGTCTGACAGAATATAACTTTTTTCTGTTATGCAAAAATTCACAAGAGAATGTTTTCAATAGATGTATAGTTTTCTTAAAAACAATTATTAATACCAAATAAAGACCTACAATAACCATATGTGACGAGCAAAGCTTTATACAAGTTTTAACAAGTAATTTGGTGGAACATGCTTATTCACAGTGAAGAATGATCTTAATATTATATGTCCTTGAACATTTACTTTTTATTTATTTTTAAATTATTTTTTTGTTAATCCTCACCTAAGGATATTTTTTCATTGATTTTTTAGGGAGAGTGGAAGGGAGGGAAAGGCAGAGAGAAACACATTGATTGGTTGCCTCCTGCACGACCCCCACCAGGGCCCAGGCCAGGGAGGAGCCTGCAACCAAGGTACATGCCCTTGACCGGAATCGAACTCAGAACCCTTTGGTCCTCAGGCCGACGCTCTATCTACTGAACCAAACAGGCTAGGGCTAGTTTTTAATTTTACCCATGGTTCTTTTATGAGGAGGCACTGTGGTATCCCTGTATTCCAGACTGAAACTATGTATCTCCATTGTATTCTACACTTAAGTGACCTGAAAAATGACAGCTGTATCAAGTCTTTAGTTGTTTTTCATGATGTGGTAGTAATAATATTCCTCTAACTTAATGAAAATCTCTTGGCAGATGGTCAGTACTCTCCCCACTTTGCCATCTGCTTACCAAGTGTGTTCTGCAGCCCACTTCTCCAACTATTTCCACCTTTTACTGACTGGGCGCATACTTATTCACCTTTAAAAAAATAATATCACAGCATCTCTCTTTTGTTCCTAAAACTTGATCCTTTTTTATTGTACAGTCTATAAAAAGTGTTGTTTTCATGCTGAAATGGATCTTACATCAAGCTTTATACTTCCTAGCATTTGAATTAATGCATTTGTGAACCATGGATTCGTTGCAATTGACTTAATAAGCCGAGCTCAATTTTATTTCTTGCTAGACTCTAATACTCCTTCCCTGTGAAACATCCTTTTAGGATACAATCTAGTATTGTTAAAGAGGGGCCTCTAGAGCTAGACAATCTGTTTTCACATCCTGCCTCTGCTTATCATTTTGCTCATCTACACAATAAGCTAATATTAGTATCTATCTTGTAGAATATTGAGTAGAACAAATGAAAGAATAGATTTAGCATTATACCTGATTCATCTATAGCTCAGTAAATCTTGGCTATTACTAATCCTATCTAATAAAAGAGAAACATGGTAATTGGCGTACAACCGCTACCCTTCCCATTGGCTAATCAGCGAGATATGCAAATTAACTGCCAGCCAAGATGGCGGCCGGCAGCCAGGCAGCTTGAAACTAACATGAGGCTTGCTTGCTTCAGTGACGGAGAAAACCAACGTTCCCCACCTGCCGCTGCCGGCCTCTGAGCCTGCAGTTTAAGAAACATTGTAACGAATATAGAAGCTTAACAAATCTCCAGAAACCCGCTTTAAGCGAGCCCGGGATCTCAGAGCTGGAGTTATACAGTGTTTCAATTATCGAACCAAAACAAACCAGATACCTTCTTTCAGCAGCAGAAGCCTCAGAGCTGGAGCCAGAGCTAAAGATGGCACAGAATAAAAAGAAAAAAGAAAAAAAGGAGCAGTTGGGAGCTTCAGTCCCAGCCTGAAAACAGCCCTCAGCCCCTCACCCAGACTGGCCAGGCACCCCAGTGGGGACCCCCACCCTGAAGGGTGTGTGACCAGCTGCAAACAGCCATCATCCCCTCACCCAGGCTGGCCAGGCACCCCAGTGGGGACCCCCACCTGATCCAGGACACCCTTCAGGGCAAACCAGCCAGCCCCACCCATGCACCAGGCCTCTATCCTATATAGTAAAAGGGTAATATGCCTCCAGGCACCGGGATCAGCGTGACAGGGGGCAGCGCCCAAACCCCCTGATCGCCCTGCGGCTCTGTGAGTGACAGGGTGCAGCGCCTCAAACCCCTGATCAGCCCTGCTCTGTGTGTGACAGGGTGCGGCGCCCCAACCCCCCCCCCCCCACGGGCCCTGCTCTGTGTGTGACAGTGGCGGTGCCCCAACTCCCTGATCGGCCCTGCTTTGTGGGTGATAGAGGGTGGCGCCCAAACCCCCTGATCCGCCCTGCCCTGAGTGTGACAGGGGGCAGTGCCCCAACTCCCCTATCGGCCCTACTCTGTTAGTGATGGGGGAGCTCCTCAACCCCCTGATGGGCCCTGCTCTGTGCATGACAGGGGGGAGCTCCCCAACCCCTTGATTGACCCTGCTCTGTGCGTGACAGGGTACGAAGCCCCAACCCCCCTGATGGGCCCTGCTCTGTGTGTGACGGGGCAGCGCCCCAACCCCCTGATTGGCCCTGCTCTGTGCGTAACGGGGTGGCGCCGCAACCTCCCCATCGACACTGCCTTGAGTGTGATGGGGCGGGTGCCCCAACCCCCCAATCGGCCCTACCCTGAGTGTGACAGAGGGTGGCATCACAACCTCCCAATCTGCCCTGCTCTGTGCATGACAGGGGAAGGCGCCCCAACTCCCCAAGCGGCCCTGCTCTGAGCCCGACCAGGGGCTGCACCTAGGGATTGGGCCTGCCCTTTGCCACCAGGGAGCAGACCTAAGCCAGCAGGTCGTTATCTCCCGAGGGGTCCCAGACTGCGAGAGGGCACAGGCCGGGCTGAGGGATCCCCCCTCCCCCACTGAGTGCACACATTTTTGTGCACCGGGCCTCTAGTATTATTATATGATCATATCTTCCCATGAACAAAGTTATTTATTTTTCTCTTTTTTTAATTTTGCAGTGGATGCAATATACAAATTTGCAGGTAAATTTGCTCTAAACATTTTCTAATATTTATTTTACTTTTCCATTACCTTTTGCCTTTTACTCATATATCTCAGCTTTTACAGACTTTATCTCTTTACTCATAATCAGTTGATCACTACATAAAACAATGCAAAACAACAACAAAATACAAATATAATGACATCTCAGCACTTTCTAATTCCTACAGTTCCAAATGTTCTTAAAGTTTTGTTTTTATCATAGCTTGATTTCTTTCCAGTGTGCACTCCATATCAGTTCAGGTCAATGTTATCTTTGCAATAACCGAGTAAAGCAACTAGAGTAGGAATTACCGTGCCTCTTTTACAGATTTGGAAATGGAGTCCCAAATGACAGACATGACTTAGCAATGACAGCATAGTCATAGAGTGTAAAAAGGGCTGCTGTTTGGGGCTATTCAGGTGGTGCACTTCAGTTTGAAGAGGTTCCTCCACCTTGGAGACATCACTGATTTTTTATATATTAAGATGGTCTCACCATTGTCTTGAAGAGTGGTTCCTATTTCTAGTTTGCCTCAAGTTACCACAGAGGCTCTCACTGGTCCTGCAAACTCAACACACATAGGCTGCTTTATAGTTTATTCTTTATTCACCATTAAACACAACCTGTCTATGCTTCTCATTTTTAATTGAATTTACTGGGGTGACATTAGTTAATAAAATTATATAGGGCTCAGGTGTACAATTTTATAATATAGGGGTGGGGAACCTTTCTTTTCTGCCAAGGGCCATTTGGATATTTATAACATCGTTCGCAGGCCATATAGAATTACAAACTTAAAAATTAGCCTGCTATATTTGGTCAAACATTTAATGAACTCACCCTTAACACCTTGGCAGGGTCAGACCAAATGATTTTGCACGCCTTGTAAGGCTTGTGGCTGGACATTCCCCACCCCTGCTATAATACATCATCTGTCAATTATATTGTGTTCACCACCCCAACTCAAGTCTCCCATCACCATTCATGCCCTCTTTACCCTCTTCTACATCTTCTCTACATAATGGACTAGTATTAGCACCAATCTTGTAGAGCCATTGAGTAGAACAAATGAAAGAATGTATGTAGCACATTTTTTTTCCTTTTCTAATTCTTTGTATCCTCTTATCTTTTTATCACTCTTTCCCCCTCAACTTCCTATTTGTTTTTCTTTTTGTCATGTAGAAAAATAATTTTACAGTTTAGTTGGGAAGACAAAAGAGCATGTAAAACTGTTGAAAAGCCTGGTAACCATGATTGCATGCCACTACATCTTTGATTCTTTGGGATGATTAATATAGTATAAACACGAAGATACAATTAAGGGAGCTTATTTATTAATGTGAGATAGTTAGACTAAAGATGAAAAAGACTCAGGCTACTGCAGGTGTCATTGCATGGGACCATGAGAACCTGGGTTGGAAGACCACAACTTTATAATGGAGCAGATCTGGCTTATATAAGGGGTTCTCTGACGAAGGTAATTGCAAAATGTGTGGTTGGTTGACTATAAAAGAACAAGGAAAATAAAAATGACACAAAGTTTGAGTTCAGATAACTGGGATGATGATAGTGTCATCAGGAGAAATTAGAAAGAAAGTACAGATTACAAAGAAAAATAAAATATTTGAAAAGAGAGGTGAACTTCTAGGAAAAAAATCATCTATGTGATAGAAAGATGGGACAGGGAATTGGAAGTAAAATTAGAGATAGAATAAAATATTACAGGTAACTCAATAGAAATGCTTTTGAAAGATGTCAAAGGGATATAATTCTTCAAGAATTATTAGAGGTTAACATTGTCAAAGTGCAAAGGTCGGGGAACTCCTGTAGGTAAGGAATAGGAGGCTGATGAGCCAGCACATGTTTTAGAGAAAGAGGTTCTCAGGAAAAGAAGGATGCTCAGGATTGTTTTAGTATGTACTGCTTTCATCCCCTGTTGATTTGTCATAATTTATTTTATTAAATATTGCTGTTTACTGTAAATTAAAGCCCTCATGAGAACTTCTCATTTTAAGAGAGCCCACCCAAACATCTTTTTATTTCTCTCCTTAGATACAGATTTCCAAACGCCCTCTTTTTCTAACCTGACCTCTTTCTATGAAATAGAGAGGTTAGGTTTAAAAGGAAGGCCTTTCACGCCACATAAGTATAAAAATATACATTCTCCTTATCCATCAAGGCAGAATTTTTTTAAAGCATCACATAGATTCATCAGCACCTCATTATCTCCTGCAGGAAGGAGCTCTGTATGCAGTGATCTCTATTTCAATTAAAAATGAGGGCAGAGCATAAGTTGAGGCAGTTTGAGCATCAATAGGAGTAACAACTACAATGAATTGGGATGCGTCAAATATTTAAAAACTCATCAGCTCATAAGATGCTAAAAATACCTTGTTAGTTATCATTGGAGGTTACTAGGATCCCATCTCATTATTTTGAAAAGAGACAAAGGGAAAGAAACACACAAGTGACCTATCTTTTCTGTAACAACTGAATTTCAGACTTACTGTATTGGAAAGAAGGGAAACTTATTTTTGAAGAATAATTTCAACTAATAAATGCAGAAGGCCTGAGAGAATATCACGTCTTTGCAGCTTGTAATGAAATGATCAAGATTAAAGATTGATGTGTGGCTTGAACATGGAGGGATCAGGTTTAAACCTCCTGAATTACTGATGAATCTTGGCATCATGAAGGTGGTACAACCATGGGACTTCATGAGACCCTGTCTTGCACCTAGCAAGTATTTTTGCCCATTTTTATTTTATTTATCTTATTTTTAAAATATATTTTTTATTGATTTCAGAGAGGACAGGAGATGGAGAGAGAGATAGAAACATCAATGATGAGAGAGAGTCATTGATCAGCTGCCTCCTGCCTGCCCCACACTCTGGGGATTGAGCCCGCAACCTGGGTATGTGCCCTTACTGGGAATTGAACCAGGACCTCCTGGTTCAAAGATCGAAGCTCAACCATTGAACCATGTCAGCTGGGCTATTTTTGCCCATTTTAAAAAGTATAAAATGTCCTCTACATATTTTATGCTTGGTTAATTAGCCCCCTTACTCAACTTTTCATGAGGAATTTAAAAGTTTCTGTGATTGTAGGACTCAAATGGATAAAACATTTTTTAAAGAGAAAAGTTTTTGTTTTGTTTTATAAAACCTTACTCTATTTGTGGACTTACAGAATGAGAACTATGAAGTCATAATGAAGAAAAGAAAAGCTAACTTCATATTTTTTAGAGCATCACAAGAATTCAAATAGTGGTTATTAATAAGGGTTAAGATTACAGATACTGTTCTCTTTTTTTCTCTCTCACATTAATCCTCTTTTGAATGCTATTTGGCCCTTTGTGTTTCTATTGTATTTTTCTTGGTAGTTGTGGCTAATGACAGTATGATTCTCATTATTATTTAGTGAAAAACTAAAAAAACACACACACTGTGTTTATGTATGAATATTAGTCTAACCAAATATTTATAAGTGAGAATGATTAATAATTAGAAACTGACATAATTACTGGCATGTAAACTCTTATATCTATTTTATAACTCCAACTGTCCTTGGTTTTTACTGGATCATACAACAACTCTTCAATAATCCCAGAAAACTGAATAGGAGGCTGGGTTGTTGAAAATTGGCAGATCAACCAACCAAAAGTCTCAGCTATAAAACATTATACTATCCAATAAAGGACAAACTTTATTTTAGGTTGGTGAGTGCCAAAGTGCCTAAGCTTTCTCCAGACCCAGGTGGCACCAACCCTTTATGAGTGCATATGGATGAATCTGAAAAACAGTAATGTAGGACATTTCAGTTTAGCTCTACAAGAATAATTCTTATAAAGTACAATAAAATGCATAAAATAAAACCTCTTTTTTAAGTATACTGCAGTATGTTCAGAAAATCTATAGGTCAACATTCATAAATTTAAAATGGGAATTTTTTGAATGTAAAGAACATAGTTGGATTATAGCCTAGACAGTGTAGTTGTGGGAATCAATAATACCTGGGTCTGAACCCTAGCTTTGCCCCTTACAAGCAAGTCATCACATTACATCTCTAAGCCTCAGTTTCCTCATCCATAAAATGATTCTAATAATGGTAGGAACTCTTAATCAGATATCAAAATAAATGAAACTATATGTAAATGGCTTAGCATAATTCTTAACACATTGTAACACTTAAAATAGTAACTGTCATGACTAACATCTATCATAGTGAATTATACATAAGTTAAAAATGTAAAGAATTAAAATATAACATAATCTAGTAGAAATATTTGGTTATCGATTGCTGATTTATCAGTAAAAAAGAATATTGTAAAGATAGAAGACATCATAAAAACATGATAGGAAAAAAATTTAATATAAAACAGAAAATGTCTAAGTGGAAATATTATTACAGTGAAAATTGACAAATATTTAATATCTTTAATATATTATTAAATTTTACAAATCAGTATGAAAAACTTAAATCAGAATAGAAATAAAAGGGTATAAATAGGGAATCTCTTAACTATGCAACCACAAAGAAAAAGACAAGAAGAAATACAAAGTGCCAAATAACATTCAGAAGACAATTAATGCAAAGAAGAAAAAACACTGTTTAAACCTGATAACCACTGTTTAAACCTGGTAGAGTCTCTTTCAGACACATCCACACACACGTACACATGCACATCACATGCTTTGCATGCTATCTACATTTTGCTTTGTTTTGCATTATTTTGTGTTTTGTCTCAGAATTAGTCCTCAAAATGTTTTTTGATTCTACAGAATACTAGTATATCAATCAGATTTCTGGTTGAAGGTTTCTGAAACTCAACTTGAACTAGATTTCAAAAATATAGAGTATAGTAGGATTCATGTAACCAAAGCAGAGGAAATACATTATGGAAGAAACCTTAGGAGTTACAGAAAAGAGGGACTGCAACACATCAATGGTCACCATTGTGATTCCACTTCTAGGAATATATCCCAAGAAACCAGAAACACCAATCAGAAAGGATATATGCACCCCTATGTTCATAGCAGCACAATTCACCATAGCTAAGATTTGGAAACAGCCTAAGTGCCCCTCAGTAGCTGAGTGGATTAAAAACCTGTGCTACATCTACACAAAGGAACACCCCATCCTTTTTTATTCTGAGTTGAAGCTCTTTAAAGTAGGATTGAAAAAAAATCTACTTAATGGAAAGAAAAAGAACTAGTTAATGTAATTAACAAATACAAGGGTTGCCAGTCACATTTCCTTTTTATGAATTAACTAGAGGCCGGGTGCATGAAATTCGTGCATGGGCGGGGGTGGTGTCCCTCAGCCTGGCCTGCACCCTCTTCATTCTGAGATCCCTCTTGCAATCCAGAACCACTGGCTCCTAAGCACTCACCTGCCTGCCTGCCTGCCTGATGCCCCTAACTGCCTTCCCCTGCTGGCCTGATCCCCCTAACTGCTCTCCTCTCCTTGTCTGATTCCCTCTAACTGCCTATCTGCTCTCCCCACCTGGCCTAAACCCCCTAACTGCCAATCTGCTCTCCCTTACTCTCTGCACCTTCAGACCCCAGCACAGGAGTGCTGAGAGCTCTCTGCGGAGGCTCTGCGCCTGTACTGATGCCCCCCTCCAGGCCAAGTGGCGCCATGGGCCTGCGCATGCCTCTGCTGGCGGGGGGGCGCCACGGCCTGTCCTGATGCCCCCCTCTGTGCTGGGTGGTGCGGCAGTCCTGCGTGTGCCTCCTCCGGGGGGCCACTGCGGCCTGTCCTGATGCCCCCCTCCAGGCCGGGCAGCATGGTGGGCCCACTCACACCTCTGCCTGGGGGGGGCACCCGGAGGCAGCCTCATGTCCAGGTGGTGCAAGTCCCCGCCCCCGTCCTCGCCCACCAGCTCCTGTGTGCATGCAACCTATTGAAGGGTCGTGGCTGGGACATTGTTAGGACCAGTTAGCATATTACCTCTTTATATATACAGATAGCAGTGGGAATGCTATTAAATTTCAACTTTCCTAAATAAATGGAAAATAAAATTGCTACTCTCTTCTCACCTTGAAGCCTAGAACCATGATATCAACAAAGCTGATTTATGTTTCAAGGGATCAGATCCTCATAAATACTCTAGCATCTTATGGTATTATGCTAGAGTGATTTTAAAATTTTAGATAAAAATCTGTTCTGTAATGTATCATATTAACCTACCCAACCTTAGCTCAGGTCCATCCAGATACTTCTAGTATGCTGGGCATTTTTACATAATTTAATTTCCAAAGTCAAATTTGATTCCACTATTACATTATGAAAATCTTTGCATAAATTTGTTCACTCTAAAGTAGCATTTAGTAGCCACTGTCTCTAGTTTGTAAGGTTAGTTTGCCCTTTTATAAAGTTTTGTGTAGTACCCATAGTATGATCTTAGCATCTCTAATAAAACCCTTGGGTGTCCTTTTTCTTTGTAGATGACTCTAATAAGGTAATTATTTTTGGAGGTAAAGTGGACTTGCTTCAGTAGAATATTTAATTAACTAAAATTACCTAATAAATAATTCATTTTATTTGATACTTTATAATACTAAAGTAGTAAAGGTAAGAACTAAGACACGTTTAAAATAAGTCATGCTACAGGTGAGTAATGGAAATATCAGTGGGATCACTTTGTGAAGTATATGATTGTCTACTCACAATGCTACACACCTGAAACAATACAAAATAATTTTGAATGAAAATGGTAATTGAAAAACAAAAAATGAAGTAAAGCATAATTTTCAATATACCCCTTTAAATATATTTTTTAAACAAAGCACATAGTTCAATAAAGCTGAAATAAATAAAATGACACCAATGACAAAGTTTTTCTTTTAGAACAAAGAAAAAAAAAATTCCTTCCTTTACTCTAGTTCACCTTTTCATCTCTTCTCCCAAGCTCCATACACAACCATCTTTCCAACAAGCGAAGTCCATTCTCTCATTATGGTAGGAGAATATGATAATGGGTTACGACCTCCCTGAGAAATAGAGCTACACAGTTGTTAGATTGATCATATGTTAAGAGGTGAATATAGGTAGAAGAACAAAGCATTTAGTGAAGGAAAAATATATCAACTCGGGTAAAAACAAGGGAGTTATCTTGCTTAGCTAATATGGGGAAGTTGTATGAGTGACTCAATGTGAGGAAGACATTTTATGACTCCTTAGAAAGCAATAAATGCTAGTAATAGCTAACACATACTAAGTATTTACCAAGTGCCAGAAACTATACTTGTGTTAACTCATTCAGTCTTCATAGCAACCCTATGAGTTAGGTTCTATTGTTACATGCATTTCACAAATGGACTTAGTAGACTTTGGCAGAAGACACTAATTGATAGTGGATTCAAACCCAGATATACTGAATCCATAGTTCAGTAACCACTGGGTACGATCTTATATCCATAAAGAAAAAGTAAACTCCAAAGATTTTATTTTTTTTGCATTTGAACAGTGATGCTTTATTTTAAGAATGCTTTACTAAAATTTACCTTTTTTAAATTTTGTTTTATTGCTTAAAGTATTACAAAGAGTATTACCTATGTCTCCTTTTTTAAAATTTATCTTTTTAAAATATTTATCTTTATTGTTGAATGTATTATAGATGTCCCCTTCTCTTCCCCATTGACCCCTTCTCGCCTAGACCCGCCCCCTGGCCTAGGTCTTCACAACACTATTGTCTGTGTCCGTGGGTTATGCATATATGCATATAAGTTATTTGGTTAATCTCTTCCCACTTCCCCTACTCCCACCTTCCCTCTGAGTCTGTTCCATGCATCTATGTTTCTGGATCTATTGTTTTTATCAGTTTATTTTGTTCTTTATAAGTATGAGTGAGATCATGTGATGCTTGTTTTTCTCTGACTGGTTTATTGTGCTCAGCATAATATTCTCCAGGTCCCTCCATGCTGTCTCAAAGGGTAAGAGTTCCTTCTTTTTTACTGCTGCATAGTATTCCATGGTGTTAATGAACCACAACATTTTTATCCACTCTTGTACTGATGGGCACTTTTAAAAATGGAAAAAACATTTTTAGCTTGTTGTCCTTATAAAAAAAAGCAGTGGACTACATTTGTCCTGTGGGCTCTCATTTGCTGGCCTCTACTCTAAAACATAGCTTACCAATGTTTTTTACAATTAAAGTAATTGAAAATATATAAATTGTGTATGATTGATCAAATATTGATGATTTGGTAATCATTATGAAGGAAATTTTAAATAAATTGATACAATGATTCAAGTTATGGAAGAAAACAATATCATCAATGAAATAAGAAAGTAAATGGGAAAAAATAGGTAATGGTAACAGTACTTAATTGGTACCACTTTCTGTTATTTTTCTTTGCTCTTCAGATAATATGTACTTTCCTAAGATGAAGATATAATTTTAATATTTAAAATTAATATTATTACACAGACTTAAAGTGCTAAAGTATTGCTAATTTCATATAAGCTCTGACATCATATTGAAAATTACCATGGGGAATAGTAGCTAGATTTTTTTTAGAGATTCAGGATCCCATAGAATACAATTTGAAAAGCATATGGACAAATTTATTAATTTCTCTTTTTTCTAATTTTCCTCCTTGGCATACCTCAGGAAAATTGAAATAAAAGTGTTTAAAACTGTTAAGAAAACTACAAGTTAGTGAGAAGGCAAAACACCCATCTGAGAAAGTTTTTGCATATTTCTTTGGACAGGAAGATCTTGCCACCATAATGTACCCTGTTTGCATCCAATAGAAAAATGCATGCCCGGAGTTTCTTTCTTCCTAATGAAAATTTTTAATGATATCTGACCTTTTGTGATTCTTTCCCAAATTGTCCCTCTGATGGGGCAAGGAAAAACATACTCTATTTACCTTTTTTACAAATAAAAGCTACAGAATGCTATGGTTTCTAGAGAGACTAAATTCACTAAACAGGATCTTAGCGGAAAAAGAGGTGTTTGGAGAGAGATGGAGTTCAAGAATCTGGACTTGCATGTCTCTGTGACCCAAATACTAGTAATTGCTAGAAAACTAGAAATCAAATCAGAAATTAGTCCTGCAATCAATGACTTCTTTTACAATCAATTTATCTTAGGTTAAGTAGGTTTAAATGCCCCATTCTTTTTTTAATGTTTTTATTGGTTTTAGAAAGAGAGAAAAGGAGAGGGAGGGAGAGAGAGACATTGATGTGATACTGGGGATCGAATGCATAACCTGGGTATGTGCCCTGACTTAGAATTGAACCAGTGACCTTTTGGTGCATCTGGATGATGGTCAACCAACTGAGCCACACCAGGCAGGGCACAAATGCCCCATTCTTGACTTTAGTATAACAACATCATTGATGTTGACCATGTAATAAGTGATATAGCATTTCCTCTATCCCATAAATTTATTGTTATCAATGGTCCAATTTAACATTTGCTTGCAATGACACCTGATATGGCTGATATGAAAAAATATACGAAAAATTGAATAATTCTATGAACTTTTGGGTATCTTCTCAGTTGAATTTCCAGAGGATGTGGGTACAATAGAAGGAACTAAGGACTGGTGTGTGTGTGTGTGTGTGTGTGTGTGTGTGTGTGTGTTTAAAATCTGAATCTTGTGTGAACATATGGTGTGTGTGTGTGCATGCCTACTTGCACATGCATATGTGTGCATATATTAAGGACCTAAGCATAGGTTTTATGCAGTGACCTATAAAATTCCTTACAACTCTGAAGTTATCTAAAATACAATGAAAAATGTGAAAAAAAATAATCACTGATCATAGGTCAATTCTTGCTCTTTTGGACGTCCATATAACTAACCTTGAAGTAGCTAAAGAGCATTGCTCAGTACTAGCATCATGCAAATATGCATACTTAGAATATATCTGTTACATAAAAGATCATAATGTTGAATAAATTCCTCTGCAGTCTTTTCTGTACTTAAAAATACATAGGGTTTAATTTCTTGAGTGTCCTAAATAGTCCATGAATAATAAACATGTGATAATAGATTTTTATTTACCGTATTTGATGTTCATGAAAATATAACTCGATATAGTTGGAGATCTAACTGCAGGTCTCGTTTTACAAAATTCTTATTTCTATCATCTTGACTACATTGATTTTATGCACTTTGATCTTTATTTTGTGTTATACAAAAGTCAATATGTTGATCTACAAACACATCTGCTGCTTGGATAGTAGTTATTTTAAAATTGGCTCTCTTTCTAAGCACAGTTTTGACACAGAATTGATATTGTGTGCTCTTGTCGGCACTTCCCAGTCATAAAACCTATGAAAAATTCCAAGAGCTATGTGGAGGAAGCTCCCTTTGTTCTCATTTAATGTCAGTGTATGTATAGAGTGAAATGGTGTTTGTAAGAAATTATATGAGAAACAGGTGGTCTTTGTTTTGTTTGTATATTTCCTTCAGTTTCAGAGTGCCAATATCAATTTTATACTGTGATTAGGAATTGCATGACAGCAGCCTGTATGTCAAATAATCAATTCATCGAAATTCCTTTTCAATGTAACATTGCTTTTAAGATAAAGTTTTTGTAATCTATTGAATTGGCTCTCTGTTACATATGGCAGTCAATCACAGATTTGTTTTGAGTGTAAAGTTTGTATATTTATTTGTTTGTTGTATACCTGAAACTAAGATGTTAACCATAAGAAATATTTAAAAAATCAAAAATGAAAAAGAATCAAGTCTCATAGAAAAAAAAAGCTGCAATGTTTAAATCAGATCAGTGATCGTGAAGGGAAATACTGCAGAGATCTATTCCTTTACACCTGATGTAAAAATAAATGACAGTATAGGATCTGAATTGAATTACAACCTGCATTTATATTGTATAGATAGATTTAGAAAAAGTTTTGGTTTAACAGAAGGCACATTTTAGTTATCCACTGATGCAAAATGTGGGACAGAGAATGTCATTTTTGTTGCAGTCTACTGATTACATGAGCCACAAGGGCAGCCCAGATGCTAGAGGAGTGGAGAAACAGACTCTGTCTCTCAATGGAGGAATGACGTGTGCATGTAGAAGGGATGAAATTGACAACCATAATAGTAATATCTATTCAAGATGTATTATTTAATGATACTTGTATATTTCAAATATCACTATCATGAGGGCAAGTAAGGAAACATTGCTCACTTATCCCCATAAGTAAAGTAATACATAGAAATAATATTTGACCATTTGATGAAGTGTAATGTGACACAGTAAGTGTGTCTTGTGTTTCAAGTTGATGAAGCAGACAGGCCAAAGTTATCATTCTGGGAGGAAACTTCCCAATATAGGCCCACATTTAAGAAGAGAGAATTCCTTACTTTCATGACATATGTTTGTTGCAATGTGAGATTGAATAAAAAATATGACTTTGAAGAATATTACTATATTATATAATTTTAAATGTTCCAAGAAATTGTAGTGATAACTTTATCCATTCTTTCATCACAAAGATAAGGATACTAAAGCTTAGAGAAGTTAAGTGGATTTGTTGGTGGTTGGTGTAGTACACTTTGGTCTTGAATGTAGGTATCTTAACTGCCAAGTCATTGCTCTTCCATTATTTCATACATTAACAATCCTTTCCAAATTCTGAAGCACTGTCCTCTGCAAATAGTGAATCAGAGCTTATCTTATTACTAGAGGTCCGGTGCATGAAATTCGTGTAGGGGTACAGTCCCTAGACCTGGCCAGCAATCAAAGCATGAGCATCCGGTGTAGAAGGGCAGGTCCCAGCTGACCTCTGGGCCCTGGGCAGCACCTGGGCCCCCATGCCCCCGTGTGTCCTCCTCCATCTGAGTCATCGGGCCCCCGCCCAGGTCCCTCAGTGCCTGGGAGCCCTGCTCACACCCGCCTTGGCTGGTGGAACCCACTCACTGCTCCACCATCCCACTGTAGTCCCACTCTCATTGGGGCCGGCAGCGCATCCACTGCTGCCTATTGCCAGTGCTGCATTGCTGATGTCCGTCATGTTCCGCACTTCCCCCTGGTGGTCAGTTTACGTCATAGCAAGCAGTTGAGCTCCTGGTTGAACTCCCAGTCGAACTCCTGGTCAAGGGAACAATTTGCATAATAGGCTTTTATTATATAGGATATTTTCAATGATTTTTGGGTCCCTAGAAAAGTGCAAATGTTTAGTCAACCTGACAGGAGTATGATAGTAATTTGGTACATCTGGTGAGCTGGGGAGAATGTAGTGTTGGTGGACCATGAAGCTTATACAATTTTGGCCTCACCCTATAAGAAAAAAAGGATGCAAAATTAAAACAAAAAAGATGCAAAAGTACAGCATGTCCTCAAATAATGTTTCATTCAACATTGTTTTGTTATAACATTGATGAGATGCCATAGGATCTTAACTTTTGTTTATATCAATTAGCCTATGGTAAAATTGATTTTGTTATATGTTGTTTCACTGTAGTTCCAAGAACCTATCAATGATGCTAAGTGGGGAAACTTACTCTACCGGGCTTTAAAATAGACCTGTATAATTTAAGGGCCCTCAACCTCCTGCCTCATCAGCCTCTGGTGGTTAATCAATTTGTTTTATTGAAATAATAGAGCTGTGATTAAACTTTTGGAAAAACATGTTGTCATTCCAGACAAAGTTGTTACTGAAGGGTAATATTTTTTCTGTACTTAAGGTGATGTCCTTTCAACATTTACAATGGGTTTTAAATACATTCTTGCTATATGTATGATCATATGCAAGGGAATTCAGGTAATGTTTTCTAGCTCTAAGAAATAATGATGCTTCATTTTATAGTGATTTAAGACAATGTGGCTCCACTTTTTAAAAACCTCCAACTATAAATATTTAGGTGGGAAGCAGAGCTATTGATCTATGAAGGCCAAAGACTTATGCAGTAATTTGATGTTAAAGCAGTCTTGTGTATCTGCTTATTTTTAGTAGCCATGGGATTATACTTTATTTGACCTCAGATTCCTCATTTACAATATGATGATAAATGAGGGTACCATCTTATATCTGTTGAAAATGGTTAGTATGAGTGGGATCAATGTAAGTATTCAGAGAAATGATGCATATATAAAATAGCATTTTCAGTCACTTTTCCAGTGTTAATATGCCACATGTAGAATGCATGATAGGCACAGAGGAAATAAGGGCAATATTTTACATTGCAGAGTGTTCTGAGATAGGCAAGGCTGTTATTATGTTGCCTCTTCTTGTAAAGAAAATCAGCTGCAGGATATGAACTTATTTTCCCTGAAGTAATGTAGCTGGGATTCAAGCCCAGGATTAGGACACAAAGGGCGGCAGGCTTTTCATTATGAGCCTCTGTTTCTTCCTAAAGGCCGGCAGAAGTTTATACCATCCCCACTGTCCTTCCCCACATGGAAAAAACTGTATTCCCAAGGCCTTGTAATTTAGCTTTTTGTTATGACTGCTTTTCTGTGAGTTATTTAATTAGAATCTGCAGCCTTTGGCAGGAAAAGAGTCAACCCAGCATATTTCTAACAAGCGATGTCTTTAGGGGAGAAAGTCCAAGTGAGCAAATAGAAGAGAAGGGATGCATGATAGTAGCTGCTAGAATATATTAGTTGCAGACCAATTTTAGTGGGAGTGTCAGTCACCATGAATTACATTTTTAAGTGAAGTGGCCTGAAAAACAAGAATGGGATGGAACAAAGCATGCATATCGTAGTACAGAATGTTTGGAATTCTCCCAAATTTGTCATTTTTTAATGGAGGAACTTTAAGAAGCAAGAGGGGGGCTTTTGTTGGTAGAATAATCTTGGAAAATGCCTTCCAAGGGCACCTTTAAACATTCCTATTCAGACTTGATGTTTTGAAAGGCTTTTCTATTAGATAAATAAGATTTTAAAAGCAACAGTTAATATGTATACCATTTTGAAATAAATCAGTGTGGGTTGATGGATAATACCATTGAGCATTTTATATATACAGTGGGGCCTTGACTTACGAGTGTCCTGACTAATGAGTTTTTCGAGATACGAGCTGTCTCTCGGCCGATTTTTTGCTTTGAGTTGCGAGCTAAAATTGGGGTTATGAGCCAGCTTCAGATACCCCACAGCGAACGTCACAGTGATCGCCACAACATCAGCCCAGCATCTCGTGTCTCACTCGTTCACTTTTTGATTTGACATACGAGTAATTTGAGTTATGAGCTCCATCACAGAACGAATTAAACTCGTAAGTCAAGGCCCACTGTATATGTATGTGTGTGTGTGTGTGTGTGTGTGTGTGTGTATAAACTAGAGGCCCAGTTCACGAAATTTGTGCATGGGTAGGGTCCCTAGGCCTGGCTGGTGATCAGGGCCAATCAGGGCCTTTCTTCCGGCTGCCAGCCAAGGCCTTCCTTCCCTGGCTGCTGGCTATAGCCTGGGGCCTTATTTCGTTTTACGCTGCCCCCTTGGTCAGCACATATCATAGCAAGCAATCAAACTCTCGGGCTCCTGGTCAAACTTCCAAGGGGACACTTTGCATATTAGCTTTTTCTATAGAGAAACTAGAGGCCCGGTGCAGAAGAATTTGTGCACTCGGGGGGGTCACTCATACCGGCCTGTGCCCTCTTGCAGTCTGGGACCCCTTGGGGGATAACCATCTGCTGGCTTATGCCCGCTGCCTGGGGGATTAGGCCTAAGTTGGCAGTCAAACATCCCTCTGGCAGCCCGGGAGCCCTCGGGGGATGCCCACTTGCCAGCGGGGAACAGGCCTAAGCTGCAGTCGGACATCCTTAGTGCTGCTGAGGAGGCGAGAGAGACTCCCGCCACCAATGCTATACTGGCAGCCATCAACCTGGCTTGTGGCTGAGCAGAGCTCCCCGCTGTGAGAGTGCACTGACCACCAGGGGGAACCTCCTGCAGTGAGTGTCTGCCCCCTTGTGGTTAGTGTGTGTCATAGTGACCAGTTGTTCTGCTGTTAGGGTCAATTTGCATATCACCCTTTTATTATAGAGGATAGAGGCCTGGTGCATGGGTGGGGGCCGGCTGGTTTGCCCTGAAGGGTGTCCCGGGTCCCTCCGGGGTGTCTGCCCAGCCTGGGTGAGGGGCTGAGGGCTGTTTGCAGGCTGGCCAAGCCCCCCAGCGGGGACCCTCACCCCATGACGGTGTGGCCAGCCTGGGTGAGGGGCTGATGGCTGTTTGCACGCTGGCCACAGCCCCTTCAGGGTGGGGGTCCCCGCTGGGGTGTCTGCCCAGCCTGGGTGAGGGGCTGAGGGCTGTTTGCAGGCTGGCCGAGCCCCCCAGCGGGGACCCTCACCCCATGACGGTGTGGCCAGCCTGGGTGAGGGGCTGATGGCTGTTTGCATGCTGTCCACAGCCCCTTCAGGGTGGGGGTTCCTGCTGGGGTGCCTGGCCAGTCGGGGTGAGGGGCTGATGGTTGTTTGCTGGCTGGCCACAGCTCCTTCAGGGTGGTGGTCCCCCCTGGGATGCCTGGCCAGCCTGGGTGAGGGGCTGATGGCTGTTTGCAGGCTGTCCATGGCCCCCAGCCACCCAAGCTCCCAGTGGAGGCTGGCTGGAAGCAGGTATCTGGGATTTATTTATCTTCTATAATTGAAACTTCGTTGCCTTCAGCGGAGGCCTGAGCCGGCCCGGGCAGGTGGGACGCATGGCTTCCTCCATCGCTGGGGCAACCAAGCCTCCTGCTTGCTCCAGCTCCATGGCTGCCGACCGCCATCTTGGTTGGGTTACTTTGCATGTAATCGCTCTGATTGTGTGGTGGGCATGGCTTGGGGCATAGCGAAGGTACAGTCAATTTGCATGTTTATCTTTTATTAGATCAGATTAGAAGTAACATAGCTGATTGTGTTTTTTTAAATTATTGATTGTATTACAAATGTCTTCCATCCCCACTTTACTTATTTCCTCCCAGCCCCTACTCATCCCTCCCAGATGTTCACTACCCTATTTCCCATGTCCATGAGCTATGCATATTCTTTGTAATAAAAGGCCAGCTACTATATGGTGTAATGACCAGAACGGCTGATCAATCAGTCACTATGAGGTGCATTGACCACCTCTCGGTCCCTTCCCCCGCCTGCAGGCTCCGATCACCGGATGGAGAATGGGCAACCATGGGGAACCGGGGTGGGTGTCAGCAGTAGGGAGGGACTGGGGACTGGTGAGCTGGTGGAATGGCCGACCTCCTGGTCCATTCCCCCAGCCCGCAGACTCTGATGGATCTCCAGATGGCAAAAGGGAACTGGAGTGGGTGTTGTCGGCGGGGCAGGACTGGGGACTGGCAAGCAGGTGGAATGGCTGACCTCTTTGTCCCTCCCCCCAGCCCGCAGGCTCCAATAGATCACCAGATGGTGAACAGGGAACTGAGGTGGGTGTCTGCAGGTGGGCTGGACTAGGGACTGGCGAATGGGCAGAAGATGGCCCTGATGGAAGACTAGTCCTAGGGACCCTACCCATGCAGATTTCATGCACTGGGCCTCTAATAAGTATATAAGTTCTTTGGTTTATCTCTTCTCGTCCCCCCAATCCCCACAGCAAGGTATGTCAGTTTGTTCCATGCCTCCATGCTTCTGATCTTATTTTGTTGGTTAATTCATTTTGTTCATTAGATTCCACAAATAAGTGAGATCATGTGATATTTGTCTTCCATCTTAGGGTGTTGAATATCACCTGGGAGGTGTGGCTCAGCAGTTGATAGTCAACCCGGGAACTAATAAGACACTGGTTCTATTCTATCTATCCCCAGTAGGGGGCGAGCAAGAGGCAGCCTATGGCAGTTTCTATCTTTCTATCCCTCTCCTTCCTCTCTCTAAAAAATCAATAAAAACACATTTTTAAAAAAGTGTTGACTGTCGCTTATGAAATGTAGTTTAGCTTTTATAAAGAACTTTATAAAAGTTCTTTTATAATAAAAGAAGATAAAAGTTAAATACTAGGTGAAAAAACAATTGTTTTAATGAAACTGACAACTATGGATTAAGAGAGCTTTCTACCCTTTTGGCTCAAAACATTTAATTATTGGTAGATGGAAAACATAGGGATGGTGGAGTCTATTGAGAATACCCTTAACAGGGAAGGTGAGATCCTGCTATTTGGGATGAGAATATTATGTGGTTTTTCATCATATCACACCATACAGTATTTCATGTACATATTTTGTCCAGTAAATAGGTGATGACATGGCTCTCTGCATGATGTTGATGAGAAACTATTTTTTGATCTATGTTCTATGAAGTCCACAGGTTTCTCAAAATTAGGTTTTCTCTAGCATGACTGCAATAATACCTACTGGAGTTTAAATTTGTGCCTATTTTTCCAAGAACAAGTTGTAAATCCTGTTAAATTGCAATGTCAAACCCATAGCTTGCATTGAAGTTAACATAGAGAGAATAGTAGACTAGCTTCCAAGCAGGCAGTATGAGAGTATTTAGACCCCAGCATGCCTGAAAGCATTTTTCTTAAGTGCAAGCATTGGCTATATTACCCAGGGAGTTAAAACACAGGCGGCTAAAGGGAACTGGATCTTTTCAGTCTGTCAAATTATGTGTCTGCCTCTTAATCATTATCACGAAACCATTCTTTGGGACTACTTGAACAAGTTAGCTTTCAATTAGCATGACATTATATTGGCAGGTCTAAACTATTAGAAAAAATCCTTTTTCTGTTTTTGTTTTTTTATGGACATCAATCATATACATCAACAATTTATTGGTGCAGTTTCATGGTCCAACATTAGTACAACCTGCTAAACTCTTAAAACTCTTGTCTCTCTATATTCCTATTATACTCACTTTGAAAAATCTCCAAACTGAGTTAAATTCAACTATCTAACTGCTTGCAGCCTTTAACCAAATTGTTGAGCATCGGTGAAATAAATCACACTACCTTTCTGATTTAATCTTTACCCCCCCCCAACTATATGTTTTTATTGATTTCAGAGAGAGGGGAAGAGGAAGAGAGATATAGAAACATCAGTGATGACAGAGAATCATTGATCAGCTGCCTCCTGCACACCCCACATTGGGGAGATCGAACCCGCAACCTGGGCATGTGCCCTGACCGAGAATCAAACCATGACCTCCTGGTTCATAGGTTGAAATTCAACCACTGAACCACGCCAGCCAGGCCTGACTTAATCTTTATGATCACATAGCCCCAGTAGACATGCAACAGTGCTATCCAATCCTTCTCCTTCTCTAGGACATTTACTGTATTATGCTATGAGATATTAGTTTGCCCATTCTCCTCTATTTTTAAAATTTCTACTCTCTTTCCATACCTTTCACACTCAGCTGTGAAACACTGAGCTTAAAAATTCCACCTACTTAATTTTTTTTTTAAATAGTGATACAGCCAGGCTACAGTGGCTCAGTGGTTGAGAGTCAACCTGCGAACCAGGAGGTCAAGGTTCGATTCCTGGTCAGGGCACATGCCCAGGTTGCTGGATCGATCCCTGGTGGGGTGTGTGCGGAAGGCAGCCGATCAATGATTCTCTCTCACCTTTGATGTTTCTCTCTCTCTCCCCCTCTCCCTCCCTCTCTGAAATCAATAAAAATATATTAAGAACAAGCTTACATTTCATCACTGAATTTGCCAGCCTACTCCTCCCTCTACTTTGAGTAAGTGAATTCTGTCTGGTACTATCTAAAGCCATCCCCAACATTTATGTTTTCAAATACTCTCCCAAAGACTGCTCCTTCGATTGTTAGCTCTCCTACATCACCACTTTATCTTTCAATATAGAATGTTCCCATGAGCGTACAAATATAGCTTTTATTCACACATCTTAAGGAAAACATTCCCTTGAGCTGTGACTCTATTGGCTTTACAGAAAGACTCCTCGAACAGTTTTCAATATTCAGAATCTTTGCTATCTTACCTTCCATTCTCTCCTTAGCCATATCCAGTGAAATTTTTATTTCTGAGAAAATGGCTACGCTAAGTTACAAATGAAAGCTATTACCAAATCCAGTGGTCAATTTTCAGTTCTCATCTTACCTGACCCCTTTGCTTAATTTGACCCAGGTTGCCATAACTTTCATCTCAAATAGTTTCTCTTGGTTTCCCCCTTACCTCATTAATTCCTAGTTTGCTTTGCTGACTTTTATTCTTCTGTTTGGCCCCATTTAGTTGTAGTTCAAGGCCTCAATCATGAGCTCTCTTTTCTAGCTCCTTTCCAGAGGCGACCATACCTAGTTCCTTTGAGATAAAATCTATGTGTTGATGACTCCTAAATATGTCTGAAGCTCAAATTTTCCCCACATTCTTCCCATCTGTTTTTGTTTATATATTGCTATATAAAAATTACTTAAAACTTAATGTCTTCAAATGAAACATCATCTTATGGTTTCTGTGGGGTGGGAATCTGGACATGGCTTAGATGGGTCTTTGGCTGAAGGTCTCTCACAGGTTTTGGTCAAGGTGTTGGCCAGGGCAGCAGTCATTTCAAGGTGTGATTGGTGCAGCATCTGCTTCCAAGCTCACTCAATGGTTGTTGGCAAGATTCAGTTTTCTTAAAATATAATTTTTATTGATTTCAGAGAGGAAGGGAGAGGGAGATAGAAACATCAATTATGAGAGAGAATCATTGATTGGCTGCCTCCTGCATGCCCCCTATTGGGGATCAAGCCCGCAACCTGGGTATGTGCCCTTGACTGGAGTTGAACCCGGGACCCTTTAGTCCCCAGGCCAACACTCTATCCACTGAGCCAAACCGGCTAGGGCAGGATTCAGTTTCTTAAAAGTTGTTGGACCAAGTTTTTCTGTTATTGTTGGCCAGAGGCCACCCTCAATTTCTTACCACACAGGCTTTTGCATAGGGCAGCTCACAGCATGGCACCTGGCTTTATCAAAGCAAGTAGTAAGAGAAGGCCAGCAAATCATCAATCAGGTTTTGTAACTTAATCTCAGAAGTGACATCCCATTACTTTTTTACTTATTAATGAGTCATTAGGTCCAACATGCACTCCAAAGAAGGAGCTTACATGAGGTCATGAATAGCAAGGGGCAGAGGTCATTAGAGCAGTGGTTCTCAACCTTCTGGCCCTTTAAATACAGTTTCTCATGTTGTGACCCAACCATAAAATTATTTTCATTGCTACTTCATAACTGTAATGTTGCTGCTGTTATGAATCATAATGTAAATATCTGATATGCAGGATGGTCTTAGGCGACCCCTGTGAAAGGGTTGTTCGACTGCCAAAGGGGTCTCGACCCACAGGTTGAGAACCGCTGCATTAGAGGCTACTACGCTAACATAGCAAATTAATTTGTATATTTTATAGGCATCTCAAACTTAAAGGATAAATGTTATCCAAAAAGGATAACATCCTCATAACAACTTCCCAAACTTTCCATTCTCCTGCTCTTTCCTGTCTTAGATACTAGTAGCACAATACATCTCTATTCTCTGAACAAGCCTAGAAGTGGCCTTTGATTTCATATTTACTTACTGACCACACCCAATACATTAGTAACTACTATCGCTCTTATTTCTAAGTTGTACAACAAGTCTGATGATTTTCCATCAGTACCTTTGTTACAACTCTAGTCTAAGGGAATATCAATTCTTGTCTGAACTACTGTGTTAGCCCCCAACCTAATTAGTACCCCTTTTTCTATTTTTGCTCCATTATAGTCCATTCTTCACATAGTAGTCAAGGTGAACTTTTAAATAATGCATATAATCTTATTAGTATCTGTATTAGTTTCCTAGGGCTGCAACAACAAATTGCCACATAGAGTGGCTTAAAACAACAGAAATTTATTCTCTCATGGTTTTGGATGATAGAATTCTAAAATCATGGTATTGGCAGGGCCACGCTGTCTCTGATGCTTTCTTAAATCTTTCTGTTTTCTTATGGTTATTGGAAATTTTTTATTTTACTTGGCTTGCATACACATCACTACAATCTCTGCCTTCATCATCCATGGCCTTCCTCCCTATCAGTGTATCTCTCTCCTTATAAGGACACCAGTAATCAGATTTAGAGTCTACTCTAATTCAGTATGACCTCTTCTTAACTTGCTAACATCTGCAAAGACCCTATTCCCAAGTAAGGCCATTTATATAGGTACTTAAGGCTAGAAGTTCAACATATCTTTTGGGTGGCACAGTTCAACCCACAGCAGTCCTTTCAACTCTGAATTACTTTTCTACAAATAAAATAGAAGTCCCTGCTTGGATTGGTCCCAGCCTGTTTTTCAGGCCTTACCTAGTTCGACTTTCTTTATTGTCCAATCTGCTTCACCCATTTTGATCTTTCTGTCATACAACTATATCCAGCACCTTCTGGTCTCATGGCCTTTGCATGTTCTTCCTTTTCCTGGGTTGTTCCCCTTCCTCCACCCATACCTACATGTGATTCCCTCCATCTCACAATTTGCATCCCAAGTTATAATAGGCAAAACCTTGGAGATGTTAAAACAGTAACTTCTTTACCACATAACTCCCTATTCTGTAGTCTTTTTTTTTCATTTTCCTCATAAAATTTACCTTAAATGAAATATATTACTTACTTGTCTGCTTGTGTTTGTCTGGAGGAAAACATAAGCTTGATGCAGGATGGATCTTGAACTATCTGTTTCCTTTTATGACTCCAATGTCTAGGATAGTGTGTGGAATGTGTTGGTAAAGGGATTTATATACCCATTGAAACCTCAGAGATGAAGATGATATACAGAACTGCTAAATAGGTTCTGGAAAGAAGTTGATACCAAATGTTGATTTATCTTTGATCTTCTAAACTTGTGGAGATGGCAAAAATTTATGTATAGTGTTTTTAGATGTGGTAGGAAGAAGAACACTCAATCTTAGAATTCAATTCTTAGAAGAACCCCAAGAAAGGAAAGGTACATGCTAAGTGTTGGGAAGTTAAGAAGCAAGCAGAATAGACAGGCATAAAGCAATTTACTAGTATTCTCTTTGAGGAGATAGTGAAACACCTGCGATAAAGAAGCAGGGCTCTCAGATAGTGACAATCTTTGGATTGAGATATTATAGCAAATACCTAATTGAAAACCATGTAAATATCGCATGGAAAGATTTTAAGTTCATGCATATACTCTCTAAGCACATGCTGTGCAAAGAAATAGCACTATCTGCCTTGGGTGGTTTGGCTCAGTGGATAGAGCATCGGCCTGTGCACTGAAGGGTCCTGGGTTCGATTCCTGGTCAGAGCACATGCCCAGGTTGTGGGCTGAATCCCCAGTAGGGGGTGTGCAGGAGGTAGTGGAGAAATGATTCTCTGTCATCATTGATGTTTCTATCTCTCTCTCCCTCTCCCTTCCTCTCTGAAATCAATAAAATAAATAAATAAAAGAAGTTGTTATGGCTGAGGGTACATTGAGTTTAACTGGAAAAATAAAACTTTTAAAGACTTTTGTGCCACATATAATAATCATCAAATATTGGAATGCTAATTAACATAAAGCCACTTTTTTTTTTTTTAGAGTTGCAGTAGTTTTCTTCGATATGTTGAATTTTAAAATGTACAGAAGTGTGACAAGGGGCAGGTTTATCCAAGTCTCTGTTAAATATTTTGTCAGGGAGAACTCACAAAGGAGGGCAAATCTTCTCAGCTGGGATCATGTTTGCAGCCCACAAGAGTGATGATCGGATGTATTTGCTTTTCCTCCCTGTCTTTGTCACTTGCCTCATCCAATCTGCTGACTGTGGGACCCAAAAACATTTCTTTGGTATGAGCTTTTGCAGCTGAATTACAGTGGAAGGCATGATGAATACGAAAGGTGTTAGAAAGGTGAATTAGAAAAGTGGCAGATGGAAACTGTGTAGTATTTTTATTTATGCTCTCTATTCTGGTGCACAGTGCACTTTCCATTTCAGCTGGTCAGGTTCATCCATTTACTGGATTTTCTCCTGTCACCAAATAAATGTGAGTTATATTGAGTTTTATAGAATTTTCTGCTAGCATATGGAATATTTCCATTGCCCCAATAATTCCCAGTCATTTCAACTCGGAATTGTTACATATAGTTAATTTAGTTAAGGCTGCACTATCAACACAGCACTGGAAATGTTCAGTGGCTTTATAACAGTAAAGAGTAATATGTATCCAAGCACTAATGTTTACTGCTAATCTTACATTATTGTACTTTATTTTTGCAGGAATCCTCTGAGGGGAAGACTATATCCTTGATCACTTTATAGATTAGAGAACAGAGGTATAGAGATATAAAGTATCATTAATTTGTCCAAGTTTGCACAGCTGGCAAGAAGTTGAACTGGGATTTAAATATAAATATAGGTAGTTCTAGTCCTGAGTGTATGCACTTAACCACATTCAATATACATCTCTAAAGGTCTATCTTTGTTTTGTTTTTTAAAGTATTCCTTTTTTAATATATATTTTTATTGATTTCAGAGAGGAAAGGAGAAGGAGAGAGCGATAGAAACATCAGTGATGAGAGAGAATCATTGATCAGCTGTCTCCTGCATGCTCCATGCTGGGGATCAAGCCCACAACCCCTGCACATTCCCTGTCTGGGAATCGAACCTTGACCTCCTGGTTCATAGGTCAACGCTCAACCACTGATCTGTGCTAGCTGGGCTAAAGGTCTATCTTTGCAGACAAGCATCAGCTAGTGCCAGGGACTTTCTAAGCTATAGCTGATTACACTAAGCAACTCTAGACTTTGCAAGGGATGACTGTATAAATTTCAAATGACCTTGAAGCCTTCTAGGAAGCTGTGTCGCAGCCACCATTCCCTTCAGATGGGTAGATGGTTCCAAAGCTGAGAGAAAAGCCTAGTTTGTCAAAATATATTTAGTTTTTATTGATGATGATGTTATGAAAATAGGCTTTTTCTATGCATCCTTGCAAGTCCACTGATCTCTTATTTAACTGCCTCAAAGGTATCTTTATATTGTTGTCCATATGATTTCTGATTAAAACACCATGATACTAAGCACTCACTAGAATACAAAATGTAACCAAAGGTAGCTTATTGTAATTTCTTCTTTAAACTTAAAAAAAGATTTTCTTTATCTCAAATAATTCATTGACTAACTTTATTATAATCAATGAATACAGTTATAAAGACCTGGAACCTTCATGTTCCCTTGCCAATCTGGCTATATAGGAATGAATGATCTTCTGTTTAGTATTGTATTAAACAAATAAATAAACACAATAGTTGTATCTGGATCAGTTTCTAAAAAAAAATTACCCTTGTGACTTAAAAGTGTTTTTTTTATCTTTAAATTCTTTATTAGTTAAGGAATTACAAATGTGTCCTCATTTCCCCCCCCCATTAACCCCCATCCTTCCCCCCCACTCATGCTCTCATCCCCCTGTTGTCCATGTCCATTGGTTTGGCTTATATGCATGAATACAAGTCCTTTGGTTGATCTCTTCCCCTTACCCCCACCCTCCTCTACTTTCCCTCTGGGGATTAATAGTCTGATTGCTGTTTCTCTGTCTTTGGATCTGTCCCTGTTCATCAGTCTATGTTGTTCTCTATAGTCCACAAATGAGTGAGATCATGTGGTATTTATCTTTCTCTGACTGGCTTATTTCGCTTAGCATAATGCTCTCCAGTTCCATCCATGCTGTTGCAAAAGGCAAGAGTTCCTTTGTTTTTACCACAGCGTAGTATTCCATTGTGTAGATGTACCACAGTTTTCTAATCCACTCATCTGCTGATGGGCACTTAGGCTGTTTCCAAACCTTAGCTATGGTGCATATATCCTTTCTGATTGGTGTTTATGGCTTCTTGGGATATATTCCTAGAAGTGGGATCACTGGGTCAAATGGGAGTTCCATTTTTAGTTTTTTGAGGAAGCTCCATACTGTTCTCCACAGTGGTTGCCCCAGTCTGCATTCCCACCAGCAGTGCAGAAGGGTTCCTTTTTCTCCACATCCTCTCCAACACTTGCTGTTTGTAAAAGTGTGTTTTTTTTGTTTTGTTTTTTTGATGATTTAAGCATATACCCCTCCTACTCACCAACCTGTAATTAATATATTGTCAAAAGTGTCATGTTTTCATGACCTCTCCAGACAACACTGAACACGTTCTATAGACTTGAGAATTCTTCTCTTATATCATCTATCCCATTGCTAAAATTGTTGATTTTCATGTCTCTTTTCCATATGACCCTTGGCCACAATAACCATTCCCTAATGATTTTGTATCCCCAGTACTTAGAACAGCATCTGAAATATGGTAGTTACTCAAAAATATTTTAAAATAAATGTTTATATATTTTTATAATTTGTGAGCAGTTGATTTTCCTTAAGATAATTTTCATAGGTTCATAATATAAGAAACAAGTTTCCCTGGGACTAATTTTAAATATCATACATTTTTGGTAACTTTTAGTTGCAGAGTCTGTAAGAGCCACTGTTTATCCTCTCTGTATGGAATCTATTCCACAACTTTAATATGCATTGGTTTATGTAAATTGTGCATTTGGCAAAATACTTTGTTTCATTCACAAATGGATACTTTAGTTATTTTTTGTAGAGTGAAGAAAATGATTGGTATAATCTTGAGTTTAGTAATGCAAAAACTAGGATTAAATAAATATAATGGATCAATTTTGGGGCATAAAAAATTATTACATTCCAGCCAGGAATGGAAAGAGCTAGCATTTGAAAATGTTTCCAGTTAAATGTCATCAAATACTGTGGTAGACACCATCATGACAATTATTTTATTTAAACATTGTAAACCTTTGAAGTAGGTATTTACTACATCAATATGTTGGGGGGAAATAGGTCAGAAATGAAATAAACTAAAATGAAATAAATATGGCACATACTTATGTCCATTCTTTATGGATGAGAAATGGACTTATAGAGATCAAGTAGCTTGCCTAACCTAACATACACTAAGACTATTAATTCAGTTCATTCTAATTCTAAAACCAATTCTCTGCTTTATGATGTAAGTAGAATAAAAAAAATGAGTACAGATTCCCTCCATTTCACTTCCAAAAGTACCTACCATGCAGAAACAAGCAAATGAACCTTATTTTTCTCCTTAAATTTTCTGACTATGCCCCTATTTGTCTAATTAAAAGACTGGCCAATATTACCAGCAGCATCTTAATTCTAAAACAGTTGTTGTCTTTTTTTTTTTTATCCTTACAATACATAAACTGTGTCTATTGTGGCCTTAAAAATCCTTGTTTCCTTCCTTGATCCACCTCCTTCCTGACTAATATTCCCTTTAATGTCTGATTTTCTCCCCCTTTCTCCCCATTGATTCTATTTTTCTGTCTCATAAATATTTGTTGGCTCCAGAGTTGAAAGTGTGAGCTTTCTTTTCTTGTTTATCCTAATCTATGTATTTAATTTCAGTTACAATTACAGTGTTGTTATCTGCCATGTCTGTACTGAGCTTCTGGCTACTAATTTCAATTAACTACAAGATAGTTCTAATAGCAGATTCCACAGGCAATTTAAAATTTACATGCCCCGAATATAATTTTGCATATATCTCCACCCTCATTGTCCAAAATGTCTTCTTTATTTCTATAATATTGGTAAATAGTATTATAATAGACCTCGTTGCTCAAACAATATGCCTCAGATCCATTTTCTTTTTTTAATATGTTTTATTGATTTTTTACAGAGAGGAAGGGAGCGGGATAGAGAATTAGAAACATCGGGGATGTGCCCGCAACACGTGCCCTTGACCGGAATTGAACGTGGGACCTTCCAGTCCGTAGGCTGATGCTCTATCCACTGAGCCAAACCGGTTAGGGATCGGATCCATTTTCAAATCTTGCTTCTAATGCCACTTTAAAAAACAGCAGTAAGCTCTATTTATTCCCAAATCTATTTTGTTTTCTGAGTATTCACCATTCCTGCACTAAGACTGACCCTCTTTCTCATCTGTCTACATACCACTGGCTGCTAAGCAGTTTCTTGCACCTTTAAACTTTGCTTACTAAAACAGTTCATATTATTCATCTATAAGCTTCCACTGGTTCTTTATTTGTCTATACTGCAAATAATCTTTGGATTGTGTGAAAGGGGGCTGATCAGAATCTCCAGGGGAGTTATGCGTATTCTGAGGAAATGTATTCAAGACACGTATTTTTTCCATGATTAGAAAAAGGTAAAGACAGTGAAGAGGCATAAAATATTATTGGATGATGGAGTTAGAATATGAGTGAGTAGGGGAGGGTGGGGGTAAGGGGGAGAGATCAACCAAAGGGCTTGTGTGCATGCATATAAGCATAACCAATGGATGCAGACAGCAGGGGTTGAGGGTGAGGGCATGATTGCTGGGGTGGGGGGCAATGGGGGGATAAGGACACATATGTAATACCTTAATAAAAAAAAAGAATATGAGTGAAAAACATTGTAGGGAAAAGTCCCAAGTTTGTACTTTCCATATGTTACTATTAACAATCCTACACTGACATTTTCAACTTCTGTCACTAAGCCCTCAACCTGTGTGGTCTATTTACACTTCAGTCCTGAAACTTGCCATTTCACCTTCTTACTGTCATAGGTGCTGTTGTAATCAATTACCAAACACTTAGTGGCTTAAAACAACTTAAAATTTCACTTTTAAAGTTCTGGTTGTCAAAGTCCCAAACGCATTGGATTCACTTAGCTAAAAATCAAGGCATTGACATCCCTGTATTACTTCTGGAGGATCTAGGGGAGGATCTGCTTCCTTACCTTTCCAGCTTGCAGTGGTTCTCAACCTTCTTTATGCTGAGACCCTTTAATACAGTTCCTCATGTTGTGGTGACCCCCAACAACAAAATTATTTTCGTTGCTTCTTCATAACTGTAATTTTGCTACTGTTATGAATCGTAATGTAAATATCTGATATGCTATATGTGTTTTCTGATGGTCGCAACCCACAGGTTGAGAACCGCTGTGAGACTACAAATATCCTTGGCACATGTCCTGTTCCTCCCCATTTAAAGTGCATCACTCGCCCTAGCCTGATTGGCTCAATGGATAGAGCATTGTCCCTTGGACTGAAGGGTCCTGGCAATCTAAAATTTTCATGCCCCAAATATAATTTTGTTCGATTCTGTTCAAGGGCACGTGCCCTGGTTGCAGGTTAGATCCCTGGCCCTTGTTGGGACTTGGGGCTCCTGTGGGAAGCAACCTATTGATGTGTCTCTTTCACATGGTGGTTTCTCTCTGTGTCTCTCCCCCTCCCTTCCACTCTCTCTAAAAATCAATGGAAAATATCCTTGGGTGAGGATTAACAAATAAAATTAAAAAATAATAAATAATAAAGTGCATCACTTTAGTCTCAGACCTTTGCTTTCAAACTTACTTTACTCTCTCTCTGAAGCTGACTCTGCTACCACCTTTTTATATGGATGTTTGTGATTATATTTGGGCTCATGCAAATCATAACCTCCCATCTCAAAATCCTTAACTTAGACCACATTTGCAAAGTCCCTTTGCCATGTAAGATAATTCACAGGATTCAGAAATTCAGACATGGACATGTTTGGCAGTGGACATTATTCCTCTTACCAGAGCAACAATTTCACTCATCTTTTGTCCTAGCCCCATAATTTTCTTTCCCTTTGAAAGTCTTTCCTTTATGACCAAGCTGAATTGCATCTTCTGAAGGATTTTCCCTAATACTTCACCTGACCCAACCTGAAGCAGAATTAATGGTATTTCCCTCTACTCCCTCAGCATATTATACTCACCATATGGCAACAGGGTCAGTCTAATTAAGTAGGTAAGCATTTGTCTCCTTTATTGGCATGTGAGCCTTCTTTGTTAGAGAGCATTACATTATCTCTGTGTCCCTACTGCTCCATCCCACAGCCTCTTGAAAGTATATGCTTAAGTGTTTATCAAATGATGAGTTTGAATGCCAAAATTCAACTGCATATAATAGCAGCCACATTCAGTTTTTAATCCATTCATTTCTTACAACAAACATTTATTGAGCATTGAATATAAAAAGATGAATAAAACACACATTTATCTTGGGGGGACTTCAAGCCTGGTAGAATAGAAAGACATAATTAAACACATAAGCTAACAGTGTGGGGTAGAATGTAAAAGAGTTGATATATGCACACACACAGAGAAATTCATAGGTGAGGCAATGTGAGTTGAGTTTATAATAGTGTTAATAATAATAATAACAATAATAATGGTAACAATAATCACCTGTAATAAGTAAAAACCATAATGGTAGCTTTCATTTATTTAGTTTGTTCTTGATGCCAATGCTGTTGTAGGCACTGTGCTATATGTACTGCAATAATATTTACTAGTAAATGAATGAGCTAGTCACAGAGTGGTCATTTGCCCAAATCACACAGGTCATAGATGGCAAAACTTGGGGTGCATATGGGAAGCAACCAATCAATGTTTCCCTCTCACATATCTCTCTCCCTCCCTCACTCCCTCTTCCTTTTTTTCTCTCTTTAAAATAAGCCCTAACCGGTTTGGCTCAGTGGATAGAGCATCGGCCTGCGGACTGAAGGGTCCCAGGTTCGATTCCGGTCAAGGGCATGTACCTTGGTTGCGGGTACATCCCCAGTTAGGGGGTGTGCAGGAGGCAGCTGATCAATGTTTCTCTCTCATCGATGTTTCTAACTCTCTATCCCTCTCCCTTCTATTCTGTAAAAAATCAATAAAAATATATTTTAAAATAAATAAAAACATATCCTTGAGTGAGGATTAAAAAAATAAGAATCCAGACATACTAATTGCATATAACCACTGTGATATTGTCATTTTGCATAAGATTTAGTAGTGGTTTATGTGAAGCCGATTGGTGTATGGTATTATTAACAGGAATTAGGCATATTATTTCAAGTCCATTCACCTTGAAATGAAAACTTCTTGAAATTATGTCATTGATAGTATGAATTAGTATGTGACACTTAGAAAGCACATGGGAACCTCAGTAAATGTTTATTTAGTTTCCATTTAGATATCTGGGTAAGAATTTTAATTATGTGACAGGTGAAGTAAAAGCCGGATGTCTATAACTAGACATATTTAACCTATCTGTCTTTTAATATAAAATACAATACGTTTCCTCAAAGAGATTT
Source organism: Myotis daubentonii (assembly GCF_963259705.1). Lineage (NCBI taxonomy): Eukaryota > Metazoa > Chordata > Mammalia > Chiroptera > Vespertilionidae > Myotis > Myotis daubentonii. The sequence goes on along the minus strand of NC_081861.1, from coordinate 120,304,875 downwards.
GTAGAGATGATTGTAGATTGACCAAGGCATTAAATCTGTGAAATGCTATGTAATTCCTTTTTATTTTCCCTGATACACAAAGTTGGAAGAGATTCAATTATGGATCTTGATGTTACCAAATTGATGCTTTCCAAACCAATTTAATTTTAAGAAATGGAATTACAAACTAGCCTGCATGCCTTATAGAAATGAAACAAGTAAAGAAATAGTATTTTGAACAAGAGTAAAGTAATAAGCCTGGCCGTTTTGGCTCAGTGGCTGAGTGTCGACCAATGACTTTCTTTCAGGAGGTCAAGGTTGGATTTCCAGTCAGGGAACATGCCCAGGTTTCAGATTCCATCCCCAGTGTGGGGTGTGCAGGAGGCAGCCAATCAATGATTCTCTCTCATCATTGATGTTTCTATCTCTCTCTCCCTATCCCTTCCTCTCTGAAATAAAATGTGTGTGTGTGTGTGTGTGTGTGTGTGTGTGTGTGTGTGTGTATGTATGTATTAAAGAGTCAAGAAATAAGATAGTTAAGCTGGAACGTCTTATAGTGTGTGGTTGCATCGTGGAGTTTCTTGGGCAGCACTGATTAAACTCACGCTAAGAGAACAACCGATTCTCACTGCTAACCTGAAGGCTGAAGATGTCAATTTGAAGATTTCCTGCAGCTCCAGTTAGTGCAGTGGATGGGAAATGAGATTGGGTTTTAGGAATCCATGACTCAGGCTTGCACTTCAGTGTGGCAGTTTGGCAGATGTGGCTGATGATTCGGCCTTTCAGACTAGTTTTCATTTATGTCTTTATGTGAACTCAGGGTCCTTGATTAGAAAACTGAAGCAGGTTATCATCATTTAAAGGAACGGGAATTAAAATAGCTTATCTTCAGTGCTTGAAAATGCACTAATTCACTAACTTTCTGACTACAATGATGATGGTAACACTTTACTGCAGGTGAATGGATTTTGATTTTGTTTTGTGAATTAAAATGTGTTTGAACAGACTTTTATTAATGTGACTGGATTAATCATTTAAAAATATTCAGAGGTATCTGAGGCTCTAGCAGAGCAAAAAATGTGTGACTGTCAAATCACCATTTCAACTTCCTCATCTTTAATAAAGTCATAGTGATGGAAAGCTGAATATGATCAGTCGTCAATTTTCTTGCAAAGAAACTTGTACTGTCATGGATTGACAATATGTTTGAACTGTGTTCTGACTTGCTCCCTTTTGAAATTCAGTCTTTTAGCTCTACTATCTCTGTCTTTTAACAAACAAAGAGGGATGTTTTTATGCAGAAGACAATGCTCATTTCAGTTAATTTCAAATGAAATAGTATCCCCTTTTGAAATCCAAACACTAAGCTAGTGTCCCTTCTAGTATCCTTCTGAGAGCCTTGTTAGGGGAAGAAATGATGTATCTTCCTGTAGCTTCATAGACAGTGTACTTTCTGTCCATAGAGACACAGTCTTAAATTTTCCTGAAGTATCTTTTAGAGTTTTTTGAAAGAGAATTGTAAAGTTATAATTAAATCTTTAGAGACATAGATTTTATGATTTATTCTCCATTGGAAAGAGTGATACTGAATAAAAGCAGGTTTTATTGCAGCATGGAACATTAAGGTGTCAATATTTGGCAATTTATATTAAAAATAAATTGTTAGTGAAATAGTAATTTTGAAGGCATTGTTTCCATTTATTTAAATACAATTAGATCCTCTAAATAAAGAGAAATTTTAAACCTTAAATGACTATAAGATTTTAAAAACATTTTGGAGGTCCTATAGAGATATAATTTTAGCATTACTGGTTTTGATTTAACTTAGGAACCACAGTATATGGGAACATAGAATATGCAGATCCTGTTCATATTCTACCCTTTGGTGAAATTCATTGCCCCAATTGTGCATGATCAGAGGTCTAACAAAAATATAATATTGATATTTATTTTAAAAATGTATATTTTTCTTTTTTTATCTTTGCTATAGGGAACAGCCTTTAAGAGCTGAAAGATGAAACCTCCGATTCCTCACTTGATTCTCCTATATGCTACTTTTACTCAGAGTTTGAAGGTTGTAACCAAAAGAGGTTCTGGTAAGCAGCGTTCCTTCCTTTTTTCTCACTTTTAAGGCTTGAAGTGATGATGTTACATTTACATATGTGCCATTTGTGGAGGGATCGAGAATTAATGGGAATTCATATTGTGTAAATATTGTGGCTGTCTCTTTAAATGAGTAGAGCATACTCATAGGAAATTAGAAAGCTGGGAATAGGTTGAAAAAAAGGTGGCTTATTTCATTAATTACTCTGAATTGGAATGGCTTCAATCGAAAAGCTTGCAGTTTGTTTATATTATTACATGATTTTCAACATTTTTTATAAAGCTAGCCATTTTAATTTTTATGTGGAAATATGATTTTTTTCATGTTGACTTTGACTGCTACTGTTTTAATGTTATCTGTGATTATCAGAGTCTTTTTAGGGTTGCACTTCAGTTGATTTGCTGAATTATTTTGCAAGTATTTAAAGAAAGCACAAGCGTTATTGAAAAAAATGTCATAGGGAAATATGCTAATATGTTCCCGTGGTCAGCAAACTGTGGCTCGCGAGCCACATGTGGCTCTTTGGCCCCTTGAGTGTGGCTCTTCCTAAGCCTTAGGAGTACCCTAATTAAGTTAATAACAATGTACTTACCTATGTAGTTTAAGTTTAAAAAGTTTGGCTCTCAAAAGAAATTCCAATCATTGTACTGTTGATATTTGGCTCTGTTGACTAATGAGTTTGCCGACCACTGTATAGGCAATATAGAGGTAAAGTAGAATGATGATATTAAAGGAGCTGCTAAATGGAATAATGTTGAAACTTACAAAAACTTTACATGTTATCACACATCTTGGTGTTAAGTTTACTGCTGAACTTGGAGTTAGTGAATGTACAAGGCAATTGAATAAATACTGTTAACATGAAGGTGTATCTTGTACAAAACGTTATTGAAAATAGTCATATTTAATGTGGGGTTACAGAATTTTTGAAGCTGAAGTTTTTGAATACAGTGGAAGAAAAAATGCATTGTGTTTAGTTCTAGAACCAGAATGTTTTATCTATAAGTTCTAGAGAGACAGTGAGGGAAAATCAAGAGGTTGTATGCAAGAAAGCAGCTGCAAAGTATCGGTATATTAAGAGTTGCACAAACAAAAGTATCTGGAATTCAGCAAGGAGACAGAATGAAAGGGTTGAGATGGAGCAGTAGCAATGATTTTCAGTCCTTTAGGTCATGAGGCTCTGAACTCACATTGATTATATAATGAAAACGATCACATACAAGGGAAGTAGAGAGCAAGTCTGCTCTCATGAGCCCCATCTTGGGAATAAGTCTGGGGAGGGATTGAGAAATACTTTTTGCATATACAGGGAGATGGTGCAGAGTTAAGAGTAAAAGGAGTTTTACTGAGGCTATTGGCTCTAGAACTTTTTTGTTGCAGTCTATCTGATGTATCTGCCATTGATATGGATGTAGGCCATGTGAAAAAATAGTGTTTCTATGTTTAGGCATTATTTTATCTATTTCTCTTGGTGGATCATTTCGAATGACAGGAAACCCTATGGCAGAATTATGATATAGTGTTTTTGGTAGGTATTTTTGTAATTTGAATGGATTACTGGCAAATAGAAGATATCTTGATTTCTTTGTCTGCTACTTGCAAGGAAAGTTGAGCACACTCATGGGAAGGTAGAAGGGGAGTAAATTGTGATGAAAGCTGATAATTTCTACGACAGTGATATTTTCTAGAATATAGTAATTTACATTAAAAGTACTTAACATGGATTTTTGAGATACTGTCCACATAGAAGAGAAACACTTATCAGTACAAGTATTGTAACACAAACTATCCAAAATAGGTATGTTGATTGACTCTTAAAAACCTCATTTTTCTGGTTATTATACTTGATTACATAAAATTGTTTTTTCCCCATTCTTTTTGTGTATGTCAAATATATGATTTATTTACAAAAATGCAAATGTAACTTTTTCCCATCATCAAATATTAGTGGTGACAGATCCATTCTATACAAACTCTAATTTGGGGAAATATTTTATTAAATTGGGACTTATTTTGTATGTTTGAAAAGAATGGGAGCAGCGCTAGAAATGTGGGGCAGTTGAAACATTCATAATCTCCTTCTGCTCCAGAGACTTGAGAAAAGTCAGTGACCTGTCTCAAATTTAGTTTTTTATTTTAATGATATAATTATTTTAGGATGGTGGTTATAAAATGCTGCCCTAAGTTTGACAGAAGTTCTGAGATTTTGTTCTATTCTATTTATGAATACTGCTTAGCCACGAAGCCACACCGAATGGGTTGTTTGTTTGATTTTTGAATATTAAGTGTGAATTTGGGAATAAATAATAGTGCTTTACCCATATACTATTATAGCTTGCACTCATTGTAGCTGATGCCTGTTACCATGGCACCTTTATTTAGAGAAGCAGATATGTAGCTTGCAAAGAGCATTGTTACTGATCGCCATTGATCAAGTAGAAGTGGAGTGCACTTGGCATCTTACGAGATTAATGGCTCAATCTTCATGCCCAGCCTAACCTATAAAACCAGGGGCATCAAGGCCAGGAAGTAAAAATCAATTTTTGATATCCAATCTTGCATATTAAATAAGAGGGCTACTTATCCTTCTTCTTATCATTTAATTCTCTTTTTATTTTCAGTTTTATAAACCATTTTTTGAAACATCACTAAACCTGGTTCAAAATGCAATGCTTTTCGTATTTTTTTCTAGATGATTATTTTTAATTTACTGTGACCACTATAAAACCAGCACTAGACATTTTAATAACGAAGAGCACATTAACTCTGATTATAATGAACACAGTAATGTTGAATTTTTATGGCATGCTAATTGTGTATAGTGTTTACTTCAGATAAACATATATAGTCATTCCATAAAAAATTTAGATGTAGGTATTTTTTTTTCTTATTAATAGAACTAATTTGAAAGCAATAGGAGCACTTGATACACAAACTGGAAATGTAATTTTTTATCATATTGACTTATACACTCATTGTTTTAAATCTAAGGAATAAATTAAATATAATAAGGCAGTTAAATCATCATAACATTCTTGTTTGAAATATTAAAAATTTAAACTTTGTAATGCTTTGTTTTAAATATCACTTCAGGTATATACATGATTATAAAAATTAAGGATTGAAACTGTAACTCTAGTCTCAGGTAATGTTCTAAAATTTTGCATAAATTTAAAATCAAGGTCTTTATGGGAGCAAATATTAAGCCTTTGTTATAAAATAGATTTTATCTTGAAACAATTTTATACTTTTATTTTTAGTTTTTATAAGTAGCACTGGAAGAGAAAGGCAAAGACTAGCAATATTACCTATTCTCCAGTGTGTGAATTGTTGTAGCAATTCAGTAAGTAAACATTTGAGTTGCTGTCGTTAGTAGAATTCTGTACAAAAACCACATGTAAAACAAATGCTTGCCTGGAGAGTTTTTGTATCACAAACAGTTAAGAAAGTTTAGCTTAATGTTCTTATTGGTTTCTTTGCTCCTTCCTTCCTTCCCTCCTTCCTTCCTTCCTTCCTTCCTTCCTTCCTTCCTTCCTTCCTTCCTTTTTTCTTCTTCTTCTACTGTCTGCCTCTCCTCTTCTTTCTCTCTTCCATTCTTCCTTCATTCTTCTTCTTAATTAGTGTTTTGTATGCAAATTAAAGAATCTATGTTGACTATTTCCATTGTGCCTTTGCAGAACTTTTTAAACTAAAAATATTGTCATTACATTGTTTGAAGGGTTAAAGCTCATAGAATGCTATGTGTTTGCAAGGTCTTTCCTAGAGGATAATATAGTCTCTGTTAATAATGTCTATAAAATATATTTTTTATTTTGTGTAGCTAAGAGAATTTGGGATAGGATTCAGGAGCAGGTAAATAATGTAAACTGCTGAGAGCCTATTATGTACAAAGTGTGAGCATAGTACTTTTGGGGAACTAAAGTGTGGTTTGTGATTTGGCCCAAGAGTTTGGTTGGGACACTGACAAGAAATGAAGCTGAGGGCCCTGGATGTACAGATAAGGGAAGAGAAAGAAATCAAGACCCTTTGTCTGTTTCTCTTTGATCTCATATCCATCCCTAGAATATAAAATGGTGAATGCAAGGACCCTAATTTATATATGCTTACAACCTCTGCAGTGCCAAATATGATGTGTGTTTCAGAGTCAGGGTTCCACGAAATGTCTAAATGAGGTAATGAGTTCATGAATGACTGAGTGAGTGGCTTTAATGTTCAGGCTGAATTATTGAGTGAGGATGCTGCAAAACCAACACCTTATTAGAAAAATAAAAGTAAAATAAAATAGGTATTTAAGAAAAAATTTTCATGAATGGAAATTAGTATAATGTATAATATGAGGCTACTGAAGCAAAAGATATAAACTAGGAATAAGCAGTATCTAAGAATGCTAAGGGTTTATATGAAGGTAAAGCATGAGTTCCTTCATGAACTTGAAATGCAATTCAAAACTTGTTAGAAGGAAAGAAAAATTATTCTTTAAATATTACTATATTGAATTTTACTGTGTTTACTGATGCTTCAAAGAAGTATTGTCGCCGAAACCGGTTTGGCTCAGTGGATAGAGCATCGGCTTGTGGACTGAAAGGTCCCAGGTTCGATTCCGGTTAAGGGCATGTACCTGGTTGTGCAGGAGGCAGCTGATCGATGTTTCTCTCTCATCGATGTTTCTAACTCTCTATCTCTCTCCCTTCCTCTCTGTAAAATATCAATAAAATATATTTTAAAAAAAGAAGTATTGTCATGCTCATGTTTGGGTTTTAATTGTTCAACACAGATCACCATGAAAAGGGTGTCATTCATGGTTACTGATGTGCAATAAATAAATTATTTCAGTATAGGAAAAAGTATTTATATTATTAGAGCATATTGCAAAAAAAATAAGTGGCTGTATTACATAAATCAAAGAGTACCTCTCATTCTAGACGTGTTTAAGATACATAAAAGCTACCTAAAAAGGCAGCGATTAGAGAGTTAAAGAGTTACCATGGGGGTTGATATTTTCTTCCTTCTAGAACCTGACGATGGACACCTGTTTGTGTAAAATGAATTAGATGTAGTTCTTTTCAACAGCAAGAGGAAGGCAAGGCTCTCAAGAGGCATCCCAAACTCTTAACTTTGAGCCCAAATAATTTATAAAAGATAAGGTAGCTTAGGTTCTAATCTTGTGTTTGTTATTTCTGAAGAATAAGACAAGAAAGAAATAATTTGAATTGTTAGAAGAATAGTTTACTTTAGCCACTAGGAAAAATGTCCTATTATTAAATAAGTATTGAAGTGTTTGTTTATTATATGTCTAATTCTGTGTCTGTAAGGACTTGTAAGCATTAGGAAATGTTACTAAAATAGTTTTTTCTTTAATTACCAATATATAAGGGTGCTTTAGGTTCTAATCTTCATATTTGTTATTTCTGTATCATCATTTATTTAACTACAAAAATTATGCTAGTTTGTAAAGAAAGTGAGATTTAACTGAATAGGAGTGAGAAAGGCTAGTGGGGTGCTTCCATCTCATTCCAATGTGATTTATGTGCATCCACTCTCTTGGGCATTCCCGGAAGTCAGTGAGCCTAATTCCATATGATTAAGAGACATCCTAGTCGCCCAGCATCTGCCTTTTATTATGTTACCAGGTGTTTATTCTCAGTTTGTCAAAAATGTCATGAAATATGAAGAGGTTCTCCATTGGGATAGCTTACAAGACCAGAATTCTAAGGCTTTGTTCTTTTACTTTTTGAAGTGAAAATAAAATGCACTTTAATATTTTTTTTTTAGAAAAAATTCCTTTCTTCTATGTATCTAGTTTTTTTAAAATAAATTGTGACATTAGATCTAAAATAATTTTAATATTTATTTGAAGTGATGTATCTAATTAGAATAAGTATAACAAACAGAACTTACTCCTGATGAAATAAAATTATCTAACATCATTGTTTAATAAGCATTTAATATAACTACAAATTTCACCATAAACTTACTTGTTCCATTTTAGTTGTCAGTACACTTTTATAGATTAACATTAATTGTGCAGACTGATGCCTTGTTCATGGTTAATTTACCTGGAGAAGAAAAAAGTCAATATGGATGCATCTTGCAAGTGGAATAGGGTTCAATAGGGAGGGGAATTTTTCAAGTTAATAAATATAGCGGTGACACCATATCATGGGGGTAATAAAAGTTATATTCTTCTCTATATTTAATGGGAGCGGTGAGGGGGTAAAGGGCTGTGGTATGGAGCCAGACATTGGTGGACATTTTAAATTATGTTAAGTAATTGATATTCATTCTAGAGACAGCACAGAGGTGATCACTGCTGGACCAGAGGATGAAACCCCGATCCATGGGCAGTCTTACTATTATCATGAGGGTAATCTATAAAGTGGCTTGGAAATTAGGGGCACTGTTGTAATAGTATCCTATCACGGCTTTAAGAAAATACCAAAATTTTAGTGGCTTAATGTAACACAAATTATTTATCTTGCACTTCTGGAGATCAGATATCTGAAATAGGTTGGTAGGGCTGTGTTATTTATTTTTATTTTTTTTTAATGCAGACTCTAGGAGAGAATCTGTTCAGTGCCTTTTCCAGCTTCTAGTGACTGACTGCATTCTTTGGCTCACTGTCCCCTATCACTCCAAACTTTGATTCTGTTGTCACATCTCCTTCTCTGGCTGTGACTTTCCCACCTCCCTCTTTCCTTTATAAGGGCCCTATGATTACATTGGACTTGCCTAGATGATCCTGGAAAATTCTCCCCATCTCAAGATCCTTAAAATAATCAAATCTGTAAAGCCCCCTTTGACATGTAATGTAACATAGTCATGTATTCCAGCAATTATGAAGTGGATATCTTTGGGGGAATAAGTACATTATTCTTCCTATCACAATTAATAATTGGCTAAATCAGTCAAACAGACTGAATTTGGACTAGAGACTAGAGAGGAGCTAGGTAGAAATGGGAGAGATAAGATCAAGGAAGTTGAAAACCTTTGCTGGAGGGACCCTGTGATCTGTGGTACATGATTTAAAAAGAGAGAGAGGAGTTGGAGAAAGCGGAGTTAAGGGAGGCAGGGAAGGAAAACGAAGAAACATTCTAAGGATGCTTTGGGTTGTTTTTTTTAAAATATATATTTTATTGATTTTTTACAGAGAGGAAGTGAGAAGGAGAGTTATAGAGAGTTAGAAACATCGATGAGAGAGAAACATCAATTCAGCTGCCTCTTACACACTCCCTACTGGGGATGTGCCCGCAACCAAGGTACATGCCCTTGACCGAAATCAAACCTGGGGCCCTTCAGTCCATAGGCCGATGCTCTATCCACTGAGCCAAACCAGTCAGGGTGATGCTTTGAGTTTTGATAACTTAATATTCATCTGCACTGTACAAATATACTTTCAAAAATATCCACCTTTCCTTGTGCTATCCTAAAGGGGTTTGTGCTCCTTTCAACAAAAAATCTCTGATAACAATGATTTTCTCATTCAAAGTAACAGTAGTGAGAAAAGGGAAGACAGAGGACAGACCAACTATAAGTTAGAATCCATTGAGTTTGATGATTAGATGGGGATGTTTGAAAAAAAGAGGTGGGAAAAATAATTCTTCCATCAATTATGATAAAGGTCCACAAAGAACAGAAACTTGAAAGACCCACTTATTTAAAGAGAACAATAGGTAGGTCTTTGTGAGTAAGACGAAACCCAAAATGGAGATTGGGCAAAGAGTGTTAAGGGTTTCATGTTTTGCAAGGAATTTTAAATTTTATCTTGCAGGAAAAAAATGTTTGACTCAGGTATTTAATTACTTTGCAAATCCTTTGAGTAGAAAATTTGGTCTGTGATGTTGGGGCTCTGACTTGGCAAATCTAGTCATTATGGTGTCTTCTATACACCATAAAGATGAAACTCCTTGGTGTATATGCGATAGTGCTTCACAAATGTTTTTATCAGTTCATCAGTAAAGCTGTCTTTACAACGAAGGAAAGTCACACACAGTCAAGCTACTAGTATAAAGGTTCACACATGAGAGTAACATGGTCATTTCTGTTTTTTGGACAGATAAATTCCCGGTAGGAAAGACTGTAGTGAATTTCAGAGTGACCAGTCTGGGACTCAATAAATATATCAGCTATATTAAGGGCCAGAAAAGTAATCAAAGGGCTTGAAAACCTGTTTCTGAATAAGAATACTGGGATGAAATAAATGTTTGGAGATGGATTGTGAAATAATTTGAAGAGAAGTTATATTGATGGCTTTGCCAGTTGCAGAGAGAAGAGGGCTAGTGGTTTGTTCATGGAGAGGAGATGGAATGAATTCAGTTTTGAATGTATGAACTGTGGCAATCACTGGAAATATTGAGCTGATGGATTCATTGGTGTGGAGTTGCATTTATTTCCTGTGGCTGCAGTAACAAATCACTACAAACTGTGTGACTTAAAACATGAGAAATCTATTCTCTGCCAGTTCTGGAGGCCTTAAGTCCAATATCAAGGTGTTGGCAAGACCATGTTCCCTATGTAGGCTCTTTGGGAGAATCCTTCCTTGCCTCTTCCAGCTTCTGTTGGCTTCAGGTGTTCATTGGTTTGTATCTGCATCATTCCAATCTCTGCCTCCATCTTCACGTGGCCTTCTCTGTGACTCTAATCTCCCTCTGCTCTTCTCTTATAAACGCTCTTGTCATTGGCCCTGGTCAGTGTGGCTCAGTTGGATAGAGCATCATCCCATGCACTGAAGAGTTTCAGGTTTGTTCCCTGGTTGGGGCACATACAGGAGGCAACCAACCAAAGTTTCTCTCTCACATCAATATTCATCTCTCTCTTTCCCTACCTCTTTCTTTCTAAAATCAGTAAAAACATAATATCGGGTGAGATTCTAAAAAGAGAGACAGACTATTGGATTTAGGCTCTACTTAGATAATCCAATGTGATCTCATTAGATATCTGAAAGAAGTCAGATTTTTTTAAAGTATATATTATACAACATCAGTGTAAGGGCTGTTTATTTTTAAATATATTTCGTTTTTATTGATTTCAGAGAGGAAAGGAGAGGGAGAGAGAGATAGAAACATCAATGATGCGGTTGGCTGCCTCCTGCACACCCCCCACTGGGGATCGAGCCTGCAACCTGTGCATGTGCCCTTGCTGGAATTGAACCCAGGACCCTTCACTCCATAGGCCAATGCTCTTTCCACTGAGCCAAGCCAGCTAGGGCTGGCTGTTTATTTTTTAAAGTTTGCTTAACTCTTAGAAATTAATAACTTTATCATTTTTTACTTAGGTAAAACTCTTGGTCATCCATGATAATGAGAATAATTGTACTGCAGACAGGATAAAGCTTTTGCCAATTAAAAATTCTTTTACCTAGATTTAAAATGTATTTGCTATAAACTAATCTCCTGAAGGTAGGGGAATACTGATTCAATTTTTGTTCCCTTCATACAAACAGATGGGAAAGGTGGCTTACAGTGTATTAAAATTTGCCATGGCTAATCCTCATGTTGACTATCATAAATTGGCAGGATATTTCTACATACAACTAATATTGACATGTAAACTTTTATCTACAGTGATAATTACTAAAAACACACCATTGGAGTTGTTTTTCCAGAAGTGTTTTAGGTTGTTCTGGTGTGAGTATTATGAAACCCATAAAATAGGAAATTAAGAAAATTGGGTTTCAATACAGCGCCTCATAAGCCTTGTTGATTGGGGCAAGTCCTTGAACATTTCAGGACCTCAGTTTCCCTTTTCATAAAGCAAAAGTTTTGAACTACAACATTGTCAGTAGAAATAAAAGTTTATCCTTTTGTTAATCTCATAAGCATTTATTGAAGCCCTTCAATGAATACTCAGTATGCAATGTGACACTTTCTTCTGAAAAATATTTTCCATATTTGCAAATTGATCAAACAAATTGAGATGGCTGAAGTTTGTAGCCAGATTACTTGAGGCGCAACCTTGACTACAATGAACTTTATGCTGCACAGTTTGTCCCGGCACCACAGAGCAGAGGGTGTTATCAGTTTAGAACAGAGGTTTGATCTTTTAAACATATGTGTATATTAGTCTTATTTAAAAAACACATGCTATCCAGTTACAAAACTAAAGTAAAAATAAGGTACTTTTCCTTGCACATTGTGAGGTGTCTAAGTGAAATTAGGTTTGATAGTTCAAAATACTAAATTGTGTTTTAGCCCGTTTTTGCTTTTTTATAACAAATTTCCTTTTATAGAGTTACAGTCTCTTAAGACATCTAGAGTGTTGCCTTGCATGGAAAACGTTGCCCAGGGCAATGGCAATAGATAACTTTGCCAAGTTTTAAAATCTCTGAAGTTTATATATAAACATTTCTTTAAAAAATGTCAATAAGTCTCTTGTGGGTATCCTAAACACTATTCAATTCACACTTACATTTTACTAACGTACTAAAATATTTCCCAATTCATATAGCTAACTTGATTTCAGTAAAGTTCTATCATTGATATCTTATTTTGATCTCTACAAGCATATTTCCCATGTCACATAAATTTGTTGTGAAAGATAAAGGAATTATTTTTTATCAATGATGAGGAAAGATCGCTATACTTTGATGAATTAATTTCTTTTATTCAACATATTAGCATATGAGAGAAAAAGAGCAACTTCGACTTGAAAAGAGGATTTTTCCTAGAAATATGTTCTATAAAGTAATTGGACTCTTTAATGCCATCTGGTGGCTTTTCAGAGTTGATGAAAATACAGTAATAAATACAAAAAGCAGCGAGGAAATAAACATGAATTACTGTTCAGAAATTATTTTAATTGATCCTAATATTTTCCAACCATTGTCTCCAAATTATTGGCCTATGTTTTAAAAAGTATATGTTTTTGTTCTTTAAAAAATTTACAATAGAAATTTTCACTGACATTTTTTAAAAAGACAAAAATGTTATTTTTTATGATAGAATCATCATGTCAGTTTGTAGCCCTGTATTAATGGAATTTAAATTATGTAAACTAGTCCATTCATATTATAAAGTATTTTTAAAATTCCTTCTTTATTATGCTGGTGCCATTAAAAGTATTCATTGCAATGATTCAAGCATCAATAGGAGAAAATGTCATTAAAGATTTTTTCATTTGTTCACTACTCTGAGGAAGAGCTGCTGGTAAAAATATGGAAATGAAGAATAAGTGAGGATCGATCTGTGCTAAACCACTTAGATTTTCCTGCCAAAGGACTGGGCCTGGATTATGAAGTGAGGGATCCTGAGGATAATCAAACTAATGTAAAGCATTAGTCACCAAGAAAAGTTACCTTGAAAAGCAATTGCCATTATTTGCATATCTCAAAAGAAAGAGGTGCAAGTTGAAGAAAAATTCTTGGTTGGCAATATTTGGTTTTTTAAAGAAGAAATATTTCTAGAGGGTCTCAGCTTTTCAAATACATGGCATATGATACAGATACACACACATACTAACATACTAATGGTCTTTCCAAACTGAACAGAGTCTTCAATTATTTCCAGTTATGTGTACTTACATATGTATAATGTGTACAGCTGTATTTGTTTATGTGAGTTTCTTTTAGGGTTGTTTTTTTTTCCACTTCTGACCTAATGTCACATGGAAGCTCCTGCATCTTCCCAAAGGACACATTAATAGATTCTGTATACAATTATTAACAAGCATTTATTCAATTCCTACTGTACTAAGTGCTCAATAATATTGACACATAAGCTATACCTGGATATGAAAAAGGTTAAAATATTTGTAGGTTAAAAGGTAAAAGTTTTGTAGAGATTTGACTTTTGGATTCCTTATTTAAAAACAGAATTATGGGAAGTTGTAGTAAAAGAAACAAAGTGAAATGACTTATCTTTTTAGGCGTTGTCACTTCCTTCTTTGTTTTCCATATCCATGAGTTATATTCTGAAAGTTGTTCATATTATTTCCCCATAGTTTTGGTAAGTATTGTTTTGGAAAATTATGGAGTGTTGTTTTGTTTTTTGGTAGCTGCATTTTTTAATTTAAATAAAACTTTAAAATATTGATTGATTTTAGAGAAAAGAGGCACCGATTTGTTGTTCTGCTTATTTATGCATTCGTTGGTTACTTTGTGTATGTGCCCTGACTGGGAATTGAACCTGCAACCTTGGCATATTGGGACAACACTCTAACTGAGCTACCCTGACAGGGCAACTGCATGATTGTTTTGCATTATAAAATCCATGTATCTGTTATTACTTTGAAACCGGTGGTGCAATAGGCATTGTCCAGTTAGATTTACTAGTCAGTTCTAGTTACTCTTTTATATTTAGCAAATATTATTAAACAAAACATACTATAAACAAGCAATAAGAAAGAATTCTCCATGGAATTGAAAAGATGAACTATCCACCATCTCTACTGTTAAATTTTGAAAAACAAAAATAAATAAGAGATACAGGATGCAGTGTAGTATATTAGTTTCCTATTGCTGTTGTAAAAATTGCTACAAACTCAGTGGCTTAAAACAACACAAATGTTTCTTAGAGTTTTGGTGGTCAAAAGTCCTGAAATCAAGGTTTCAGCAGGGATGCATTCTTTTAGGAGGCTCCAGGGGATAATCTGTTTCATTGCCTTCTCCAGTTTCTAGAAGTCACTTGCATTTCTTGGCTTGTGGCTCTTCCTGAACTCGAATCTAGAGGCATACCATCTTCCAAGCTCTCTCTATGATATTTTCTTCCATTGTCACATCTTCTCTGATGCTGACTGTCCTGCTTACCTCTTATAAGGATCCTTGTTATTACACTTAAAGTCCACAAGGTTAATCTAGTATAATCTCAAGATCCTTAATCACATCTGGGAAGTCCCTTTTGCCATATAAGGCAGGGTGGGGAACCCCTGGCCCTCAGGCCATATAAGGCCTGAGAAATAATTTGGTCTGGCCCTGCCAAGGCATTAGGGGTGAGTTAATTAGTTTGACCAAATATAGTCAGCGTATTTTTAAGTTGATAATTTTATTTTGCCTGCTAATGATGTTAAAAATATCCAAATGGCCCTTGGAAGAAAAAAAAGGTTTCTCACCCCTGAAAGGTAACATACATGTTCCAGAAATTAGCACAGGGAAACCTTTTGGGGGCATTCTTTCTATCCTAGAAGTACACTAGAGTAGCTTTACTTTTTATTTTTTAACTAGAGGCCTGGTGCACGAAAATCATGCACTGGCGGGGGGCGGGGAGGTTGGGGTGTCCCTCAGCCCAGCCTGCACCCTCTCGCAGTTCAGGAGCCCTCGGGGGATGTCCAACTGATGCTCCCTGCAGGGAGCGGGCCTAAGCCAGCTGTCGGACATCCTTAGAGCTGCTGTGGAGGCGAGAGAGGCTCCTGCCACCGCTGCTGTGCTCGCCAGCCATGAGCCTGGCCTCTGGCTCAGCAGCACTCCCCCTGTGGGAGCGTACTGACCACCAGAGAGCAGCTCCTGCATTGAGCGTCTGCCCCCTGGTGGTCAGAGCTCATCATAGCGGAAGGGTCGTTCTGCTGTTCAGTTGATTTGCGTATTACCTTTTTATTATATAGGATTATATTTTTATTGATTGCAGAGAAGAAGGGAGAGGGAGAGAGAGATAGAAACATCAATGATGAGAGGGAATAATTGATAAGCTGCCTCCTGTGGATCAAGCCTTCAATGCAGGCATATGCCCTTACCAGGAATCGAACTGTGACCTCTTGGTTCATAGGTTGATGCTCAACCACTGAGCAACACCAGCTAGGCTAGAGTAGCTTTTAGATGAAAGAGTTGAATATGGCTTAAATACATGTACATTTAGGCACAGTATGCGTGGCAGGAGGAAGGAATGTCTCAGGAGAAAAGGTGGAAAAAATAGATGGGAGCCACATTACAAAGGGATTTGTATAATGTAATAAGAAATGTGACCATATAGGAAATCGGGAACCACTGAAGAAATTTAAGCAGGTGTATAGCAGGATAGCCTGACCAAATGGGTTGGAAAGAGCCCTGAGACTAGAGGGCGGGAAATAAGACCAATAGTCCAAGCAAGGAAGTCATGGATTGAGGCAATTGCATTAGAAATAGAAAGAAAGGGAATACAATAGAGAATTAATAAAAATTAGTGGCTAATTATACGGTGTAAACAGGGAAAAGTGAAAGGTGATTCCAGTTGCTTTTATTAATTTTAAAATTCTGCTGAGCGGTAATAGCTAATGTGGCATTTCTCCTATGCTTTATTCCTGGACAAATAGATGTTTAGATTTTCAGTATGATTTGTCCTTTGTGGTTTGGGTTCAGAGTGGCCCACTGTACATCTGACATAAAAGTCTCAAGGGCTAAATCCCTCTCTTGCAGTTGATTTCTCACTGAGAGCATTTTCCTAAAGTAAATTTTTACTTCTTAGAGGTCTTTCAAGTTTCTTCTATCATGTGTGCTTATAATGAAAGATTGCATCATTGGGTCTTCCTTTGTTAATTTCAGAGAAATGCCTCAAACAAACATAGGGAGTGGCATTTTAAAAGATGTCAGGCTTATTTTGAAATATGGTGTAATGTATGAGATACACATACCTATGTGCATATACATATACACATGCATTCATATAAATATACATAGAGTTAACTATTAATTCACAAAACACATTTATCATTGAACCACTATGTGCCAATTGCTGAGGAGTCAAAAATCACGAGGAATGTGATTTCTGCATTTTTTAAAAACCTATGTTTTATTTACCCAACTCATTGAGTATAAAAATATCTTATACAGCCAGGCTGGTGTGGGTCAGTGGTTGAATGTTGACCTATGAACCAGGAGTTCCCAGTTCAATTCTTGGTCAGGGCACATGCCTGGGTTGCAGGCTTTATCTCCAATAGGGGGTGTGCAGGAGGCAGCCAATCAATGATTCTCTCTCATAATTGATGCTTCTCTCTCTCTCCCTCTCTCCCTCTCTCTCCCTCTCTCCCTCGCTCCCTCTCCCTCTCCCTCCCTCCCTCTTACCCCCTCCCTCCTTTCCTAGTCCTGCTCCTCTCCTTTCTTCTCTAAAAGCAATAAAACATATTTTTTTAAAGTTATACATGTTTATGTAGGTCTTTTAGAATCACTGTGTTTAAAAGAGTCATTGCATAATCAGTGCTCAGTACATATTTGTATTTGATTTCTAGATTAAGAATGTTGATGAATCTCATCACAACACTATATTTTCCTGTGGAAATTTATGTGCATGTGATAACTCTTCTCCAGTATTGGAAGCTCCTTGAGGAATGATCTCTATGTAGTTTAACTTCATAATCTTTATAAGCCCTCATTCAGGGCCTTACACATAGCATTGTGATGAATGGTTACATGAGCAAATGAATGAATTTAACTTACATGAAATAAATACTTTTATCAGAGTTTACATTTGTCTGGAAAGGGAGAATTAAATTTTATCTTTAACTGTCAGGATGACCTGACCATTCATGGCTATTGTATATGTTCTCTGCTGGAATTGCAATAGCCGAAGCCAGAAGCACTGTAGCTACCCTGGGAAGTAGATGTTGAGGTGGCAGTTCTTTTGCTCAAAAGGGCAGCTTTTCCATTACTTCATTGTAATGGGGATTGCACAGCGTTATCCTCTTCCCTATCTTCATAATTTTTGTCATATATGTGCATGTGTAGGTCATTACATGAAGGAGTGAAGGAGGACTAGATGCAAGAAAGGAATCCTGCATTGAAGCGTGCCTGCCAAGAGTGGGGCATGAGCCAAACAGCTGCTGTATGCCTCCATGTCTCTCAAGGCAGATCACAGCAAACCCTAGGAATGCTGGTGAATAGAAGTGGCCTACAACATTGTGGGTGTTTTATTTTAATTCAGAACATGAATTAGTTCAATTTGGCAACTTGCACATTCATTCTGCCACTCTGTAACTGACATGCCCCTCTGCAATGAACAGTGGTGACTTACTGTTTGTTTCAAAGGCATGTTTCGCTTCTTTGGAAGACGTGCTTGGTTTGTTTTGTTCAATTTTTAATGATACATGATTTTATTTTAAATTTCTCTGAAAACTGCTTTGTATCCTAGGGTTTCCGGCTTTCTTTGGATTGAGAGGGGGTTATTACCTTCTAAGTTTTCAATTAGGAAAACAAAGCAAGTTTGGAAGCTCCATTGGGATCTTGTAAACCCTCTCAAAGCATGTTCTGAATGAGACAATTTTTGTGCAACTAGCTCTAATTGTCTGAGATGAGACGATCTACAGAAGCTAATTGGAGAGAGTCTCATTCTACAGCATGCATGGGGTTTATACAACAATAGCTTTGCTTATTTTTGTTTGTGTTGCTTTCGGAGGTTTTTTTGTTTTGTTTTGGTTTGCTATCGTTATTTGTTTTTTGGTCCACCTTTCCTTTCAGTACCAAGTTCTTTTAAGGAATTTTTTTTTCCAATTTAAACTCATTCTCCAATGATAAAGTTCAGGCTTTGGGTTTACATATATATGCTCATTTCAAATTTTGCATAATGATCCTAAATCCACATCTGTATGTATTTTTTAATATGGCATTAATTAACTGTTATTGATGAGCTTGTATCCCTTTGAACTTTACTTGCATGTGATACTGAATTCTGTTTGAATTTAATGTTTGTGTTCTGAATTACAGCTGGTGGGATCAGAACAGTATTTATCACATTTTCTTATGATCACCACCTGAATGATTACACTGCTGACATATTCTAAATTAGACAAGAACATATATTTGACTAAATTGATGCCTCACCTCGAATCTTGCATATAATGAAGTTCATTTGTGCACTTACTTTAATTTTTGATTATATTCTTCGGTTTTAGTTTTATGTTGTTTATGCTTCTCCAAATCTGTACTTTCATGCCCTGAAAATAAGAATTATCAGAAACTTGACAACTTAGCATGCAGACTTTATGCCATCCTACCTTGAATAAGTCAGGCTTAGTATGATTGCGATAAAATATTTAAACTTTATTGATGCATGCTATTAGTTCTGTTATCTTCCTACATTTCATTTATAGTTTATAATGTTTTGCTTAATAAGAGGGAAAATAGAATCATATTGACATCTTTTGGGTGTAATTAGAAGCTTTTCTTGAAAACTCTCTTGTGCAATTCTTTCCTCTCTACAAAATTTCTGATGATGTCCGACAAATTTAGAGGAAAATTCTCCATCAGGTGTTAGGCTGGGAGAGCACAGGGTCAGGAAAGTATCTGAGGCAGAGTACCAAGTAACACATGAGCATGGATTGGAGACCCATGTCTTCCATACTTTCTGTGCCTAATATCACACTTTGCCGTTGCACAATTTTGTCATAAAATCAAACCAGGTTTCCTCACAGTAGAATGAGGTAGGAATTATGAAGAGAATGGAAAATGTCAGTGGCTAACATGGCTTACATCAGACATGCTTCTTTCGTGAAGAAACCTTAAGAAGTTCAAGAAAAAGAAAAATGATGTTGCAAGCAGATGTTTTGAATCAAGGAAAAGCTCTAGATGCAGTTTGAGGTTATCTTGAAATGAGAACACTTAGTTCATGTTGCCATGTGATTATGCAATACCATCTATAAATGTATGTTCAATGACAAATTATTAAAATTTCTATTCAAACTCATGGTTATATTTAATTTACATGCCTGCATCTCTGGGAATTGCAAATATAAAAAAAGAAGTGAACTTGCATTAATATATGAAGAGTTCATGATAATCTGTTTTCCTGTATATATGAATGCAAATGCATATTCTACTATTTTATGCAAATAATTTAAATATTTATTTGCTCATATATTTAAATATATATGGAATGTGATACTAGAATTGGAATGGGTATTAAGTAAGCTGTGTTTTTAATTTAAAAAGTTAAATATTTTCTGAAAAACAAATTTGATATTCATTGGAAGCATGTAAGTGTAAGGCCTTTTAAATTTGTACCCTACTTTGTAACCAACAAAGAGGTTACATTACCTTTGCAATTTCTATTTGTAGAAGGAGGAGGATATTTTCTACTTTCAGCATTACAGAATCAATGGGTAGAATATTTTTAGTTGGTGCTGTTTTTGCTTTTGGATAGCCTCTTAAGTCATAGAGGTAATTTCAAGAATTAGATTTTTTTAAAAATCTGGAAAAAGTTCATTCCAAACAAAAGCAATAGTGAATACCAAAGATATGCAACAGGAGCAAACACAGAACATTTTTGTTCACTTGCTGACAGGTAGTCAACAAAATTCATCATGAATCAAACAGTGGAGTTTTCAAAGGCTGTAGAGCAATGAGTGAAGGAGTGAAGTGGTAGGAAATGTTGGAGCATAAACTGACCCTGTAGGACATGATTTGAAATTTGCATTTTGTTCATAGTGTAATGTGAAACCCCTGGAATCTAGTAAATGGAAGAATGACAAGATCTGATTTACATTTTTAAAAAGATTAATTTTGCTATGGAGTAAGAGGCTATTGAAATCATCCTTGCAAAAGAGGACTCTTACTAGATCTAGGGTGATCAATGGAAGATGTAGAGCTAAAGACTTGTTTGGGTGATAATTTGGACGTTGAATCAAATAGGACTTGATGATGGATTGGATGTGGGGAATGAGAAATATGAGAAATACATTATATACTATTCACTATATACTATATGCTATATACACTATATGTATTATATGATACACACTATATACATACGTATGCATATACACACATATACATATATACATATGTACATATATACATATATACATATATATATATAAATACACACACATATCCTATATAATAAAAGACTAATATGCAAATTGACCAAATGGTGGAATGACCAGTCACTATGATGTGCACTGACCACCAGGGGGCAGACGCTTAATGCAGGAGCTGCCCCCTGGTGGTCAGTGCACTCCCACAGGGGGAGTGCTGCTCAGCCAGAATCCCTGAGCCAGGCTCATGGCTGGTGAGTGCAGCAGCGGTGGCGAGAACCTCATCCGCCTCCACGGCAGCGCTAAGGATATCCAACTGCTGGCGTAGGCCTGCTCCCTGCACAGGGAACAGACCTAAGCTGTCAGTCATACATCCCCCGAGGGCTCCTGGACTGCGAGAAGATGCATGGATGGCTTCTTTATTTTTCTATTGAAATATGTATTTATTAATTTTTTTAGAGAGGACGGAAGAGCGAGAGAGAGATAGAAACATCAATGATGACAGAGAATTATTGATCAGCTACCTCCTGCATGACCTCCACTGGGAAGGGAGCCTGCAACATGGGCATGTGCCCTGACTGGGAATCAAACCATGTATGGCTTCTTAATTTTTGGAGTAACTGGTTTCATGGTGGGGCTATTTACTGAGATCACGCTAATTAGGACAGGGAGAGTTATGTTTTAGACATGTTAAATTTAGGATTCTGATTCAGAATTCACATGACTGTTTCAAGGAGTCTGCTGGCAGCTCAGTGGACAGGTCAAGCCTGGATATCTAAATGGGAGAAGTCATTGGCATGTAAATGGTATTTAAAACTACTTGCTTGGATGATTTAAAACCACTTTTTTGGATGAGATCACTCAAGCTAAGTACAAGTAGATATAAAAAATAGAGATTGTAGGATGGGGCTCTGGGATGTTTCAAAATTTCAGGAGCTGGGAAAGGGAAGTGAGATGCAAGAAAGGTGAGAAAGGAGAAAACTTGAGTGATTTCCTGGAAGCCCAGTGCGATTCAAGAAGATGAAATCAAATGTACTGAATAGAGCTGAAAAATGGAGTATGATAATGATAGAGTACTATTCATTGGGTTTGGACATATATACAACTACTAAAGGCCCAGTGCATGAAATTTGTGCATGGGTGCAGTCCTTAGGCCTCGCTGGTAATCAAAGCGCGAGCGTCTGGTGTGGAAGGACACGTCCCAGCTGACCTCTGGGCCCTGAGCAGTACCTGGTCCCCATGTGCCCCCCTCTGCCTGGGTCATTGGGCCCCCACCACCACAGCTGATTGCCATCTGCGGGGCAATTGGTGGGGCGATCAGGCCCTGCTCACACTCGCCTTGGCCTGGTGTCGGCCGCTCACCTACTCCACCATCCCGCAGCAGTCCTGCTGTTGTTGGGGCCCATTAGGGCCGGCAGTACCTCCACTGCCAGTACCACGTCGCTGATGCCTGCCATGTTTTACGCCACCCCATGGTGGTCAGCGCACATCATAGCGAGTGGTCGCACTCCTTGTCGAACTCTCTGTCTAGGGACAATTTGCACATTAGGCTTTTATTATATAGGAGTAGTAATGAAAGCAATAAATGTGTGAGAAAAATAGAGAATGGTTGCTAGGTAGAGGCCAAGGGAGCCAGCCTAGAAGTTTTATTTGCAGTACTGGTGTAACAGTGCAGCAAATTTAAGTTCCTCACTGTATGTAATATACTTGTGGAGGTTAATATGTGCTACTAGATAGCCCAAGGCCCATACATAAGTGAGAAGGAGAAGTGAGTAGAATGTGAAGCATATAGCTCAAACTATTTTAGGAAAAAATACTAGTTAGCATCAAATTGATTGAAATTTATGTCAATTCCTCAGGTCTACTGTGCTATTAGATCTATTATATAATGAAGAGCTGTGTTAATTATTCCTGCCACCTTCATCTAATGAAATTAGATCTGAAACTTCTGATAGGCACAGTGGCTATTTGAAGGGGGGGGGCTATTTTTTTCTATCAACTGGTCAAATCTCATAAATGAGAAATGTTCAGACAATGAAATGAATCACCATCCTTCTTCATAAGTGTAGATAATAAGCACAATTGGCAACTCCCTCAATTCCAAATAAACTTGTTTTATTTAAATTTGAAGCCTAAATAATAGTCAGTCAAGTATACCAAGTTAAATACATTGTGATTTAACACTAAGGTAAAGGTTTAACCTAGTTGAATTATTTCAACCCAAAAACATAATAACCCTCTCTCAATTTAATTCAGTAAATTTTATGCAAATGTATTTTAATCTCAGGATGCATGTAAAATAATTCTAGAATATGGTATGTACTGTTGAATAATAAAGCTTCCAATATTATATATATACACTAGGGGCCCGGTGCACGAAATTCGTGCACTGGGTGTGTGTGTGGGGGGGAGTGTCCCTCAGCCCAGCCTGCCCCCTCTCATATACTGGGAGCCCTCAGGTGTTGACCCCCATCACCCTCCAATCGCAGGATCGGCCCCTTGCCCAGGCCTGACGCCTCTGACAGAGGCGTCAGGCCTGGGCAGGGGACCCTCATTTCCCCCATCACTGGTTCTGCCCCCAGCCCAGGCCTGATGCCTCGGCCAGAGGTGTAGACCCCCATCACCGTCCGATCACCTGATTGGCCCCTTGCCCAGGCCTGAAGCCTCCGCCAGAGGTGTCAGGCTTGGACAGGGGACCCCCATCTCCCCCTGATCACGGGCTCTGGCCCCTGCCCAGGCCTGAGGCCTCTGGCCCAGGAATCATGCCTGGGCAGGGGACCCCCATCTCCCTCTGATCGCTTGCTCCACCCCCCGCCCAAGCCTGACGCCTCTGACCCAGGCTTCAGGCCTGGGCAAGGGGACCATCATATCCCCCCAATCCCCGGCTCCGCCCCCCCACCCAGGCCTGATGCCTCGGCCAGAGGAGTTGACCCTCATCACCCTCCCATCACCAATCACCAGATCGGCCCCTTGACCAGGCCTGAGGCCTCTGGCAGAGGTGTCAGGCCTGGGCAGGGGACCCCCAGCTCCCCGCAGTTGCAGGCTCCGCCCCTGCCCAGGCCTAACACCTCTAGCTGAGGCGTCCGGCCCGGGCAGCGGGGACCCGCAGCTTCAGCGGCCCCGCGATCGTGGGCTTCGCTTTAGGCCCAGGCAAGGGACCCCTAGCTCCTGGGACTGCCAGCTTCGACCATACCCAGCTCCCATCACTGGCTCCACCCCTACTTCCTGCTATCACTGGCCAGGGCGGCAAAGGCGCCTGATTCTCCGATCATGGCTGGGGGGCAGGGCAAAGGCGGCCCCAGGGCCGCCTTTGCCCTGCCCCCCAGCTCTTAGATCCCCCCTGGGTTTCCGATCACTGTCAGTGGCAGGGGGCTTCTTCCTGCTTTCCCTTTCGCCTCCCTGCATTGTGCCTACATATGCAAATTAACCGCCATCTTGTTGGCAGTTAACTGCCAATCTTAGTTGGCAGTTAACTGCCAATCTTAGTTGGCAGTTAATTTGCATATAGCCCTCATTAGCCAATGAAAAGGGTATCGTCGTACGCCAATTACCATTTTTCTCTTTTATTAGATAGGATAGCTAGATGCTGTCATGACCCAACGGGGGACCGATCACCATGCAGTGCATGGAGCACCTCTTGGTCCTCCCCTTCCCCCAGCCCCCGAGCCGTTAACCATGAGAGGTGATGGTGGCCAGGCAAGACTGGGGACTGTTGAGTGGTGGTGGCAGGCTGTTTTGCACGGTGGCTGTGAGCTTAGCAGTCACCCAGGCGGCAGCAAGTTTTGAGAATCAGTCGCGGGGCAGGGGAGTTTCACAGAGTAGTCATGGGGTCAGGGGAGCCTCGCACAGCAGTGGCTGGGTGGGGGGAGTTTCGCGGAGCATCCAGCAGCGAGCTTCAGGGTGGCAGCAAGCTTCGAGGAGCAATCAAAGGGCGGGGGCAGCCTCACGGATTAATAATGTGTACCTTTGACAAGTTGTAAAGCATTAATTATCCTGGCAAGGAAATAGAAAATATGTGGTTTTATGGTCAAAATTCTATTCATTTTGCACATAGTTGCCAATATTTTCAATGCCAGGATTGTTAAAATTGGGATTTAGATGGCTGTGGGAAGATGCAGGCTGAAATTAGGAGTTCAGACAGACTTGTATGGTCAGATCAAGGCAAGATGTCAATATAGAGAAAAAAAGACATGGCTTGGTTACCTGAGTTGAGGACATGGATAAAAAATTAGTTGAACTGGATACAATAATTATATATGAATATGTTAAGCATGGTGATGAGGAATAAAATGATTAGGAATACGTTTAGACCCACATATGTACCAAATACAGTGGATACCAATTTCTCCTAGTGAAAATAAAATGAGCTGAGATTTGCAAGTCTTAGATGACTACAAGCTAAGTGAGGAGCAGAAATATACTAAGAATAATCTAAAGAACACATTGAACAAAATTATATTGAAGCCTAAAATGTCAGAGGTCATTTGGTATAACTCTCCCATGAGGTGAAATGACTTAGTGTGGCCAGCCAGGTTAAACTAGCAGAGATAGTGTGAACTATTTAGGAGAATTATATGTGGTATAAAGAGAGGTCACAACTGTAGGTTGGAGACCAGCCTTTGTGCATAACTCCTTCTGCAGGATGCCAAGAAAAAAAGGAAGCGTGGAATCTTTCCTGTGAATGAGCTGGGTCAAGAGTGATAAGGACAGCCTTTTCTTTAAAAAAATATATTTTTATTAATTTCAGAAAGGAAGGGAGAGTGAGACATAGAAGCATCAATGATGAGAGTGATTCATTGATTGGCTGCCTCCTGCATGTCCCACACTGGGGATCAAGCCTGCAACCTGGGCATCTGTCCTGACTTGGAATGGAATGGTGACCTTCTGGTTCATAGGTCAAAGCCCAACCACTGAGCCTTGTGGCCCAGGGAGGACACCGTATTCTTGATATGTTGCTCTTCTGTCCAATGAGAGGAGGAAGGATGGGTGGAAGAAAGGATTACTCCAGCCTATCACTTGTACTAACACACAATTCAGACACTTATCTTGGAATTGGAAAGAATAAAGAATGCTGGTGGCCTGCCCCTCTCACAGAGCTATGGTAATCTTTGGGAGCTGAGGAGGGAGGGAACACAAACTTCTTGGCCACACCCATCTGGAATGGAACACCTTTCTAGCTGAGCTGAGGGGAGGAGTTCTGGGAGGGAGGAAATAGTTCATTTTTCAAATGCCATTGACTCTTGCTGTTTTTATGGAGTTTTAGTACTCTTTCATGAATAGATGTTTCTTCATTTGCTGTATTCCTTTAGGGAAATTTCCAGATAGTTTAAATGTTGTTTTATTTTAATAGCTTTAAATGTTGTTTTATTTTAATAGCTTCACCACTTCTGCTTGCTTCACTAGGGAATGGTCTACAGAGCTCTTCATACTGTCATCCCAGAAGTGGTTTGTTCTCTCTCTCTCTCTCTCTCTCTCTCTCTCTCTCTCTCGCTCTCTCTCTCTCTCTCTCCATTGTTTACAGGCATATCTCATTTTTATTGTTCTTTGTTTCATTAAGCTTTGCAGAGGTTGAGTTTTTTTATTTCATTTTATTTTTTATAAGTTGAATGCCAGACACTGCACTGACAAAAAGATTATAGCTCATTTGGTTGGTTTGGAATCAAACTCACAATATCTACAAAGTATGCCTGAATCTTTCTTCATCTCTGTACTAACCTATGAGTCTTTGCTTAAGATGGGTTGTTTGTAGACAACATACTTTGTGCCTTAATACTTTAAAAATATCTATTTTAAATTGGTATATTTAGACTATTCACTGTTAATGTGATTATTGAAATAGTAGGATCAATATCTACATATTTGTAACTTTTTTCTATTTGTGGCACTTGTTGTTTTTTTCCTCCTCTTTTCCCTTCCTCTGTAGTTTTCATAGATTATTTATGATTCATTTTATCTCCTCAGCATGCATAGTATACTTCTTTAAAAAAATAGTTGTCGCCCTATTTTGAAATTTACATTTTCATCAAACCTAAGTGTACACTTAATTGTGCATATAGTACTTTATATTAAAGTACTCCCAATTCTTCTCTTCCATCCCTTGTGCCATTGATGTCATTCATTTCACTTATCTTCATGTTATAATAACCCAATACATTGTTACTATTATTAAATTAAGTAGTTAACAGTTTAGATAAAACATAAATAGGAAAAAAATATTTTATTTTCCTTTCATTTATTCCATCCTTTGATATTCTTCTGTTCTTTATTTAGAACCAAGTTTTGGACGTACATGATTTTACCTCTGTATGAAAAACCTAAAATGTTTTTAATTGGGAAAGTTTGCTGCAATGAAATTCCTCAAGTTTTGCTTGTCAGAGAACTACTTTATTTTTCATTCAAATTTGAAGTTTAATTTTACTGGGTATGCATTCTAGATTGGTGATTTTTTTCCTTTTATCCTTTAAATATTTCATGCCACTCAATTCTTGTCTGAATGGTTTTTGATGATAATTCTGGTGTAACTTTTGTTCTTGATCCAATAAGAAATTCCCCTCCATACTATGGTATCTTTCAAGATTTTTTCTTTTTCTTCAGCTTTCTGCAGTTTGAATATGATATACCTAGGTGTAGTTATTTTGACATTTATTTGGTATTCCCTGAGTTTCCTGGGACTATGATTTCGTGTCCATCATTAATTATAGATAATTCTTTATGATTATTACCTCAAATGTTTATTCAGCTCCATCCTCTTTTTCTTTTCTTTCTGGTAATTCAATTACATGTTACCCATATTGAAATTGTCCTTTGGTTCTTGGATATTCTGTTCTCTTCGCTTCATTTTTTTTTTCCCTTTTGTATTTTAGTTTGGGGAGTTTCTATTGATGTATCTTTAGGTTTAGCTATGCTTTCCTTGGCTTTGTCAAGCCTACTGATGAGCTTGTTAACTAAACTTTTAATTTCTTTTATAGTGTTTATGATTTCTAGTATTTCCATTTGATTATTTCTTAGAGTTTACATCTCAGTATTTATATTACCCATATATATTCTGGCTTTTGTTTACTTTTTCTTTAGGAACCTTACCATATTAATGCTAGTTATTTTAAATTTCCTGTCTGATAATTTCAGCATCTGAATCATATCTGAGTCCTGTTCTGATTACTGCACTGTCTCTTCATACTGTGTTTTTTTTTTCCTGCCTCTTGACATGTCTTGTGAATTTTTGCTGAAAGCTAGACATGTTGTATCAGGTACTAGGAACTGAGGTAAGCAGGCCTTTTAGTATGAGGATTTATGTTACTCTGAGTAATAGTTGGTGTGTGTGTAATATTAGTTGCAGCTATAGTTGCCAAAGGCTGCAAATTCCTCCAGTGTTCTTGTCTTGTTATATCCATTGCTTTTAGTTTTCCCTAAGTACTCCTCTTCAGGGAGAATCAGTGTCTTGCAACCCTTCCAGATGTAATCTACTATTATACTAGAGCCTGTTGGTGTGGTGGTATGGTATGGGGAAGAAGATTATTCTATAATCTTATTATTAAATCACATTCTTTTTTATTTTCAATTATGGTTGATATTCACTATTAGCTTAGTTTCAGGTATACAGCATAGTGGTTAGACATTTATATAACTTATGAAATGATCCTCCTAATAAGTCTAGTTCTCACCTGGCACCATACATAGTTACTATATTATTGACTATATTCCTTATGCTGTCCTTTACGCCCCCATAACTATTTTGTAACTGCCAATTTGTACCTCTTAATCTCTTCACCTTTTTCACCCAGTCCCCCAACCTCCCTCCAATCTGACAACCATCATTTTGGAATTAGGAGAATGATAGTTTTCCAATTGAATTTTTAAATGCATCATATCTGTGAGTTTAAGTTTTATTCTATAGAGCTAATTTCCAACAAAGTATTGATGAAACCAAGAACAGACAGCTATTGTTTCCTCTCTGTGGGCCCCATCTTTTGTTATCCTTCAGTGTTGGAAATCGTGTTTTCAAGAACAAAAAATAGTATTGTGCTATATTACATTAGGTCTGTCTTCTGTTCGGGTTGTGGCCTACTTGGTATCATTTAATGAACTCCAAGTAAGTCTTCCTCACTATTGATTATAGCCTATTATACAGGCTTAAAAATGAGTGGAGTTCTAAAATTACTCCTTTATTCTTCAAGCCAAATGGTTACTTCTTCTGTAATATGCAGATGCTTCTTGGAAGAGTGATGCTTTATGTCTAGGGCAGTTTTGAAAAGAAAGAAAGAAAGAAGAGAGAATGTGTGTGTTGAATGGAGGAAAAGTATTATGGGAATGTTGGGGTCAATAGTTGGGATAAAGGATGATAAAAAACAGAGGGAAAAATACACCTAGTGAGCTAATGACAAATGTTATTGTTTTTTAAAATTAATTTTAGAGACAGAGAGGAAGGGAAAGGGGGGAGGAGAGAGAGAGAGAGGAAGAGAGAGAGAGAGAGAGAGAGAGAGAGAGAGAGAGAGAGAGAGAAAGAGAGAGAGAGAGAGAGAAAGACAAAGAGAAGAGAAACATCAATTGGCTGGCTCCCACATGTCCCCTACTAGCGATTGAGCCCATAGTCTTGGTATGTGCCCTGACCGGAAATCCAACCAGTGACCTTTTCATGCATGGGGCAAAGCTCAAGCAACTGAGCCACACTGGCCAGGGCTGACAACTATTATCTTTTAAAAATTTAGCCTAGACCAGTGGTCGGCAAACTGCGGCTCGCGAGCCACATGCGGCTCTTTGGTCCCTTGAGTGTGGCTCTTCCACAAAATACCAACTTCTGCGCATGGGCCATGAAGTTTCAATTGCACTGTATGTGCGCACCCGCATATGGTATTTTGTGGAAGAGCCACACTCAAGGGACCAAAGAGCCGCATGTGGCTTGCGAGCAGCAGTTTGCCGACCACTGGCCTAGACCCTTCATTAAAACAAATAAACAAACAATTAAATAAAAAAATGTAATTTTGAAGCTCTAGTCAACCAGTTACTTAGACTCCATAGTTTAGAGTTTTCGTATATGTGAAGTAAGTACAATAATGACACTTCTCACAGCATGTTGATAATGCAAATAAAGCATTTAACACAGTATGTGATTGATGCATATTCAGAGCTCAGTAAGTCTTAGTCATTATATTTTTAACAATAATAATAATTTAATTATAAATCCATGTGTAAAGTATTTGATATTTAAACCTAACATAAGGTAGAGACATTTACTTAATCATACATATTTGGAATTTGGTCAGATAGCTTGTCCTTAAACTTAAAACATATTATTGGGAATCATGATAGTTATAAAGAGATCATCATTCTTTCCTTATATATACTCAGTGATATTTCTAGAAATGTTTTATGGGCAACAATTGTGTAAGGAAGACACAGACAAAATCAAGTTTTCTTTGTGACCTTATATCCTCTCACTCTATCACTTCTAAGACCTTTCTAGGACCTTAGATACTGGATTTCATACTCTGTAACCTATGAGCCAGTAACCATGAACTCCCAATATCAGTTTATTTGCAGTAGGTCACCCATATATCAGGCAGATCCTTCAAAATGATGGATAGGAGGAGTGTGTGAGTATGTTTAGAAGCCTCCATGCTGGGAGAACAGTAGGTTGCCATAATCTCCTGGAACAACACTAACAGGAGACTATTAGCAACATCAACATCATGTATAATGAGCTTGGAGTTATCTCTAAACCGATTTGATCTGTCACACACAAGCACAAGCTATGTAAAGAAATGTGAACACTTAACCATGAAGCAGGAGACATGTTGTCTTAAACAAGACTATACAAACTGGAAAAGGTCCATTTTGGAATTATTTTGAATACCCTTGTCTAAGTGTTGTGACTTCCTTCCCAAGTGCACATCACTAGTCACTTTATCTTAGGATTTAGGTGGATAGCTAAATAATTAATTTGCACCAGAGAGGTTCTGCTAAGCTTCCTCGAGAAGATGACCTTTTGTAAAGTTGAGCTGACATATAACTGAAAGATGGGCGTATCATTCACTGGCAGGCAATTTTCTCTCTTGGTGGGGAAGAGTCTCAAGATCATCGGACTTGTAAATGGTGACAGGATTGTTGGTCTAGGTATGATTGAGCAGTTTAGTAATGTACATAATTATCATGACTGCTTGAAAGCTCTAGGCAACTTTTCACTTTCGATCATGATTTTAACTGCTGACGCCTAAATTACAAATCCAGTGGTAGGAAGATAAATCATGATGCCAGAGGCATGGCTTAGTCATGCCAGCAAGCTGCAAATTGGGTTTTGTGAGGGGAAGTTGAATTAACAAAATGGGAAAGGTTTGTGAAAGAAAAGTTTGTACCTGTTGAGAACTCACTTGAAGGCATGATTTTGGATTTACAAAACTTTAAGGACAAGAGGGATTGCTATTTGGTGAAGACTTGTTTTGGGACATGGAACCTTTAAGTCTCCATTTGAAAGAATTATGATTAGTATTTTGGGGCAAACACAAATTTCAGAGCTTGAAGGGAGGGGTATGTGATCTTGAGTTTGTAATTTGTAGCATAACCAAATTGTGGGCATAGAAAGACACTGGTTGATAACAAGTAATTATTCCATGTTATAAAACTATGGGAAACATGGGCATATTTCTATAAACAATTTCACAAAATGAGTGGCTGAAACAAAAATTTCTTTCCTTTAATACATTAGTTGTACTTTATATGGTAATGTATGGTCACAGATACATCATATGTACTTGCCTGTGGACTCTGAAAGTTGATTGATGCCTGACAATTTCTGAGTCCTATTTGAGGTTTATTGTTTCTCATATGATTTAGGGCTGATGATTTACACCTTGGTTATCATAATTTTCTATTTAACATAGGATAATTTGCAAATGTTTTATGGAATTTTAAAAGTGATTATAAGATTTACATTTAAGTTTCTGAGCTAAATAAGACTAAATTTCTTTTGGCTTATAGTCCGACTGATGTCTTGAGTATGACTTCTAGCTTCTGAGATTCAAGTTTTCCCCAGTACTCTCTACAACTCTCTGAGAAATTATAGACCGAGTATTTTTGCATTTTTTAAAATTGAATTTATTGGAGTGGCATCAGTTAATAAAATTATATAGGTTTCAAGTGTGCAATTCTATAATACATCATGTGTATATTCCATTGTGTATTCACCATCCAAAGTCAAATCTCCTTCTATCAAAATATATTTGATCCCCTTTACCCTTTGCTACCCTCCATCCCTCTTACCTCGGGTAACCACCATACTGTTGTCTGTGTCTCTGAGTTTCTATTTGTCTTGTTTGTTCTTTTGTTGCTTTCTCTTTTATATCCCACATATGATGGACTCACATAGTTCTTGACTTTTTCCATTGAAGATACTAGTAAGACTGAGTATGTACAAAGTTCCTTTATATTGAGGGATCAATGCACGCATTTCAAAATGAGGTGCTGTAGATGTATTCACTGTAGATGAATTCACTGTCTCATTATTTACCCCAAACTCCATGATCTCTGCAGAAGCCATGTGAGCATGCTGCCATACCTGTGCCTTTCAGTCAACTGTAGTGCCCCAAAGAAAATAAATCTGAACATGTTGATCATTTTAAAATTACTCTGATATCTATCTATCTATCTATCTATCTATCTATCTATCTATCTATCTATCTATCTATCTATCTATCTATCATCTATCTAAAAGCCTATGTGACCATTATGGCAGAACAACCGGTAGCTATGATGCACACTGAGCAGGCAGGCAGGCTGGCGAGTGGTTAGGGTTGAGCAATCCTGGATTGTGAGAGGGATGTCTGACTGCCAGATGTCCGACTGTAGGGATCGGGCCTAAACCAGCAGTCAGACATCCCCCGAGGGGTCCAGGATTGTGAGAGGGCGCAAGCCAGGCTGAAGCACCTCCCCCCCATGCATGAATTTCATGCATCGGGCCTCTAGTTATACTATAAAAAAGTCACTTATTCCCTTAAAGAAATATACTGCACCATCAAGAAGGTGGTGAAGCAGACATCGGATGGCCCCCCCAAAGTCATCTTGGACCACACTGAGTACCAGGTTGTCTCTTGTGACTTTAATAGTGACACCTACTCTTTCACCTTTGATTCTGGGCTGGAATTGCCCTCAATGACCACTGTGGCAAACTCTTTTCCAGGTATGGCAATGAATTTGGCTAGAGCAACAGTGTGGTGTACCTTATGGTCTATATGACCTTCAAGGAGTAAGAGCCTCCAAGGAGCCCACAAGTCCAAGAAAGAGGACCTTACCTGCTGGGGAGTCCTTGGTCCAACTTGATTCCCCCACAAGCTGAAATTCTCTCTTGACAGTTTCCACTCTGGACCACTTGAAGAAGGGGTATGGGATTAGAAAGCCCTACCTTGTCATTCACCACCAATAAAGTACACTGTACCCAGCTCTCCTCCAGTTTTTTTTTCTGGCTAAGAAGATACGAACACATGCATATTAGAATACTTTAATTCAAGTTTCTTTTTAAAGAATCTTAATATATCAAATAATTCAAAATGTTTCCAGTATGTATGTGTTACACATAGAACATGATTTGGATCAAATGACTTTATTTCTTCTTGCTGATTAATATTTTCTTCCTTTATGAGGGAATTTTTAGTAAATATATTACAACTAAAAATATCCAGTAGAATATGTTGCAGAATTATCAAGATTTCTCTGAGCCTCTGTCAGAAAACTGGCTAAAACAAATATAACAATTTTAGGAAAAACTAAAGTGAAGTTTAAGCTAGACATATATTATTATGAAGCCCAAATATTTATAATAAAAAAGGAATGCATCGCTGGCAAGAGATTTTCTTAGTTGTAAATGTTTATAAAGGTTTAAGTGTATTCAAAATCCCATGTAATTATACGAATATTGGATCATATTTGTAAAAAATTAAAAAGACTTGTATAAGATAAGAATTATCCCAGAAACATAGGTTGCAGGGTTACTTGTTAAGGATAACTCTGAGTCAAAAGGAAATATACCCATTATCAGGTTTTATATGTCCATTTATATGTGCATATGTTACAATGAGAACTGCATGCATTCTTTTCTATTTTGGTACCTTAATTGTTGTGCGTTGTTGTTCAGTAGTTATCATTTACTAAATTTGATTTATATGAAGGGAAAGGATTAGAGCAGGGGTCCTCAAACTTTTTAAACAGGGAGCCAGTTCACTGTCCCTCAGACCGTTGGAGGGCCGGACTGTAGTTTAAAAAAAAAAAAAAAACTATGAACAAATTCCTATACGCACTGCACATATCTTATTTTGAAGTAAAAAAACAAAACGGGAACAAATACAATGTTTGTATTTGCATGTGGCCCACGGGCCGTAGTTTGAGGACCCCTGGATTAGAGCATCTTTAATTAAATTTGATTCCTTGGTTTTCCTCTTATGATTGAAGGACTTTAGCTCCACTTTTATCACTGGACTTAACACATAAGCATAGTAATGTAGGTTGTTTGTTTGTTTGTTTATTTATTCATTTACTTATTTATTTAAAATATTTTTTATTGATTTTTGTACAAAGAGGAAGGGAGAGGGATAGAGAGTTAAAAACATCGATGAGAGAGAAACATCGATCAGCCACCTCCTGCACATGCCCTACTGGGGGTGTGCCCGCAACCAAAGTACATGCCCTTGACTGGAATCGAACCTGGGACCTTTCAGTCCACAGGCCGACGCTCTATCCACTGAGCCAAACTGGTCAGGGCAGGTTGTATATTTATAAATTAGAATATTTTTATTGGAACTAAGGCACTTTATCAGTGGATAGTGTATACTTGATAAACTACTACCTAGTCAAATTATGCTCATGTGTAGTCTCAGTTTAAACACAATAACTTAACAAAATCTACGAAATGAATGAAAATATTAAAGAAGTTTGGGATTGTGTTTTTATTTTGCCCAAATGGATACTTTATTCCCCCATGGAATCAGAGGATTTTGCCACTGACATATTGTTGATATATACATAATTTTTATTCCTGGAAATGACCCTTGAGATAAACAAACGATTTTCAACCTTTTTCATTTCATGGAACACATAAAGTAATTACTAAAATTCTATGGCAACCCCCCAAAAATATTTTTTTTGCTGATCTGACAAAAATAGGTATAATTTTGATTCATTCACAACAGACAGCTATTGTTGCGTTGGCTGTTGTATTTTTATTTGACAGTCTAGCAGTGATGGTGAACCTTTTGAGCTCGGAGTGTCAGCATTTTGAAAAACCCTAACTTAACTCTGGTGCCGTGTCACAAACAGAAATTTTTTGATATTTGCAACCATAGTAAAACAAAGACTTATATTTTTGATATTTATTTTATATATTTAAATGCCATTTAACAAAGGAAAATCAACCAAAAAAATGAGTTCGCATGTCACCTCTGACACGCGTGTCATAGGTTCGCCATCACTGGTCTAAGGGAAGAGAGGTCAGTGCCCATTAAGAAAGTCAGGT